>NC_079528.1:14567496-14922496 GCF_003711565.1 Takifugu flavidus | reverse complement strand
GGGTCGAAGAGAAGGCGTAGCCTCTTGGATATGCAGGCACCTTTGCAGGCTGGACAGGGTGTTTAAAGTCAGCAATAAGGTTGAAAGAGTAGATTGGACCAACATCAATGAGGCCAGTAGGTGTAGCTGCAGGGACCAGAGGGCTTTCATGGACCTTAGACAGCTGGAAGCTAGAGTGGTGCACGGCAGCTTCAGCCTCACTGGTGCTGGAGTGACCATCTTTTCAGTTGTGAACTTGAATGCTAGTTTCTGGGCCTCCACACCAAGAGAGCCACACCTTCTGAGCAGCATCGTAGAAGGGTCCAGGAGTGGGACTTTGGCACAGACGTTGGCACGGAGGTCAAGGACAAGGAGCTGAGCCAGCTGAATAATCTCTTTAGCTGAAGTATGTGGTGAACATGTTACAGGACCGCAGAGTCCCTTGGAGCCCTGTCTGCATGGATGTGCCTGGATGGATGGGAATAACAAGGAAAAGGGTGAAAAGGACTGTTAGTTGTTCTGGACACCAATTCTAGGTTCAGAGTCCAAGCAGCTGAACAGCTCAAGCCACTTCCCAGTAAAAGATAATGAAAAGCTGGATTGGCCAACAGCACACTAAACCAACCAGCCTAGTCAGAGGGGCCACCATTAAGAGGGTCCTTCTGAGGAGATGGACGTCAATGCACTACCTGTCCAGAATAGACAGGAAGACTGTAATATAATCAACTGGAATAAAGCAGGAGAAACATTGGGGAACATTGGTATCGACCACCTGAAAGTTTCAATAGACTGAACCAGCAGCAAGAAAGTCAAAAAACGACCCTTGGTCTCAGAACCCATACTGAGTCAGGACTGAGCTTTGCTGCACTTGGATATGACACAGCTGCAGGAGCTGCGTCTGGGTTCAGTATCACACTCAGGATCAACAGGGGTTAAGAATTCATGGGTCGATGCGAATGTCTAAACAAGTTCTGGCCTGCAGCTTCTGTAAGGTTCCAGAAAGGAAACTTACAGCTTTTCATATTTTATACTTATGCAATGAGAAATACTTTTTCCTGCACACTGAATTTTAATGGACTAATTTCTAAAGACATAATTCCACCTGATTCTGTGGCTGAAGTTATTCTAGACTACAGACCATCATCATCACCACCACCATCATCACCATCACCACCATCACCATCATTATCACCACCATCACCATCCCCACCATCATCATCACCATCATCATCATCATTACCATCATTGTCGTCAACATTACCACCACCATAATCATTATCATGCGTAAATGGTTTCAAAATCACACGCACAGTAATCCTCTACTAAAGAGTTCTGACCCAGCAGAACACATCAGCCTTCAGTGATGCATGCATATTTCTGATGCTGTGGGTATTTGATGGGATAGTTGTGCTTGGTTCTTCTCTGGTTGAACATGTGGGATCACATGGGTGCTACATAACACAACAGGTGTTTCACGTTGTTATGACGAGTTCTGAAGGGAAAAAAGAAAGAAACTAAATATATAAGTCAGAAACAGAAAAGCCTGATGTCAGAATTCCTTTAGGAATCAAAAAAGAGTAAGAACTGGGTCTCAGACCCAGAGCTCAGAACCGGGACTGAGTTTAAAATACACTGAAATGAAATGAAAGCACTAAAAACAGAGCAAAATTCTTCTGAAATCAGGAACTTCTGTGGAGGAAAAAGGAACCAACTGAAATCACCTGGAGCATGTCGACCATCCTCTCAGTGAAGGAAACCAGCTGCCAGAGACACGGCAGGTGAGTCAGGCGGATACCATGCATAGGTCCCAGCACCACTGGCCTCTGGCAACTGGGGGGGGGGGAGATATAACCAACAAGTGTGGCCATAAGAAATCAAACCAGTAAGAATGAAAAGTACAAGAGAACAAACGTACTGGTAGATAACAAATTTAATCCTAAATACCAGCCAATAACTGCTATAAATGTAACTGGAAGAAAACAAAACCAATCAAGAGAGATGGTCCTGGCAGCTGTTCACCTGTAGCCACAGTAGCATGAGCCTCCACACAGCATTGCCTGAGACAGCCACGGGAGCACAAACAGGAGGCACCTTTATATTGCCCCCCTCCAGGGGCCACCAGAGGTTCAATAACTAGGTTAACAGTCTGTGCTCGGAGGTTAGCAGTTTTATCTGGAGGCTTAGGGTTGTAGGTCCAGGAGCACTTTCCAGAGAGTCCAAATTCTTTTGCATGACTAGATTCTAGACAGTGTGTGTGTATGTGCGTGCGCATGTGTGTGTGTATGTGCGCATGTGTGTGTGCGCTTGTGTCACCTGTGGCTGAGGGCCTCTTGGTTTGTCGGTCCTTGGTGAGGCCTCTGTGATGTTGGTGCTGTCATGGTCTTCCCACCAGACCAGAGGTTCTGTTGCAGCAGTGCTGCAGTCAGGGAAGATGGTGCCAGCACAGCTGGAGCTCCACCTCTACGACACAAAGACTTCGATATTACTGGCGGATCCAGCCAGACACTGGATAGGACAACAGTCCAGGCAGGGAGAAGAAGTTTCAACATTCTGGACAGTGTACTTCTTTAGTATACTAATCAGGCAGCATGTAAAGGGCGGTGTGGGACTTCTGGAGCCAGACCCTGGGTCAGCTCCTGGCTGTTAAATCGGACATATTAAACACATCCAAACATGTCAACTTCTAAAGAGTCGAAACATAGATGCAGGACTGTTTTCTGAGCCCGATCCAATAATAGAGTCCTGGTTGAGAGGGACTGGTTCCACTGGGCCAGGATCGAAACACTTATATCTGTTTCATACATTTAAAGACAGTAGCAGATTTTAAAAGACAGGATTTGTGTGTCAGCTGAAGTTTCTGTGAGGTTATTTTCTATCATTGTGCAGCTTAACTTTAGAAACAAAAGAGCTTAAAATGACCAAATCTCTCTCTTCCTCTCATGCTGGTGCAGGTTTACATTTAGACCCATCTCATTTTATTAGACAGTTCCACCTGAACAAAAACACATCTACAAACATTACTGTATGTGTAGAAATGAGGTAAATGTTTTTGCCTAAATCCAGGACAGGAACAGTTTCTAATTCTATTTTAGCAGAAATCCCAGTTTAAAATGAAACAATATTCTGGTACCTTACCAGAGGCTGAACCACCACAATCCTGAGCACCAGGAGGGGCATCCACAGCTGCAGAGCCATCTTCATCCTCTGTCTGGGGTTACGAATCCTCATTCCTTCCTGCCAACGCTCAGCCTGGATGTGAGTAGGTGTCTCGAAGAGGACCGGCGTGTTTGTGAGGAGCTCAGGGATAGCGCATGAATCAGTGGGGGTCAGCGTGCACTACCAAGCACACCCAGCACTACCCAGCAGATGAAACAGAGACACAACTCCAAGGAATTGTGAATGTAGGTGAGGCCATGAAAAAAAGAGAGCAAGTGGAAAAAAGCAGGGAGAAAAGATGTGGGCAGCAAGAGAAGCCTTAGTCCTTCCATACACTGCACAAATATGGTGCAGATGAATGTGTGGTAGATAAAAACAGCTACAGCTGGTCCTTAGAGCCAGGATAGGGATGGATAGACTAGAGTTTAACGGCTGGATCTTGTGCTAGGTTGGACTAAGGAGTTAGTCCTGACTGAATATTCTAACTAAGGAGTTAGAATATTCAGAGAGGACAGGTTAGGTCAGGTCAGGTCAGACAGATCTGACCCAAAATTACAACCACTTCAAAACAAAACTCAGTAAACATGGTGAACAAAAAGTCTGTGGGCTAGCTGCAGTTCTGCGGAGGCAAAGTTACAGCTCTTGTAGCCTCTAAAGAACCATCAGAGCAGGAGGAGACAAAATGTGTGAGGCCAGTGTGTGCAGAGACGGGTAGAGATCAGAACCTTCCACAATCCCACAACAATGTTGCCAACCCATGATGGGGCCATCTCATGGCCAGAAGATCTAATGACAAACAAGACGACTGCACAAGTCCGAGCACAGCCTCCACGTAGAGGAGCACTCAGTCCTTCCACAGATGGTTAAAGTGGGAAAAGTAGCTCAGGCCACACAGGACAGAACTAAAGAGGACAGTCTTCTTCTAAGAATAACTACGGAGCTGTTCCTGTTAGGGAGGGCATGAGGAACTAGAGCAAACCACTGAAGAGGCTCTGCTGCCGCTCATCCATCCCTCCAACCATCTGCGTGTGTGTGTGTATGTTTGTGTGTGTGTGTGCTCTGATTTTAAAGCAGACACAGGACAGCCTCATCCCACCTCAGGTACAGAGATGTTTTGCTACCTTTTACCACCAATACAACCACAAATCTAACCCCCTTAGGGATACAATGCCTCTGGAGTCCTCTGACACAGGGGGGCGCTATTTAAAGTGTCCCATTCACAGACCTAGATTATAACATCAAAAAGAGAGCCAGGTGCAGTAAACATGTCCTGTGACATGGACTCGAGAGGGCAGCACAGTTCTGAATAATAATGAATGATGCCAACTATGTCCAGTCAGCCAAACACCTATACCTTGGTCAGGCCTGGTGGGCCTGATGCACTCTTCAACTTCAATTTTTTTTCTGACGATTTGGTCTGGAGCAGTTGGTGGTCCATCAAAGATCTAGACCCTTTAGTCATTTTATTGCCCTTCTGTGAACATTGTCCCCTCTCTGGGGTCCTGGAAGCTGCATTGATTCCTGGGTGGTTCCACTGCTGCTACTTACACTGTTGCTACTCAATGCTGACATCTGTGTGGTTTGACATTGTGAAGGCTCGACAAAGATGATGTTGTGAACATATCTCAAACAAAAGGGTTAGGGGTTACGGTTAGGTTAGGTTAGGGGTTAGGATTATGGTTAGAGGTTAGGGTTAGAGTTAGGGTTTGGGGTTAGGTTAGGGTTAGGGGTTATGCTTTAGGGTTTAGGATTTAGGGTTAGGGTTAGGGTTTAGTTTTAGGGGGTTAGGGTTAGAAGAGAAGACAGGTTTTCAACATGGTGACCTGTAGAAACCCAGTCTTCAAAACCGTGTCTGTCAATTCCATGTGAAATCAAATCCATTTAAACTGTATTCCATCATGAAGGTTTTTTTTTACAGCCACTGTCTAATTGTAAGTGAAAGTTGAAGTGAAACTCGATGCACATTGGTCGCACTAAACTTGGCACATGCTCCTATATGTTTCTAAATATTTGTCTGGGAGAAAACAACAACACTGAGTGTGTGAATCTATTGTGTGTTTGATAAATAGGAATACCAAAGAGGAACGCCAGGAAGGCTGTGAGCCAAAGGTCAGATGAGATACTCCTATGTTCTTCATCCACCTGCTGCTGGTATCTGGTTAATGATCAACCGCCCTGACACCCGGAAGATAAACAGCTCTCTTCCGTCAGTGCGAATTTTTAAGAAAGCGGACCACTGCATTTTAGATACTCGGTGTGTTTAACAGGTGTTTTGATCACTGAAGACAGTGAAGATCTAGGTAGGGGTGGAGCTTAACCCTGGACATGGATAATTACAGGTATTTCATTTTCAGCCAGAAGAGCGCTCTTATCCTCGGTGTACTCCAGGTGGCCTGTGCAGGCCTCTGCCTGGTGTGCGGGTTTATGGATGCGATATTCCGCAAAGACACCCCGCTGAGTACCACAAGGACGCCGGTGTGGGGAAGCTTGGTGAGAAATATTTATTTTGGACATAAAAGTCTGATTACATGTTTTACTTGCTGGTAAAGGTAAGGGTAATGACCCAGACTGTAGTGTCTTTACACTCTTCACTTCAGAGACCTACACAGGTCTGGTGTCAGTTTCATTTTGCAACTCACCTTTCTGTGAAAGCAGAAGTCTGTCAGTGAATATGAGCTTTGTCTATCTCAGATTATGGCCTGTCCTGGACTTCTGGCACTGTTGGCCTCCCAAAGAAAAAACTCAATTCTGGTGAGCATGATCATTCCGCTTCTCCTCTCCAGATGATACAGCAGTGTCCTTGACCAAAGAGCTGAACTGCTGCTTCAGTGTGTGGATGAGCAGCAAAAAATACAAAATCCTGATTGATTATTCAGCCTGAGAGTGTAAGTGCCCATAGTGACGAACCAGAACTAACTTTTTGTTGGACTTTGGGTTAAATCCTGATAACAGAGGATATTAGAAAGCTATTTCCTGATTAGCAAATGCTAGTCAGTGATAATCACGGTAAACACAGTGGTCATACAATGTTGCAGATGAGTCTTTTTAACACAGAACATGTTTTAAAATCTTGTCAGAGACACATCATTCATGGAGCCCACAAATGTAGGAAAGTATCTATCATGAAACAGCTATTTGGCTGGTGAGTTTCCCAGGATAAAAGAACTTGTCAAGACCCAGTCCTTGAGCTCTGCACTCCAGCCACATTTTGTGTCCCAGCAGGCAGAACATATAGTCTACCTGGTAGGAGACAAATGCCAGCTGGAGGACTGGGTCTGTACGCCCTGGATTTAAGGGAATTAGACACAACAATAGTTTTGGACTGAAGAACAGTTTCACAATTTAGGACACAGGGAGGCCACGCACCTCCCTGTTTGGCTGCCACGTAGGTAGTCTGTCCAAACCAAACCGAAACAAACCAAACCAAATGGTTTGAACCGTATTTAGTGACAACTATAGGTTCCATGCTAGAACACAAATTTCTGTGCAGCTGTGCAGTCCGGCGTGCTCTCTCTCAAGCTGACAGCACTCAGGTTGTGTCTCTTTTCATAATGTTGCATCACAGGTTGTTGTGCTGACTTTCTCCTGCAGGTGATCGTGATGGTGGCAGCAGCTGGACTCTCATGCACAGCATCATTGTTTATTTCGGCTTACTCCTGTCTGACATTGACCTACGGAGAAGAAGATCAAGAAGTCTTTCACCATCACAACAGTCGTGAAGTGGTAACAATGCTAAACACAACCAGCACTTTTCCAGCCTTGCATCATAATCACACGCATAACAAGTATCCCTTTACCCTGTTTGAATTATAGTCTGTTTTTATGACTGATGACAGTTTAATGGTCTGACCTGTTCCTTCGTTATGTTAGAAGAATCAAGAAATCAAAGTTGCGTTGTTGACAGACTGACAAAAATACCGAGGAGTCTGAAGAGGAACTGTTGCTAGAAACCTTTTTTTTTTAACAACAACCTTCTCCGTCTGTGTCTAGACCTTTGTGCTCCACCGGATGGTCAAAGGGGCCAATGCCACCATCCTACTGAGCTGCATCGTCAGCCTGGCTCTGTCCTGCCTCATCATGTACATGGGCTGTAGGAGTCTTCCTCACCGCTTCTGCTACAATAACCGGATCGGACTGGTGAGGGACTACATCCTTTCTGCTTCAGTCACTCTTTAGTTACCATCCCATCACTGTTGAGGATGATGCAGCTGAGAAAAGGGAGGACTAGTTTAGGACTAGATTTGAACATTGCCGTTTTATTTTCAGAGGTTTTCAGATGTTATTCAATTATCTCAGCATGTTTTATGCTAATGAGGGCCAGACTGTCAAGATCAGTGTTCACCAACCCTCACTGAAGACACAACACAATAGACCCCCAATATTAAAGTTACAAGCATCAAAAGATAGAAGTAAGCCAGTTTTTCCAGAAGCAAGTTGCAAAGTATCCTTCTGCTCCCATCAATATGAAGACATTAGCAACATTGTCCAGCAGCTCTTGACAGATGTGTGCCTGCGTGTCTCTCAGACACGAGCACCTTCACATTTCATCGGTCTTCAGTGAAGTTCTTGTTCAGAATGTTTCGTTTGTGTGACAGGAAATGCTGGTTCCACAATCCGAGCCCAGGGACACTGAGCTGGTGAGCACTTGGCAAGGTGAGACCTTCAGAGTTGAATCCAGACTAACCCCTGACCAGGAGACACTGTAGTCAGATGCGTGCTCTGTCCAGCAGGGGGCGACAACAGGCTTTTTGATTCACCAGCTCTTGGCAGAGAGCAGCTCAGCAGAGAGGAAGAGGAGCATTGTTGGAATAGGCCCTCTTACAGCAGACTGAGCTGATACCGGCCCAGAACATGGACATGTCTGTCTGTAGGAGCGTCTACTTCACCTGGAGAAATCCGTGTGGACTGTTGTCTCCATGTCTCCTCACTAAGGATCAAGGTTTCAACGTTAGCCTTTAGTGATCAGTGACAAATGTTTAATGCAAAAATTCCAGACCGAAATTTCTCATTTGTGAATTATGAACTTTTCATGGCTGATGTACAGAATGAAGGAAATAGTGGACAAATATTTATATTTTAGATATAAAGGACACTTTAAAAAGAGCCAATGCAAGAAAAGCAACAGCACAAGTGCATTCTGGGAGAAGGACCTGGCCAGTGCTGGTTTGGATGAGTTCCACTTTAACTGCTTTTATATGTGGAAGGCAGGGGGGCGGGTACCACTGCATGATTGACAGCCCATAATATCTGTGTAGCAAACACCACCAAGCCACATGGCTAAAACAGACGCGGCGTCTGCAGTCGTCATGGTAACAAGGTGTGCGTTGGTCCCACAGTGGCCTGACATCCTGCTGCTAGCGTTGGCTAGCATTTCTGGGACTTTCTTCATCTGAAAGCAAAAACAACCATGTTTCCTCATTTGACACAGGCAGCAAACGGCTTACTGCATTTAATAAAAGATTTCCCTGAAAACAAGTCTCTTGTTTCATGGTCTACAGTTTTAAAGAATGTATTCCTCTCCTCATAGTCCTGAGGAAAGATTCTTGTGTGAAAAGGTTTTCCAACCTTTTTATATTCCCTAAATTGAACAGGCTGTTTGGGGTACTTTACCATGAGAGCTAAAATAGGTTAAATACTGGGTCCCGAACTCGTCTGAAGACTGGAAACTTGGTCCTGCTGACCAGTTCACACCAGACCTTTATTAATTTGGTAAAACACCACCCACTACTAAAAAATGCCCTGAAACCTACTCCTCGACCACCAACCGGCAGGTTGAACAGACGTCTGGCACACCAACACAATCAGAGCTCCCACAAACCTTCAGAGATGTTGGTCTAAATGTTGGCAGCAGAGTGAACACATTCCTACTGCTTGAGTGGTGGCTCAGGTCTCAGTCTTTACTGGCTTACCTAATGAGTTCCCAAGTCATATAGGTCACCAAGGCAAGAGCTACGGTGCCACCAGAGCACCATCTATCCTGTTTTACACATTAACAACTGGGACTGCATCGCCACGGTGATGACGGTGCATGAAATTTAGAGAAGATGGACGGGGTAGGTAGCATTTGACAGGGCCCAATGTTGGCACTCCCAAGTAAAGGTTGGACCACTCTGAAAGTAATTAATATGGTTAAAGGAAAACAATATTGATTAAATTCTTGGATTTGTAATGTTCCCCACAGCCTGTGAACCAAGACGCACCCTCAGCAGCTGCTGCAGCCCCAGCTCCTGGCCCCCTCTCCTCTGCTGTCCCCACAGCTGCTCAGGTTGACAGTCCCCCCTGCTCTGTCTGAGGGCTGGCTCAGGACCAGAGGCTTCTGAGATCTCAACTTGTGGGCCACCGTCATGAAGATGGCTTCCACGTGGTCACTGCTTCCTCGGCTGCTGCCGTCTTTAAGAATGTTTGAGTTCTTTGCAGAGGTCTCAAACAGCGGCATGGAATGCGTGTCTGCGAACTGTTGCGCCACCTCCGTGCCCACTTGAACCGAGTCCTGGAGATCACACTTGTTTCCAACCAAGATCCTGGGAACCTCATTGCCCAGAGCGTGCTGTCTGCACTCCTCAATCCATGCGGGTAGATTGCGGAAGCTGGCGGCGTTGGTGATGTCGTAGACAAAGACAACAGCGTGCACGTTGCGGTAGTAGTGCTGTACCATGGACTTCCTGAACCGCTCTTGACCTGCAGTGTCCCACAGCTGGATCTGTTGGAGGGATCCAAACACAGATATGATTTGATCAATGATCTCCAATATGAGCAGAGGGATCCAGTGATGTAAATTAGTGATTCAGAAGTCAAATAAACAAACAGACCTGGCCTTTCCTGTTTCACAGAAAGCAGCTTTTATTTGTTCAGACTCCAACTGAACCTGCTTATTTACAGAACCAACAACCTGTTGCTGAGTTCTGAAGCTTCTGTCCTCTCAGGTCTTTGTGGACACAGGTCAAAGCAGTCCTCAGAGCACAGAAGCCCAAACCGTGTTTCTCTACGTTAACTATTGACATTCATAAAGCCTCACACTGTCTCATGCTAGTCCACATACAGGAGCTGAGAGGATGTGGAGCGGTTTTTACTGGCGGCACGGCAGCAGCTGTGGTTCCCACCTGCCGGGGGTCCAGCTGGACCCATGCTACCCTGATAGCTCCTATAATGATAAGCTAAAATCTCTTCACAGCATTACAGCATACATGATGAGGGTATCATTCACTGGAATACCACCGTGCTCTGGAGACCAGCACGGCAGCATCCCAGCTCCTAACAAGCCCTCCTGACAAATACATATAAAGGGATTCTGAAATGGTTTGCATTGGTGCTTTTTCCAGGGACGTAGCTCGAAAAGCTCTCTCAGAACATCCTGCCTCTGGGTTCGGGCAGCAGAAAGACTCATTTTCTTTTACTCTTACTCGTTGTAGGGTTGTAGGATTAAAGGTCAGGTTTCTTCTCTCTTTGGCAGAACACTCACCTTGATTTTCTCCCCGTCGATCTCCACCAGCCTCTCCCTGAAGTCCACTCCGATCGTGGCCTCTGTTTTCTCGGGGAACTTCCCTGCGCAGAAGCGGTAGGTCAGGCAGGTCTTGCCGACGCCCGAATCTCCGATGACGATGATTTTGAAGATGCGAGTCCTCGGAGGAGGAAGCGTCGAGCTTGTGAGAGAAGCGGAGAATTCTCCTGACGAGCCGCTATCCGCCATATCACAAGAGCAGGGTGGGGAACGAGCAGGGAACGCCTGGTCCAGCAGCAGCCCACCGAGGAGGCAGCTCCAACGAGGTCAGCTTTTAACACCGTCTTCAAAAACACAAATGAAGCAGAAGCAGCATTTATTGTGCGGATGTATATCGGCAGCGAACATACGATCGCTTCAACATAAACAAATGTAAACACTCCAAAAGTCAGTCCTCACTCCGCAGCCGGGAAGCCACGTACCACGATGTCTACTCTCGCGAGAAAAGTGCGCGTAATGTTCAGGGACCTGTGAGAAAATAGGGTTTTTTATGGCTGTGACATACGCGGTGTCATGTTTGATTAAAGTACGGATGTAGTCTTTAATTACTTCAGGGGAAATATAATCATAGCAACAACAGAAATCATACTTAAATTCATCCATTTATTCGAAACATTCCTTTGAAACCATCTCCTGTCTGCAATCTTCAGATGATAATCTTTTTATCTTAAGGTTTAGTACATGTAATAAAAACATGTAACCAGGTGAAAGGATGTTAAACTGAATTTAAAAGTTTAACCCCTAAAGTGCATCGGCGTAGTGATTTTACACAGCCGTGACCACCCTCTGGAGCCTTCCTTTCTGCCGCCATGCAGCTGGAAAATTTGGAACATTTCTTCTTCTGAGGAAGCACCACCTCTGCTGTGCCTTCTTGATGACCACAGTAGAACATAGGCCTCAGGTCATATTTTGTTCATGTAGACGCCCAGGAATCTGAAGTCTGGCGTTCCGTCCACACAGCCTCTTCTGTTGAACAGCGGCTGAATGTCCACTTTATTTCACCTGAAGTGCCGCTCCCCCTCTTCTCTGTATGCAGGCTCATCCCCCAAGAAATAAGTCCCACCACAGTAGTGTCACCTGCACACTTCAGGTTACTGGAGTGGCTTGGGGTGCAGTTGTGGTTATAAAGGGTAAAGAGTAGAGTCCTCAGAACACAGCTCTGGGGGTAACCAGTACCAAGGCTGTGGGCCGAGGAGATGTGGGGTCCAACATTAACCCTTTGGGAGCAGTCAGATAGAAAGTCTTTCATCTAGAGGCAGGTGGACGGAAATCGGCCTGGGTCGAGCATTTTAGTCACCAGTTGGTTGGGGATGATGGTATTGAATGCTGATCTGAAGTCCTCAAAGAGCAGACCCTCGCACACCGTTGGGTCTTAAGACTTTCCGCAGGTTTACAGTCTTCGAGGTAAAGATGTGGCTGCTGCGAGCAGGTGGATGGCTGGCTGTGGTTGACTGTATCTCAAAGTGGGTGCAGAAGTGATTTAGCTCCTCCGCCAGTGAGGTGTCACCAACATCCACTTTCAACAAGACTTTCCTAGGTCTGTAGTTGCTGATTTGTTGTACCCCCTTCTGCACTTGTCTGGAGATGTTGGTTTGGAAGCAGGCCCCACCCTTCTACAGGCAACCTTGGCGTCTCTGATGTTTCTTACTTCAGATTGGCTCGGGAAGTGCTGTAGCCTTGTTGCTGCCTCCTCTCTGCACTCCTATTGCCATCCTTTGTCTTGGGATGAACCCAGATGCATTTAGCATCAACAACCATGTCTGTGCAGTACTTGATGTAATCCAGAACAGTGCCCCAGGTCCTGGTACTCAGAAACAGCCCAATCAGCAGTTGTTGTCAGGTGCCATCAGGACAGGTTTTAACAGTTCTGGATGGGCTGAGAGCCTTTTCTCTAAAGAGAGTAACGGTAGGAAAAAGCTAGTCTGACTGGCCCAGATGTGGTAGTGGTTTGGCTATAAAACACAGCTTAGTATTTGAGTAGACCTTCCCTCCTAGTTTGCCCTCCTAGTTGCACATCTGACACGCTTTTGGAGTTTTGGCACAGTGGTCTTAAATGAGAGTAAAAGGGTAATCATTTTCCTTTTCAGATGCAGCTTTGCAACCTTAACCTGCGCTGTTATCTTCTCTTCGAGAAGCAGATGTCTCCAGGGATCAACCGCACAGGTCACAGGTCATAATGCTATCCTGAAGCCAAAAGTCCAGGCCTGCTCTAAATTTACCCTCAGTAAAATCAGTGAAGAACTTTCTCCTCAGTGGCTTCCATCACCAACACGAAAATGCTCCAGATCAACAAAGCAGCAAATCTAAAGTTGACCACCTTTACAAAAAAATTAGAGGAACACAGGAATGTGGTCTAAGTGTGGAACTCCTAAAAACATTCTCGCAGTATTTCAAATTGAGACACACATTCATGATTTCTTGGTGCATATGTTGTCTGTTCATACCATATAACTGCCATATTATGTTCTACTCCCTGGATATTCTTCTGGATCCATCTACAAATATTGTTGATTAAAGAATTTCTGTGTGGAAAAAAGGCTTTTTGAACATTTAATGAAAACAAAGTAAACAAGTATTCTTTTCAGCCTGAGGTTGATAGCCTGTTTACTGCACAGCTACACCACCCTCAGCAAACAACACACAACAGACAGCTAATATTTGCGAAACTTTTATTTACTGTAAAACAGTATTATTTTGAAGTAGAAGATAATCAAGCCAGCCTGGGTGAGCAGCAGCACTAGAGCAGCAGCAGCTACAACAGCAGCAGAGACCGTCTCATTTGCTGATGCTGCTAACTGAACAGCTCTGCTCTTTTTGCACTCACAGCTCCATGAAAGACGAAGGCAGCAATCTGATTGTACGTGTCTTCATGATCAATGTAATAGCAGCACCTCTCTTTTCCCTGTTGAAACTTGTTCTTATCTTTGAACATGTTCTTGTGTATGAAGATGTGTATGAAGATGAATTCTCTTCAGATGAATCTTCTGATTGCAGCAGCAGACAAAGTTGATTCTCTTGCAGCAAGGAGACGAGTCGCATGTACACCCTGGCAGGCTGCCCGCTGTCTTCTCTATGTTTGCCACCTCTCTTTCCCAGGAACTAACAGATGACCTTGGACTGCTGGTTAAATGTTTTATCTCAACATTCTGGAACATTTCATAGTTATTCAAGCAGTTCACAGCTCACACTTGTCTCCTTCTGCACAGCCAGTCAAACCAGCTGACCTTCCCCTGTTTGGCCATTTGTTCTCATTTTGCAGGGTAGTTTTACATGGTAAAAAGCCTCAGATAGGCTTTAGTTGGTAATGCGATGGATATTTCCTGTGGAGTTTTAGTGAATTGGACAGTTTGTGCTTGTGTAGAGTTTTTGTGTCCTCGAAACGACAGGGAAGACCTGTTCCAGACCTCTGCTACGTTGACAGTTTCAAGCACCACCTGGCTGGCTGTCACCCCTAAAATGGACCTTTAACATGAGGTTCTGGAACACTGGACCTGGATCTGTCTCTCTCAGGCTACTCTGGGACCACAGACATACGTTATCAGCACCGGGCTCAGTAGGTTCATAAAAAGGGAGATAAATAATTATTAAAATACATCATCGTTATTAGAAATCTGTAATCAATTCATGTTCCAACAAACGGATAATGTCTGTTATTGTTATCCTAACTGTTATCAGTTTATAACCATCAAGGAGAAGAGAGAGAGAGATAGACAAGGACAGAGACAGACAGGGGGGCAGAGGGAGAGAGACACTGTCTTTGCCTACAGATTGTGACAAGTGAGTCAGTTTTGTGTGTTTGTGCCTGACAGAGACAGTCCAAGAGGTGAGAACAGTGTTATTTCCAGAGTCTCATGAGGCCTGATTTACTCTATTGGCCTCATCCCTTCAGAGGGATGAACTGGAGACAATTGCAGCTTGTAATAAATTGTATGATTACTGGAGGGCTGAAATAATTTTGATTCACGTGATTGTCAGGTGTGTGCAGGAAGAAGCACCGCTGGCTTCTTCACTGACCAGCTCGGGTTCTTCAGACTCCAGCACGTGTCTCGCAATATACACTGGCCAATACCGCCACCTGCTGGTGGGCCGAGGACAAGCCTGACTAGAAGCCCCTAGTACCAGTGTACACAGTATAAAGCAATGCTCCCGTCCCAGTCCATGCATCCCTACCAAATAACAGTTTGTTTTTATAAAAGTCTGTTTTTGATGAAGAGGACCCCTGAAGGCTGAAACTGCCTCCTAAAGTGCTACATCCAGATCCAAATGAGTCTGGCACTCCTGTGACAGGAAGCAGAACAACATGGCCCATTTCTCTGAGGCGGTTGTGGATTCTTGTGCTTGCTGTTTATAGTAATGCTGTGCATGAAAAGGAACAACAGCAGGATAATCAGGAGTGGGCGCGTTTACTGAGCAGCCCTGATTTGCAATCAAATAATACAAGCCCGGATTAGTGTTTCCTGTGGCAGACGAGGCCTTTTCTTGCTGCATGATTCACTGAATGACTCACCCCGAAATCAGCACAGACACTCCACAGTGACTCACTCACTCACTCACTCACTCACTCACTCACTCACTCACTCACTCACTCACTCACTCACTCACTCACTCCTCACTCACTCACTCACTCACTCACTCACTCACTCACTCACAGCACCTGCAGGCTCACACCTGCTCAGGTGATGCACAGAAGACACAGCTCTGTACTGATGAGATGGACGGAAATGGACTACTGCCACCACCACCATCATCATCATCATCATCACCACCACCACCATCATCACACCACCACCACCACCACCACCCACCACCACCATCATCATCATCAACATCATCACATCATCACCACCACCCACCACCACCACCACCACACCATCATCATCATCATCATCATCATCATCATCATCATCATCATCATCATCATCATCATCACCACCATCATCATCACCATCATCACCACCCCCACCACCATCATCATCATCATCATCATCACACCACCACCATCATCACCACCACCACCACCACCACCACCATCATCATCATCAACATCATCACATCATCACCACCACCACCACCACCATCATCATCATCATCTCATCATCATCATCACATCACCACCACCACCATCATCATCATCATCATCATCATCATCATCATCATCATCATCACCACCATCATCATCATCATCATCACCATCACCACCACCACCAGCAGCAGCAGCAGCATCAGCAGCAGCAGCAGCACCACCACCACCAGCAGCACCACCACCACCACCAGCAGCATCATCATCATCATCACATCACCACCACCACCACACCACCACCAGCAGCAGCAGCAGCATCAGCAGCAGCAGCAGCACCACCACCACCAGCAGCAGCAGCAGCACCACCACCACCACCATCACATCATCATCATCATCATATCATCATCATCATCATCATATCATCATCATCATCACCATCATCACCACCACCATCATCATCACCACCACCATCCTCATCATCATCACCATCATCAACACTATCCTCATCCTCATCACATTATCATTATGGATTCAGAGTTCTGCTTCTTTTTTCCAGGGTTCTTGTGTTCTAGCAGGAGTCACGTGATTATTGAGGTCCTCACACATCACATATGGGAGGTAAGACCACAGAGCAAAGTTGTTATTTTCCACTTCAACATAATCAATATAATCCAATCAAATTTACAGGGCAGAGCATCGTGGTGGTCTTGTGATCACTGCTTTTGTTTCAGGAAGGGGGGTTGTCAATTTTAAACACATAATGAAAACTGAATATGAGCCGCATATGTTGGACTCAGTCTATATCAGACTGGGAGCACTAATGGCCAGCATTGCATGGCGTCTTTGTTACCATTCAGAAATGAAATACACCAGTAGATGTCAGTCTTTAATCATCAGTACTGATTATCTGGAGTGGACTGTTGGTTTGGAACAGAGAGAATCCATCACAAATGTCCTATCCTGAGCCAAGGTCACCTTCCCGTTATCAGACACACACACACACACACACACACACACACACACACACACACCACACACACACACACACACACACACACACACACACACACACACGCGCTGTCTAGAATCTAGTCATGCAAAAGAATTTGGACCCAACTAAGGGAATGGAGACAATTAGATACGGGCTGAATTATATTTTGGTAAAGGAACCACAACAGTGACAACAACAGATTAGGCTCTATAAAACAATTGTGGCAGAGTACCGTCACCTTCAGAACACCATCAGGGCACCGTCACCCTCAGAGCACCGTCACCGTCAGAGCACCGTCATTGAGACCAGTGCACGGCAAAGAGAAGACAGAGGAAAACTCACACAGCAAATGAACATTAAATAAAAAGGGTGGTGCAAATGCTGTCTTCCAGCTTCAAAAGGTTTACCGCCCCACTGTAATTTCAGAGATGGAGGGTAAAACCTACCAGTGCAGCTTCCACCAGGCGTGGTTAGATGTGGTTAGACCTGGTTAGGCGTGGTTAGACATGGATAGATGTGGTGAGGCATGGTTAAACAGGGTTAGACATGGTTAGACCTGGGGTTAGGCATGGTTGGACGTGGCTAGACGTTTTTTACCTGGTTAGGCTTGGTTAGACGCGGATGGATGTGGTTAGGCGTGGTTAGACATGTTTGGACGGGATTAGATGTAGTTAGACGAGGTTAGACATGGTTAGACCTGGTTAGGAGTGGTTAGACTTGGTACGGCATGGTTAGACATAGTTAGGAGTGGTTAGACGTAGTTAGACATGGTTGGACCTGGTTAGGTGTGGTTGAACGGGGTTATAACTGGTTATACCTTGTTAGCCGTGGTAAGACCTGATTAGCCGTGGTTAAATCTAGTTGGGCATGGTTAGACCTGGTTAGGCATGGTTAGACCTGGTTAGATGTGGTTACCAGAGGCAGTCACTGATCATGCCAACCTCAATATTGAAAGAGTCCTGATGACAAATTCAGATCAACAGCCTAGCTATCAGTTGTTGCTCATGCTTTATCCTACCCAGCACCCACCAGCAGCTACAGCCCAGCAGCAGCCAGGGGAACAGGACGCCACGAGAATTCAACAACAGCATCGCCACAACAAGTGCTAGACCAGAGAAGCCAGGCGAATGACCAGAGAAGCCAGGCGAATGACCGGAGAAGCCAGGCCAATGACCAGAGAAGCCACTGCGGTGACCAGAGAAGCCACTGCGGTGACCAGAGAAGCCAGGCCAATGGTGCCACGTGCAGGTCAAACAGCATCTGCTGGAACACACACGAGAAGCACCAAGAGCTCATACCGATCACAATTGACATGATCAAAGCCCCCACATCCACTGCCACCTCTCGCTGCCTCTTAAGGCAAGAACAAGATCAAAGGAAAAGAAGAGTCATTCAAAAAAATAGAAAATTCAAAAAGAACACAGAAAAGATGCTGATGTGAAAGGAACCAGCACGGAAAAGAAAAATGAGCTGTTGAGGGTGCATTGGAAAAATACTTGTCATTGCACTGATTTATTAAACGCATGAATTAATTAATAAAGTTTAAGCAGAATAAGTGATTAGAACATTATTTTGGTAACACTGACACAGGAAGAACTTGACTTCTTCCTCAACTTGGGGTGTTCGTCAAGTCTGGTATTGATTTAGCAGAGCATGCCTGCCAGCTTATTCTGTTAATGTAGCCCTGATCTGTTTTCTGGCTTCTTTTTATTTATTCTCTTTGTAAACTAGTATGTCATATGTATGGATTTTTATCTCTCCAAGATAACACAGGAGAAGGCTTAAGGGACAGTTTATTTTCAGAGTTTTTTGGCTTTAGGTTGTATTTAGCTAAAATCAAATCAAATCAATCTTTATATAGCGTCTTTTACAATCAAAATTGTTTCAAGGCGCTTTCCAGAATCCCAGAGCCTAACCCCAGACAAGCAACGGTGGCAAGGAAAAACTCCCCTTTAACAGGAAGAAACCTTGAGCAGGACCAGGCTCATGTAGGGGGACCCTCCTGCTGATGGCCGGCTGGGGAGAGGAGAGAGGAGAGGAGAGGAGAGAGAGGAGAGGAGAGGGAGGAGAGGAGAGGAGAGGAGAGGAGAGGAGAGGAGAGGGGAGGGGAGGGGAGGAGAGGGGAGAGTGGGTGGATTTGTTAAGAATATCACATGTCGCTCTGATACAGGACACTTGGACATATAAAAATGACAGTTGTACTGCTTGTTTTTAAGTGTCCCAGTTAAACGCTTACGACACAAACCTGGGGAGGGGAGAGGAGAGGAGAGGAGAGGAGGAGAGGAGAGGAGAGGAGAGGAGAGGAAATCATGACCCAGTGGGGTGACAGAGGCCTGTCAGGTGATCATGTTTTCGGACCCCGGTAGCCTTGGCCTATAACAGCATAGCTAAGATGTGACCTAACGATTAGACGACCCCCTAAGTATGATAATTTGTCTATGATGGTAACTGGAACTACAGAATTAGTAACAATAAGCTTTTTCAAAGAGGAAGGTTTTAAGTCTGATTTTAAAAGTAGCAATGGAGTCAGCCTCCCGTACCTGGACAGGGAGCTGGTTACATAGCAGGGGGGCCTGGTAGCTAAATGCTCGGCCCCCCATTCTACTCCTAGAAACTCTGGGAACCACAAGTAGACCAGCATTCTGAGGGCGGAGCGGTCTATTGGGTTGATAAGGTATCACTAGCTCCTCCAGGTAGGATGGAGCTCGACCTCTGAGGACCTTGTAGGTCAAAAGAAGGGTTTTAAAAAATATTCTAAATTTAACAGGCAGCCAATGAAGAGACGCCATTACAGGAGTTATGTGATCTCTTTTGTCAATACCTGTCAGAACTCTGGCTGCAGCATTTTGGATCAAGTGGAGGCTTCTGGGAGAGTTGTTTGGACACCCTGATAACAAAGAATAACAATAGTCCAGCCTGGAAGTAACAAATGCATGGACTAACTTTTCAGCATCATGCTGCGTCAGTAGCTTCCTAATCTTTGTGATGTTCCTCAGGTGAAAAAAAGGCACTTCTAGAGACTGTTTTAATGTGTGAGTTGAAGGAGAGATTTTGGTCAAAAGTAACTCCTAGATTCCTCACAGAGAGACTAGATGTTAATGAGGTACCATCTAGAGTGATCATGTGATCTAATCTATCCCTGAGAGGTTCAGGACCAAACACCCAAACACCATGACCTCAGTTTTTCCTGAGTTAAGGAGGAGGAAATTTGAAGACATCCAGGACTTTATGTCTTTAAGACAGGTCTGAAGCTTGACTAACTTCTCTGTCTCCTCTGGTTTCATGGATAAATAGAGCTGAGTGTCATCAGCATAACAATGAAAATTTATCCCATGCTGCCAAATAATGTTCCCTAAGGGAAGCATGTACAAGGTGAAGAGGATTGGTCCAAGTACAGAACCTTGTGGAACTCCATGGCTAACCCTACTGTATGAGGACGGAACACCATGGACATGAGCAAACTGGTAAAAATTAAACACTATTAAACAAATTAAACAAATTAAACACTACATTCCATTTTTACATCCTGTCAGTGGTTTCAGAGTTATTTTGTGACATTGTTGACTTGTTGCTGAAACCTGAGTGAAATGTAGAGAATGTGTTTTTGCCCATCCAATCAGCGGCGTATGGAGGTAAATTTACTGGAAACTTCACAGTTATGACGATAACGATAAACACTTGAGTGACTTCATCAAAGCTAAGGGGGCTCTGTTTGCATGACTAGGGAAGCCAACAACAATTACCTACTTACATGCTGAAATAAAACAGCCAGCTGTTCAGTCAACATGATATTATGAACCTGCGTGTGCCTGTAGCATGTTTGTTGGGCAAGTGACCTACCTTTGCTGGTACGGGACTTGATTGGGATAGTATGAACTGAGTTGTGTGATGAAGCCACAGTATGTAGCCATAAAGCTAGCAGTGACTGTTGGATTCACATTTTACCTTAAATACATGTCCTGATATATTTTCAGCTAAAACAGAAAGAGACCATTTCCTTGGCGACCTGCTCACTCGTCATCAAATGGCGCTTATCATCCTTCTCAGCCGTATCTGGCCTGGATCATCCATCTGAAACATGTGCCTGATGCTGTTTGCTGTTGATTTTAATGTGTTTTTATTCATATTGTAGCGTGTTGGGGAGGGTCAGAGTGGGAAATTCCCAGCATGCTTTGTAGTAGTGTGTTCTGTGGGTTCAGGTTTGTGTTAACCCTGTTTTTTATTTGTTGTAAATGTTATCCTTTGTAACTTTCAATGTTAATGTTCTATTTATTGAGTTCTGGTCGTTAATGTGTTTAATTACTGTTTTAATTATTGTTTGCACCTGGACACCATAAGTGAGATTATGTGTGTCATTGAAGACTTCCCTTTGTTCGTGTGTTTTCTGTTGAGTGTTAATTAAAGTGGCTCTTTCTGCATCTGAACAGCAGAATAAGCTGACTGAAATCTGCATCTGAGTTCTTCTGCAACCCAGAACCCGAGCTCGCCACAATATGAAGAAGCTATGCTCACATAGACATTGACACAAACACAACTGATGGCACAAAAAATACAAAATTATTCAGAGGTTTTCAAGTGGGTGGATTTGTTAAGAATATCACATGTCGCTCTGATACAGGACACTTGGACATATAGAAATGACAGTTGTATTGCTTGTTTTTAAGTGTCCCAGTTAAACGCTTATGACACAAACCTGTATTCGACCTAACCTAGAGATGAACTATTACCTCATGGGAAGGATTGTAGTGGTGCTGGTGATAAGGTCATTGAGCATGCGCAGAAGCAGAGAGTAGCACTTTTGAAAGACAGAAGAAATTGGCAGGATTTCATTCTTCCTCCAACTGAACAGTCAACAGTCTGAAAGTTTAGAAAACTATAGGTTGATGTGTGTCTGACAAGGCACCATCATTTTGGTGGTTGGTTGCCAGGACGCTGTGATGACCTTGTGTGACATCAACACTAACAGCACCTTGAAACTGGAAAGAAGCCAAATGTTTTGCTGTGGTTTTTTTTAAAGCCCCTTTTTAATGAGATGATGTCATAAAATAGAGGTTGTTTTCGTGGAAGTCTTCACTGTGCGTATGGGAGCATAACATTTAAAATATGGGTCTGGATCGAAAGTAAAATGGACCAGCTGCTATTTTATGTGGAGAAAATACTGTTCTGACTGCTGTTGTGTTAGTTAGATGAACTTCATAGCAGACTTCTATGGTCCATAAGGTGCTGCTACAGAGGTTAGTGTATTGCCGTTGGTGTTCGGAGGTTGGTGCTGCTTTCTCTTCTCAGGACACTCCTGTGTGGGAGGTTCAGTAGAGCTCTTATTCTCATGTAATCGACTGGTAAACTGACTACAGCGATGGTATCGGACAGTCAAACTCTCTGAAGAGTCTGTTGTGCTGAAACCATCCACTGAAGAGCCCCTTCAGACCCCCCCGCCCCTCCTGTAATCTAGGCTGTATGAGCTGGTGGGTCCTGTTCAGAAGCTCTTCTGTGACGAGAGACCCCATGGGGAAAATGGGGAGGACAATCTGTTTTAAGGTCTGACTGTCACTCATAGGAGACTAGAAGACACTGCTGATAGAAATCCCACCAGAATGACTAAAGTAGCGGCAACACAGTTAATCCTTTGATAGCGGCATGTGTGTAAGTAACAAACCAAAGCCCCCGCAATGCCCACCTTTTCTCTACAAATCCACGTTCTAATGTTGATCCATCAGTGCCTGATCTGCAAGTCATCAGCTCCAGGGTAGAAACTGGACGTGCTTTCCTTTAGGAACACAGGCACTTTTTACGGTCATGGACTTCTCTCTGTCTTTTCTCCGTGTGCCGTTACATCCAGACTCCAAATGTCTCTTCATATTTACTTACCAAAGCCAGCAGTCGGCCCACATAAGCCCACCAGAGAGGTACCAAGAATCCCTACATATGTGACAGAATGGTGACCTACAGCAATTATGACCCATATATCATGTTACAAATGCTCATTGTGAAGTTGACACATTGTTAGTGATACATTTTAGCTACAAAAGTCAAAAGTTTCCTCTTGTTCCAGTTGAATAGCCACTAAACTCCATTGTGATTCCTGCTGATCTGGAGGAGAATCACATGAGACAGCGAACTGAAGACCACCTCTGTACTCCCAGATCCAACAGGGTTTAGTACATGCTGTGATCTGGTACAGGCCACAGATACTTCCCAACAGCTAGCCCCTGCCAGCTGAAGCCACATTGCTATTATGCTATGACGCTACGGTGCTGCATCAGTGCTTTGGGCCAAGGCAGCAACCCTGGTCCTGGTGGTGGTTTTCAGAGATCCTCAGGTGTGTGTAGGACCCCATCCTTTACAGCTCCTGGCCTCCATGTTAATGTATTTATTTATAAATTTATTTATTTATTTGTGAAATATATTAGAATAAATTTAATTTGTTACATTTAGAAATAAAGATTGGCTTGTATATTTATCAATTCCTTGTATTCCTCGCTACAAGGAACATCTACGTGACCTCAAACTTGCAAAAATAGTATTTAACTATTTCCTGTGGTGAGATCTTCTGGGTGACATCAGCTGGCAGCACCCTTGTTCAAACCTCTGCCGGCCTTTATAACATATAGTGAGACGGCGTTGTGCTGCCCATAGCTTGGCTCCTCCAGCACGCAGCCCAATGCAGGCTGATGACAGCCGACGCAGCACAGAGGACAAGGGTGTCTCTGACAGGACAACTCAGGTGATCCCCTACAAGATGAAATCATTTAAGTGGGACTTGATATGCAACAATAGATTTGTGAAACACTGATAAGGAGTATAGTGACTCCAAATTATGGTGGAAAATGACTCCAGGCATTTGTTTTGCAGCAGCTGGAGTTCTGACAGGAAAGATCTGAAAGATCACAGTTCTCCACCTGGCCACTGTGAGGGCTGGAGCTTGCACCAGTGGCTGCTGTGCACATGGGAAATTGGTGTTGTTGGTGTTGCCCTCTCTTCACACTGCTCTGGAGTGATAGGGTTAGCCGTCTGCAACACGCCTCTGTTGAGCTTCGGCAGCTGAAGCTTCAGCATGAACTCGTTCCTGCATCACTGAACACACCGCTACTAAAAGAACAGCTGGTCCAGCAGAGAATTTGTTCGGCGTTGATCTGCTTGATTAAGTCAGTTGAAGCACCCAGGCATGATGTCCTCACAGGTCAGGCAGTTCCGGGTGAAGTCCTGGAAAACAGCGTTCATCTGTTCTGAGCCACACACTACAAATCTGGACTTTGGTGGATTTATGCCACATTTGTTACTCATCAACTCCACAATTTGCATTTGTTGTATGATGACTTCTAAAATAAGGCTATTGGAAGGGCAATAATTTAAATTGGAAATATTTCATTTTTAGGGATCAATATGGAGTGCTTTTTAAAAAAAGCCAAAAATGGATCTTCCGGCTTGAGTATTACAATACTAATAATAGCAGTGCGCTGAGAGTCTACTTCTAGCACCTTTGGAGATGACACCTCCTTATGCCGCCCATCTGATGGAGCCTGGGGACTCCTTACTCCATTCTGCTCAGGCCAGGTCCAACCTTCAGGCCATAGTTAGAGGAGGACTGTTAGGGTTCCTGAGAAAAAAGACCCACAAGCAGGCAACGCAGTAAAGCTCAACTATTTAATGACTTTATCAAGTCTTCAGCAGCATCCATACTTGGAGGACGGAGGCAATTATGATGTACAAAAAACACAACTCAAAAATTCCAAGATTAAACCAAAGGTTGTGCACTTCCAAAAGGCTCTGGTGAAACATACGAAACTAAGGGGCACCTTACTCATACCCAACTAATCAAGACCAAACGCCCATCAAATTGGAGGGAAAACAAAGCAAAGCAAAGGCAGGAAGTAGGTGGGTGGAGTTCCTGTACACGATCGACACCTGTAAACAAGATCGCCTCCTACTTGAGACGAACTTCCAGATCACTAACAAGGACAGAGTCTTGGTGAGAACCTTTCACGCATGGACATCTACTTCCAACATGGGCTCCTTTATATGTGGAGCTGACATAAAATGGTAAGAATGCAAAACTAAACAACAGTTTGGACTCTTTGCTGTTTTACGTCCACAAAGCAAAAAGACATTAAAAACTGAATACAAGAGCATTTAACTTAAAAAGAATTCAGATAATGCTTTCTTCTCTGCGCTTCTCTGTACCTGCCTCAACTCCTGCTGCTGAACCTTGATTCAATTACTGCATTCTCTTCTATTTAGACTGAATGTATTGCCAAGGTTGTATTATTTCTATAAATTGCTGCCATGTAATTTTCTTGAGCAAAAGTGAAACCACTGAAAGCAGTCCCACACACCCTGTAGTTTCCGTCAAACCAAATCATACTGTGCCACCACCAGTATGAAAGCTCTTATGACTGTAGTTATTAAATAACATGCACCCCTAAATATCCTGCATCCCTACAGTAAAGGCAGTGAAACATTGGTTGTTTTGATGAATTAAAAATATTACTCAAGAAGAAAGGAGACCCAAAGCAAAGACATAAATCAGTTAAAGCACTAGCTTCTTCAGTTGAAGGTGTGTTTTAGAGCGGCCTCTTCACACACCAGACCTGAATGCAAGTGCACATCTGTGGGCTGTACTGGAGACTGTGCACAGCAGACGTCGGCACAACCTGACAGATTTGGAGCAGATTTTCTCCACTTCAGGATGACTGTTTCCACTGTGGTCCACGCAATATCTAATCTCATGGAACTTCTTTTCTACCCTTTTCCTGGTGGATGAGATGCCTCTGATGCTTTGGACGATCTCTGTGGACCATAACTTTAGCTGTGCGAGGCAAGGAAAATCCTACTGGAACAGCTGAACTTTATGAGATTAATCAGACATTAAACAGAGTCATGGCAGCGTACGGATGTCTTTTTATGAATTTGAATATAATTGGATAACCCTGAGTGCAGCCACGTCCCCGGGGAGTCCACGCACATCCAAGCACATCATTTTAGCTTTTCACCCTGAAAAGATGTTAGAGGTCACATTAAAGGTGAAAATGTCAGAGCAGGTTCTCTCTCTCTCCTCTCTCTCTCTCTCACACACACACACACCACACACACACACACACACACATCTATCTATCTATCTATCTATCTATCTATCTATCTATCTATCTATCTATCTATCTATCTATCTATCTATCTTCTATCTATCTATCTATCTAGCTATCTATCTATCTATCTATCTATCTATCTTCTATCTATCTATCTATCTATCTATCTATCTATCTATCTATCTATCTATCTATCTATCTATCTATCGATCCAAAGAAAAAAGAGAGGGAGACAGAATAAAGATAGGGAACAAGGGAGAGAGAACACAAGATAAAGAGGTGGATGAAAAGAGAAAACGTTCTCCCTTTTTCTCATATTAGAGTGTATGAGTAGGTTTATCAGACAGGAAGCAGTGTGGGCTGGAAATACTGCAGGCAATTTCAATTGTGTGAGTATGCATGTGTGTCATGTGGTTCAGTGTGTGTGGGTGTATGCAGCGTGGGTGTGTGTCAGAAACAGCCAGAGAACAGATCTTTTCTAAATCAGGAAGGAATATGACACCAGTGAGAATTTCAGAGTTACACGAGAGAGGAGAAAATCTCCCGTTTGCCATATCCACTATTTATCTGACTGTCGGTTTTCCTTTTTATTTCTGTATAATTAGGCATCGGATGAATCCTTCCATATATTTAAGCATTGCTGCATTTCCAAAATAGTTAAGGTATGAATCTTATACTAGTTAACAATGCCATGGTGACAGAGTGGTGTTTATGCAGTAATAAAGGTGAATATTCACCTCAATACATCAAAAGAAGCCAAACTGCTGCATTTAGCAGCAAGCTTCAATTGCTCACAGGAATCACAGGATTAAATTAAATGGTGCAACTAAATTTTTTGGATAAAATCCTTTGGGTCAAATGTTGATGTGAAGGTGTCTGTGTTGAACCATCCATGTCCTTGTCCATTTTAATATACACAGTTTGTCATATTACCAAGATTAATTTGACCTCAGGAGAATCTACCTTGGCCTGTCCTCCTACAGCTAGCTCCTCTGTGACAGGTGCTGCCCTGACCGCCTCCTGCCAAACGGGGCGGTCTTTTATTGGACTGAAGAGTTTGTGGCAACGTTCAGCTTGTTGCAGGATTCTCTGTTGGGGCCTCTGCTCTATTCACTGCCAGACCCAAGCCTGCTTTTCAATGTCAATACGGCAGCAGGACATACTGCTGTGGGACTTCCAACAAAGCTAAAGGACACTATTTTGAGACATTAACCACAAGCTGTGGTTAGGAACAAAAGACTGTCCACAGTAGAAGACAATGGACAGTGGACTGTTGATAGAACAGGGGCTGTTGCGGATGCATTTCCCTTCCCCCCATTACAGCAATGGGAGACACAGGAAAGACAGACATCAGCATTGAAGTGCCAGAGAGGGACACATGACCAGCAGGGACTGGCAGTTGTTGATGTGTCAGCGTTGAAGAGGTGCCAAGAGGAGGATGCAGATATGAGGCGAGTACTCTCACTTAAAGCTTGGTATTATGAGCTCTCTGTGTTTCCTCACTTCACAAAAGGACTCAAGGCTGAAGACCCTGCAACAATCACACTCTTATCTTTAATTGGTGTAGTTGCTCAGTAAAAAAGACCAGAATTACTAACTGCTTCAACTGGACTGTGAGTATGTTGTATGTAAACCCCTGGTGCACCTGGTCCACACGTCTTATCACAACATGTCCTATCATGAACATGTCAAAGCCACCCTCCCCTCCCACACCTTGTATCACACCTCACTGGCCCTCACCCCAACATAGAGCAAAGCCTGAGCCTGATACTGAAGGCTAACATTTATACAGCACCTTTCAAGCAAAGATTGCAGCTCAAGGACTTTTACAACAAAAGAGTAAACATTTACAATAAATGATTTAAATCAAATATAACAAAAGATAAAAATAAAATCCAACACAGGTTTTGTGTCACAGAAAGAAGCCCCAGAATGCAGAATGGGAAAACAAAACTGGTATAGCAGGCGTTTATTGCAACAGCAAGCAAATGAACAAATAAAATATAAAATGAATCCGCAGAATTCTGATTGTCAGGCAGGTAGAGGTGGTGAGAGGCTGGACCTGCACTGCTGGCAGAACACTGCTGAGAATAAGGAGGAACAAAGATTTCATCCAAAGAAAACTCAACCAAAAATCGCTGCTTGTGTAAGAAAGCAAAATTAAAATCAATGTTCTGTGGAGAGTTTGATCTTCTTCTAAAGATATCTAGAAGTATCATGTTTCAAAGCATAGAGGTGTAGGTAACAAAAGAGGCATCCCTACTTTGCTTTGGCCTTGGCCAGTGGGAATTCTCCCAGCTACATTGGTGGTGCCCAAGAAAACACCTCCAGACTCATTCTTGGTGACATCAAACCCTGGTATGACACGGTCACTGTCAACAAATAGATCAGGGTTATTTCCCAGTCAAAAACCCTAGAAAACCAGTGAGGTCCAGTCCCTCCTGAAAAACTGCAGCGGCACTTCCATGTCAGGGGACAGGGAACCGTACAGCACAGCCCAAAGGAGAACAAGAGTAAAATCCCAAACAACATTGTAGATCAAATCAAATCAAATCAAATCAAATCAATCTTTATTTATATAGCGTCTTTTACAAACAAAAGTGGCTTTTCTGCCTTCTAGTTCAGATGGGTGATGCCAAGAGTCAGGCTTTCAAGTTAACTGGAGCCATATTTTGGTCTAGGATTAATTAATAACTTGGAGTGATAGATTGCTGCCACTCCCCCTCCTCGACCACTAACACGAGGAATATGATAATTAAGATGGGTAGGAGGAGTAGATTCATTTAAGCTAACATACTCCTCCTCCTGAAGCCAGGTCTCAGTAAGACAAAATAAATCAATGTGATGATCCGCTATCAGGTCGTGTACTAACAGGGATTTACACAAAAGAGATCTAATATTTAACAGTCCACACTTAATTATGATATGTGTCGCCGAGTGGGGAAAAACAATTAGCCACGGGAAGCGGGTGGTGGTGCACCGTGGGTGCGAACCATCACCCAGCCGCCCTGGCTAGCCGGCTGCTCGGCTGCTGCCGGGGGACCACTAGCTGTAGCTACGCTAGGCAGCTCCGCAGCAGCTAGCTTCTCCTGGCTACCTGACGCAGCTCCAGCTAACTCCAAGCTGCGGAATCGCGTCTCAAGCTCAATAAGTCTCGCCTCCATAGCCGTAAATAAACTACATTTTCTGCACCTATTTCCTTCACTACAGGAGGCAGAGGAGTAACTAAACATTTCACACGCGAACAGACAAAGACACCGGGTGAAACAAATGGTGAGGCCATGCTAACGCTGATAATCGGCGGAGCCCTTTATTTGTTTAATATGACTCCCGGATGATGTGGCAGGGATGTGGCACTTAAATTATAGAGGCTCCAACATGTTAATGACATTTAGCATAGATGCCCCACTGACGGAGGATTTAAAACACTTCTTCGGCTGCTGTGAGGCTGAGCTCTAGCCATCCCACATTTGCAGCAGCCTCCAGCTCTGACACCCTGACACCCTGTGTGCACTGACCAGGATTTTCACATTCATTTTCAACCTTTCCTTGTCACAGGCCATTATCACTTCCTGCCTGGAGGCAGCGACCATCATCCTCATTCAGAAACGACAGTTGCAGCCACCCTCAATGTCTTCAGACCATGGCCCTTACACCTATAGCCATAAAGTCCTAGGAGGCAGGTCTCTCAGCACATAGCCATACTCTTAGGGAGGGTGGGGGCAGCATTATGGACGGGGGCACGGAACAGCCGTTAACACTGATTGCACTCTGAAGTTACGTCCAGCAAATCAAAATCAAATCAAATCAATCTTTATTTTTATAACGTCTTATACAATCAAAATTGTTTCAAGGTGCTTTCCAGAATCCCAGGGCCTGACCTCAGACAAGCAACAGTGGCAAGGAAAAACTCAACTTTAACAGGAAGAAACCTTGAGCAGGACCAGGCTCATGTAGGGGGACCCTCCTGCAGATGGGGGGGTGGGTAGAGAGAAGAGAGGAGAGGAGAGGAGAGGAGAGGAGAGAGAGGAGAGGAGAGGAGAGGAGAGGAGAGGAGAGGCACAGAGCACAGAAACACACACAAAAATACACTATACAACGGGTCAGCGGGGCCGGAGGTCAGCAGCTCCGAAGGCGGCGATATCTGTAAATGACGACCCCCTAAGTACGATAATTTGTCTATCTATGATGGTAACTGGAACTACAGAATTAGTAACAATAACCTTTTTCAAAGAGGTAGGTTTTAAGTCTGATCTTAAAAGTAGCGATGGAGTCAGCCTCCCGTACCTGGACAGGGAGCTGGTTCCATAGCAAGGGGGCCTGGTAGCTTAATGCTCAGCCCCCCATTCTACTCCTAGAAACTCTGGGAACCACAAGTAGACCAGCATTCTGAGAGCGGAGCGGTCTATTGGGCTGATAAGGTATCACTAGCTCCTCCAGGTAGGATGGAGCTAGGCCTCTGAGGACCTTGTAGGTCAAAAGAGGGGTTTTAAAAATTATTCTAAATTTAACGGGCAGCCAATGAAGAGATGCCAGTAAAGGAGTTATGTGATCTCTTTTGTCAATACCTGTCAGAATTCTGGCTGCAGCATTTTGGATCAACTGGAGGCTTCTTAGAGAGTTGTTTGGACACCCTGATAATAAAGAATTACAATAGTCCAGCCTGGAAGTAACAAATGCATGGACTAACTTTTCAGCATCATGCTGCGTCAGTAGCTTCCTAATCTTTGTGATGTTCCTCAGGTGAAAAAGGCACTTCTAGAGACTGTTTTAATGTTTGAGTTGAAGGAGATATTTTGGTCAAAAGTTACTCCTCGATTCCTCACAGAGAGACTAGATGTTAATGAGATGCCATCTAGAGTGATCGTGTGATCGAATTTATCCCTGAGAGGTTCAGGACCAAACACCATGACCTCAGTTTTTCCTGGGTTAAGGAGGAGGAAATTTGAAGACATCTAGGACTTTATGTCTTTAAGACAGGTCTGGAGCTTCACTAACTTCTCTGTCTCCTCTGGTTTCATGGATAAATAAAGCTGAGTGTCATCAGCATAACAATGAAAATGTATCCCATACTGCCAAATAATGTTCCCTAAGGGAAGCATGTACAAGGTGAAGAGGATTGGTCCAAGTACAGAACCTTGAGGAACTCCGTGGCTAACCCTACTGTATGAGGAGGGAATACCATGGACATGAGCAAACTGGTATCTATCAGATAAATATGATCTAAAGCAGTCTAATGCTGTCCCTTTAATCCCAATCACATGTTCCAGTCTATGTAACAGAATGCTGTGATCAACTGTATCAAAAGCAGCACTGAGATCCAGCAGAATCAGCATAGAGACCAGTCCATGATCTGAAGCTATGAGAAGATCATTAGTAACTTTAAGCCGTTTCTGTGCTGTGATGAGCTCTAAAGCCTGACTGAAACATCTCAAACAGGCTGTTCCTCTGCAGGTGCTCCAGTAACTGAGTCACCACCACCTTCTCAAGAACTTTAGAGATAAAAGGAAGGTTGGATATTGGCCCATTATTTTACTAATACGTCAGGATCCAGTGATGGTTTGAACCATTGATCTGGTCCAGGATAGAACTGCCTATCAGTGGTAAAACATCCTTCAACAGGTGTGTTGGGATGGGATCTAAAAGACACGTGGTGGTCTTGGATTTCTAAATTAGCGTTAGGGTTTAAGGGCTCGTTGGAGATCCTGTATGTTCCCACAGTCAGCACATCTGGTGATGGTCCAGTTGTTGGGATGGCCTGGATAGCTTTCTCTGTGATAGCTAGAACTTTATCAGTGAAGAAGCTCATGAAGTCTTCACCACTAAGGGAAGAAGGGATACGTGGATCTAAAACACTGTGACTCTTAGTTAATTTGGCCGCAGTGCTAAAAAGAAACCTGGGGTTGCTCTTATTTTCCTCAATTAAAGAAGAAACATAAGCTGTTCTAGCCAGCAGATGGGGCTAATTTCACTACCAACTACCTTTAAAATGACAGGGCCTTTCAAAAATTTTAACATATACAAGGAATTCTTCACTTCCAACATTGTTTGTGACAGGACTCACAAACATGAAAAATCTACTGCACACGGAAAACAGTGTAATACCATTTCCCTCATTTCTTTGTACCATTAAAAGAGAAAATAAGGTAAGATATTTAATAGATTATAGGTGCAACAATAAATTAGAGCTGCAAGCAGAGTTGAACAGGGAATCACGCTCCACCACAGTAACACTGTTTTAACTATTAGAACACTGCATATTTTTGAAGTGAAGAGTCAGTGTTGGCAACATTTTTCCCAGGCAGTAAGTCCCAGGCAGTAAGTCAGGCTTTTAAAGGACAGTATATTCACAGAGAGACAGCGTTTCCAAAGCAGTGTTGCTCTCTTTCAGATGCTCAACCCTGAATTGCAGGGGTGATGCATTCAAAGAACATAAGAATACTATATTTTACAAATTGAGGAGATCAGTTCATACTTATATACACACACATTATATATACACACACACACACAATAACTATATTATTGTGTGTGTGTGTGTGTATATATAATAAATGTAGTATATTCATTGACTAATCGTGCATTATTCAATGTGATCAATGTAACCAAGTAAAAATATACAAACAGGTCAAAATCTAGAATGTAACAGAATAAAAAGGTTTGTGTGAACATAGGTGTTAGGTTGACCGGTAGAAAGATGCAGATTGTGTTAGACTAGTAATTACGGTAACTACGGTAACAAGTGGTCAAAACACTTGTGCTGTAAGTTTCCTTGAGCAGGCTAAGTGGCCAATGGGACTGCTCGGAATTTGCCAACTTAATAGCAAAATGCTGCTGGAAAAGTCCCGTAGGGCTAAAACAAGTCTTTGACTTGGTGTTAGAAAACCGGTGGGCTAAAGGTGTGACAAGATGAGGGGGTGAGATGACCAGCACAAAAGCACACATGGTCCATCTTCTCTTCCAGGTCTCCTGCTACTTTAGCATCAGGGCCATGAAGTAGCAGTGCTTAACAGACTTTCAGCCTCTTCAGGCTGCAGCACACCTAAACAACATTCAGGCAGAGGACTAAATGTTTCCCATTTAACTATTATTGATGGGTATATTTTGATTTATTGTGATTCTGACTGACAAAGGCTGGGCACTCTGTTAGATGGAGGATGAGAAGTTCTGTCACTCAGGAAAAGCTCAGAGCAAGCAGAGCCGCCTGAATTAGCTTGGGCACCTGTTTTGGATGCCCTCTGAATGCCTCTCTAAGGAAGTGTTCCAGGGATCTCCCACCAAGAGGAGGCCCTGAGGATGACCCAGTATACCTCGGAGAGATTTTGTCTCCCATCTGGCCTGGAAGCACCTTGGAATCCTCTCAGAAGAGCTGGAGGAAGTGACTGGGGTGACAGAAGTCTGGGCATCTGTGCTTGGGCTGCTACCGACCCAGCCCCACGTGAAGCAGATGAAGACGAGACAAAAGAAGATGAGAAAAGTCAATCAATCAATCTTTATTTATATAGTGTCTGTTACAATCAGGAATGTCTCTAGGCGCTTTACAGAATCCCAGGGCCTGACTCCCAACAAGAAACAGTGGCAGGAAAACTCCCCTTTAACAGGAAGAAACCTTGAGCAGGACCAGGCTCATATTGGGGGTGGGGGGTGGCGACCCTCCTGCTGACCAGATGGGCAGAGAAGGAGGAGAAGGGGGAGCACATTTATGAGACAGAATAGACAGAGATCATGCAAGTAATTGATTATAACAAGCTGTCAGTATAATAGTAGTAGTAATTAGAATACTTTTTGACAGGTGACATACGACTCACCCACCCAGGAAAATGTTCCATCCTGTGATGGTAGTTCTTGTTTGAACAAACTGGACAAACCTCTGGTGCTTCTGGTGGGATATTGGGTTCTTGTTTGCCAGGAGTATCATGTTCTCTGTATATTCTACCAACTTCCGTAGCACCTGGTCATGCCTCTAACCCTAGTGAATCTGTACCAAGGCTGAGCAGCCACTCAGGATGTGATGGAGAGGTCCCAGGGCTGTGTTGCAAGGCTGCAACTCTCATCTATGCTATACCATTGTGCCAGGTTTTCCTTGACTAGGAAATGTGTCATAAGTGGCACAGATAAGGAAGCTAAGGTCATTGACTTAATTCAGAAAGCGACCACTATACTGCACTTGTATTGTTTAGCATTATTCAGCTCTTGAGACATCCCTGTGTGCATTCGGTCCTTCCATCTAATCCATGCCATTTTTAAACTCTAAAAAACAGTCACAGAAAAAACAAAACTATGTTAAGCACCTCATATGTTGTCCAGAGAAATGGCAAAACCTCACTCTATTGCTGTCCAGCTTGGCTCACCACAAACTCCATCAATGACAAAAACAATTCATACAGGCAGCTTCCCGTTGTAACACGGAGTTGAAAGGAAGCTTAGCCACAGATGCTCGTAGCAGTGGTCCAAAATAAATAATGTAGCAAGGCAGAAGGCGTGGAGGGAAGAAGTGGAGGGCTTTCCATGTGGTACATTTACTCACTCTTAAGGAGTATTCAAAGCCAGCTCTCACGGCACAATATGCAACACTCCTGGACTATAAAAGGCTTGTGACTCAGAACACTCCATTCTGTGGAATCTGAAGAAATCTAAAGAGTGAGATACAAGAGTGATGCCTGCACTAATGAGGAGGCACCACTGCATAAACTGGTCATGCTTCATGTAAAACCCTCATCACCTCCGGTTCACCCACACAGTTGGTACGTTCCCGTTCTGGTTGGTGGTTGATGTTTGGAAAAGGGTTCCACATATTGTAGTGTTGGGTTTCATTTCCAGCCATCATTTGTTTATGGTTATGTGATTTTAAAACAACGTTGAGTTTTTGAAGTGTGATATTATGCACCCTAACTCCCCTCTCGACCAGAGGTGTAATTAGTGTTGTGACGATTCACTAAAATAAGAAGCAAGATTATACCTTTGACTTTTCTTTTGTTTCACTCTCACTAACATTGATTTCAATAAGATAAAAGTGGGAAACATTGAAAGTATAAAAAGAAACAGAAATTGCAAGTAGGTTTTTGTATCATGGAACTACGTATATATGAAGCACTGTGGGTTAATGCCTTCATGTTTCTCCAATGATACAGGTGCTCCTCGAGGATCCAGCTCCCTCAGCTCTCCTTTGTTCTTTCAGGTTTTGTCTTTCTGTGGCCCACACAGTGCTCATTTGTGCTCAGTTCTAGTTCTGTGCTCATAATTTAAGACATGATGAGCCCACATACCTTCATGACTACATGCATCAAATCCGTTTGTCTTTATTATGCGGTTAAATACTGGTTAGTTGCATCAGTTTAAGTTTTTGAAATAGGAAGCTGTTGAATTCATAACCCATACAAAACCCTGGCAGCAACTGACTCCCACCCTCATCTACCTCTGCTGGATGATGATTATTATCCACAAAATCGACCTCTCCTCATACAAACGGCTTAACGGACATTCTCCTCTGCTCCTCTCACACCCCCTGAACCCTCATCCTGCCCCTGCTCCTCTGACTCTGGCCTTCAATGCCATGATGTCTGGAATCCTCTGACACCTTCACTGCCTCTACTTTGGACATGTTTACAAGAGGCTTCAAACACCATCTGCTCTGCTCAACCTTTTAGCTGTAACAGCTGACACATTTGTTTCCTGTCTGCTCATCTTTACGTGTGTCTTTTGGGTACTTGAAAAGTTGGAGGTAGGGCCAGGACAAAGAGGCACATATAAATTCACCTGCCTATCACCATGACTGTTGATGGAACACACTGCATCATGACGTAGCAAAGGTCACGCATAAGCAACACGCATTTGTTATTATCCTGCTTCACAGTAAACTTGACTAAGTTCTTTAGATTAAATGACTCCAGTCGGGCCCTCTATACATGTAGCATGCACTGTGCATTGGGCCCTGTGTCTGCATTTTAAGGGATATGCATTGTGTAATTGATGTGCACCCCTGTGCAACATGGGATGTATGATGAGCATCTTTACGTGTGAGACAAAGGTGGCATGCACACACACACACACTGTTACAATGACTGTAGCAGACATGGCTGCCAGGAGACAGCAAGAGCGGAAGGTGCTTCAGCTGAAGATGGGTACGTTGGTCAGAGAACACAGAAACCAGCTGACCTGTTCTACGGATGCAATGTTTCCTGGTAGCATCGTGACCATGAGCATCATGGCCATGAGCATCACGAGCATCATGACCTTTTTCAATGAAATGAAAAACAATTGATTAAATGAATAAATGATGGACTAATTAAGCAGCTGGTGGTCAAATAGCCTAAATGATTAATACATTTTTGTCCCTTTCATTCAGATTTCTCTTATATTAGTAAGTGAAAGTTATTCAGGCAAACATCTTTTGGTTTTTTTTGCTATTTATTTTCAATGGATGACCATTTGTGCCTCGTTTATTTGTCCCAGATTGATTTTCTTTCAGGTTAAGGCAACTGCTAATTTTCTTTTTATTCCATTAATAACTCAGAATGATTTATTTCAGAGAGATTTATCTTGTATTATTGCTGCAGTCGTTGGCTTTGAAATCATATTTCATGTTCTTCTGCATTCCTTTATAGTAAAAATAATGATATTTTGTTGTTTTGTGTTTTTTCTGTAAATCTACATGAGGGGATTTCAGTGAGTGCGGGTGGGGTACCTCAATTTGTTGCTAATGCCCCAAGTGGGCCAGAGACGGCCCTGTCTCCATTGGACTGATGGGGCCCGGAGCGCTGGCTGCTAGTTACATTTAATTCCAACTGAATCACATCAACTCAGGTGGTGACTTACTTCACTACACACACAAGTGTGCGTCCTCATCTCACAACACAAGTGCACTTCCATCACTTGTGCCCTGTGGAAGGAAGAAGATGACACACAACAAACAGTTCAAAGGAGGGCTCAGAGCAGCAGCTCGCTCCACTTCTGTGGTCCATGTGCATGAAGCCTTTGTGTGTTAAGGACTTTAGATGCTGGAGCTAACGTAAGCTTGATATCTCTGTCCACCTTCAAAATAAGTTTCACATATGATGTGAGCTGGCCTTTTCCATTTTTAGAAGTTCATGATTCCATTTCTTACATTTTTAATTTTTCCCTTTCTTCTGGTTCTGCTTTTTTCTGATATAATTTCTGTGCTCTTTCTTTCTCCCCCTCTCTCCATCTCTCTCTTCCCCCTCTCTCCATCTCTCTCTCGCTCCATCTCTCTTTCCCCCTCTCTCCATCTCTCTCTTCCCCCTCTCTCCATCTCTCTCTCTCTCCATCCCCCCCTCTGTCTCTAGGAGTCAGGATTCTTTATACAGTAGTCACAGCGCTGCGCTGCTCTTCCTTCTTCTCTGCACTCTGGATGAAAAGCGATCCTTTTCCCGTCCTTTCTCAGTGCTGCCTATTTGGACTAGACAACTCAGAGAAGAACCAGAGATCATCTGAGGGTCAAACCTGGATCCACACAGAAGAGTGACTCTGCAGGAGACAAAAGTCTGGACTGGACAGACTTTCTGGACAGAAAAGTCAAGAATAAAGCTTTTCTAAATTCCAGCTGATGTTCTGTGAGCGGATCCTCAGCTGACCAGTTAGTTTCTGGGAATCGTCTCCAAACTTAGATGAAAACCTCAAGGTATGAATTAAGCCACGTTGCAGGGTAGAACAGATGTACAGCCTGACTGTCACTGAAGATTTGCTGCACATATGCGTCCTGTACCGACATAGCAGATCACAGATGTTGTAAAGGGGACTTTGCATCCTTCTAGATTTGACTGTGGAGGTATTTTGGACGGACCAGACTTCCACAACTGCGCTCGGACTCAGCAGCGGCGTGAGCGCCGTCTCCTTTCCGCCATGATGTCTCAGTCGGACAGAAGAGGAGCAGCGGTCGGGGTCGCAGAGGGACAGAGGATGCGCTGATCTGGATCCACCGAGGAGGGCAGACGGGGATTGTCTTTTTCCGTCCATGGAGGGGGGTCTGCTGCTCGGCGTGCCTCCGCCACTCTAGATTTGTGCACAAAAGCGGTTGATGTAGATTCTTTCTGCACCTTTTTTATTCCTTCGCGTCTTATAAGACGGCGCGTCCCAAAAAACTGCCGGTAAGGTTCACAAATGTATTTCACGCCCTGCGAGTGTTGCAGCGCTTCTATATGTTGCATTTATACGCACGCGTCACATTCCGTATGCGCGCCTCTGAGCCTCTGTTTTATCTGTTCAGACAGAAGCAGAAGTCCAATTTCCTTGTAATCGCAAAGGCTACTCTCCTCTTCATCTGGTCTCTCCATCACTCACAACGTGCGTGCGTGCGTGCGAGGTCAGAGACCAAATCTGCCAGAGTATTCTTCCGCCGCACGGACGAGCGAGAGAAAGTCCGTCAACCTCTCTGGTAAGATGCGAACCAACCCGGGCTTCACTGCAGCCCCACCAAGTTGACTTTAAATGTAGAAGCTCGCTGTCATGTTCCGCTGAACGGAGACGCACTCCGCGATCTCTTCGATCTCCTCGATCCCTTCACGCTCAGGTCCATTGGAACCTCTTCGGCAAGAGTCAGAAATTCTGCACGGGAGGCGCAATTTGGCGTTTAAATTTCAACTACGAGTTACTCTTTGGTATTAAAGGTTTTACAGTTGATTTTTTAAATTTATGTACACAAGCGATGCTATCGTGCACGCACGCAAGCCCACGGTACATAAAAACACAATTAATTCATGCAAACGTTTTGATTTCGAAACTGTAGTATTTGTAATAAATATTACAATTATTAAAGCGGTCTGAACCTGTAGAAAGCCATTTTTGCTGCATCCCCCCATCATTATGACCTTAGTTTGTTTTTCTGGATCTATATGGAGTTTTTTTTTAGCATTTTCTTGTGAAAATCTATATCCATATAAAATACAAAGAAACTGGGTCCATAAGTTGACCTGCTCCGCTTGCTGCGCACCATTGTTCTTGGTCATGTGATCCAACATGCTGTCCTGTCCTGGGGTTGAGGCTTGGCCCCTTCATGACCAGATGCTGTTGTTTCAATGATGAGGTGAAAGGTTCGAGGACATCATGTTTGGACTAAAGTATAATAAGACTAAACATTTCCCCAACGCAGCTGATTAAACTCTTTAAAATTCCAATTACATCATCATATAGGAGAAAAAGAATGGGATGAAGAATGAAGCATAGCTCACACATGTCAAACAAGAATAAAATGCACACCAATCAATCCATCAATCAATCAATCAATCAGTCAATCAATCATCTTTATTTATATCGCATCTTTTACAATCAAAATTGTTTCAAGGCGCTTTCCAGAATCCCAGGGCCTGACCCCAGACAAGCAACAGTGGCAAGGAAAAACTCCCCTTTAACAGGAAGAAACCTTGAGCAGGACCAGGCTCATGTAGGGGGACCCTCCTGCTGATGGGGGGGTGGGTAGAGAGAGAGAGGAGAAGGGGGAGGAGAAGGGGGAGGACAGGTATAGGAGAGAATAGGCAGAGATCAGGAAAATACATTAATTATAACACATGCTTATAACACAGATGAACTTCTGTCCCAACACCTGAGCTGTACAGTGTGCAAAACTCTGGCTTATTCACTCTGAGCCTGGCTGGACCCAAATTTAATTTTGGGCATTGTTCAAATGAGCTCCCTGATCAGGTAACTCAGTTAGCACAGTTTGGGGGCTCCGTTAGCATATGTTGTATGTGCACCACTTACCACTGTGCTGCTGTCTGCTTTGGCTCTGTCTGGCTTTAGTTTTTGCCACTAGAAGGCGGATAACTTCTCTTCATTTTCCTCCTGTTTGTTTACATAAGACGCACCGGCGCTACTTGGCAGAAGGAGCCAGAGGAGGGGAGTGGGGCCTCTTGAGGGACTTGTGCACGGAGCGACCACTGTCATTGCACACGCAACACATTGTCACTGCTCCATAGAGATTGAAAGGTTGTCAGACCTCTAGTGCCCCCTTCTGGCCCAGGGCCCTAAGTGTTTGCCTGCTTTGCTTGTCGACACAAAGTGCCTCTGAATACCACAGCAACAATGAAACCACGATGGAGACTCAGACCAACTGTGTTCAATAGAGGCACCTAAAGATAACGCACACTGCGTTACAATGAGACAATGTGTGCTACATATCCTGCACCGGGTGATACTAAACCACAAACCTTGGACAGAAATCCTTTTACACTGTAGAGTGACAGCTTCCACAGGAAGCTTAGAGCATGCAGGGACTGCCAGGCAGCTGAAAAGGGGCATAAATTGGGGGCGTTAGTGGCAATTATTCATCACATCCTTTAAACTTCTGACAGGACAAACAGTGTCCAATCAAGTCTAGTACTAATAAGGTGGCTTTGTGCGTGAAAGGGATTTTTCACTGCTTTTATTTTGAAAAGCCACACTGAAAGTGATGTGCTAAGTTACGCAGTTTTGACTAATGAATGAAGAACTTTATACAGCACGTCAATCAGTTGGACTCTCCTGCCAAATTATATATGGTTCGATGTGATATATGAAGAAGGCAAGAGCTCTGCTCCTCGAGCTGAGATTCAGCCATGTTCTGTCATCACACTGACGCTGTCACATGTTCCCCAAGCATGTGACACCGTGGTGGATCCTAGAATGGGTGAGCTGGCCAGATCCTGTTGTAGCAACACATCCCCCATCCTTCCACATCCATGCTTGCAGTGGGTATGATGTTCTCTTTCTGAAACATCGTATTTAGTTTGCTCAAAATATTTTCTCTCCTTCCTCTGTGGCCGACATCAGACTCAGCCTTCATGTATTTCTTCAAGAGCAAAGGTCTCTTCCTCGCACACCTTCCATGGATGTTACTCTCTCTGATTCAAGAGTCTTTTATCAAATCAAATCAAATCAATCTTTATTTATATAGCGTCTTATACAATCAAAATTGTTTCAAGGCACTTTCCAGAATCCCAGGGCCTAACCCCAGACAAGCAACAGTGGCAAGGAAAAACTCCCCTTTAACAGGAAGAAACCTTGAGCAGGACCAGGCTCATGTAGGGGGACCCTCCTGCTGATGGCCGGCTGGGTAAAGAGAGAGGAGAGGAGAGGAGAGGAGAGGAGAGGAGAGGAGAGGAGAGGAGAGGAGAGGAGAGGAGAAGGAGAGGAGTGGAGAAGGAGAAGGAGGGGGAAGAGGAGAGGAGAGGAGAGGAGAGGAGGGGAGAAGGAGAAGGAGAAGGAGAGGAGAGGAGAGGAGAGCCCCCCATTCTACTCCTAGAAACTCTGGGAACCACAAGTAGACCAGCATTCTGAGAGCGGAGCGGTCTATTGGGCTGGTAAGGTATCACTAGCTCCTCCAGGTAGGATGGAGCTAGGCCTCTGAGGACCTTGTAGGTCAGAAGAAGTATTTTAAAAGTTATTCTAAATTTGACAGGCAGCCAATGAAGAGATGCCAGTACAGGAGTTATGTGATCTGTTTTGTCAATACCTGTCAGAACTCTGGCTGCAGCATTTTGGATCAACTGGAGGCTTCTTAAAGAGTTGTTTGGACACCCTGATAATAAAGAATTACAATAGTCCAGCCTGGAAGTAACAAATGCATGGACTAACTTTTCAGCATCATGCCGCGTCAGTAGCTTCCTGATCTTTGAGATGTTCCTCGGGTGAAAAATGGCACTTCTAGAGACTAATTTAATGTGTGAGTTGAAGGAGATATTTTGATCAAAAGTTACTCCTAGATTCCTCACAGAGAGACTAGATGTTAATGAGATACCATCTAGAGTGATCATGTGATCTAATCTATCCCTGAGAGGTTCAGGACCAAACACCATGACCTCAGTTTTTCCTGAGTTAAGGAGGAGGAAATTTGAAGACATCCAGGACTTTATTTCTTTAAGACAGGTCTGGAGCTTCACTAACTTCTCTGTCTCCTCTGGTTTCATGGATAAATAAAGCTGAGTGTCATCAGCATAACAATGAAAATTTATCCCATGCTGCTGAATAATGTTCCCTAAGGGAAGCATGTACAAGGTGAAGAGGATTGGTCCAAGTACAGAACCTTGAGGAACCCCATGGCTAACCCTACTGTATGAGGAGGGAACACCATGGACATGAGCAAACTGGTATCTATCAAATAAATATGATCTAAACCAGTTTAGTGCTGTCCCTTTAATCCCAATCACATGTTCCAGTCTATGTAACAGGATGCTGTGATCAACTGTATCAAAAGCAGCACTGAGGTCCAGCAGAACCAGCATAGAGACCAGTCCATGATCTGAAGCTATGAGAAGATCATTAGTAACTTTAAGAAGTGCTGTTTCTGTGCTGTGATGAGCTCTAATGCCTGACTGAAACATCTCAAACAGGCTGTTCCTCTGCAGGTGCTCCAGTAACTGAGTCACCACCACCTTCTCAAGAACTTTAGAGATAAAAGGAAGGTTGGATATCGGCCTATAATTTGCTAATACGTCAGGATCAGCTTGTGGTCTTCTCTCGGGGTAAATTACTTGGACGGGCAGATGTGGGCATGTTGGCAATGGCTGTTATCCAGACAGTCAGACAGAACTTCTTTTGAGAACTTTTTAAATCATTTAGAAGATTCAGAAACTACAAGCAGGGTAGTGAAGGACCCAATTGTAACACAACAGGCTTCACATGCTTTAATAAAATTCTTCCTTGTCAGTTCTTTTGATCTCACGTACTTGAGTAAACACAGATGCTCACACAGGGAAGATAGCAGGGTGAAAAGAAGATGAGTGGACTCAAAGTCTTTTGACGAGACCTGGAGGTCAGGGTCTGAGGGCAGTCTAGGTACTGAAGGGTGACAAGCTGGGAGCCCGTGCTACCAGTGAGCGTGCAAAGAGGAGGGTGGCCAATGTCACGACCCTCATCAGACTGCATTAATCTACGGATGAGGATTCATCCATGGACTATGGATGTAGAATAGTAGGAAATGGGGGTGGGTGAGAGGTGTGGTATGCCCTGGACAAGTTGACAGCTCATTGAAGAATATTTATATTATAGTGAATTTATTAATCTGAATAATCAAATGCATAAGATTCCCTCTTCACTTGCCTCATAGAGGGTCCACTGTATTCCTGCCCCACATGTGGAGGCGGGGCAGGAAGGAGAGCGGGCTTCGTACTTTAGAGGAATGCTTTATTTGCAATACAATTTGATGTTGCAGTGAAATTTCGAGGCCTTGCAATTATCCATGATGGCCAAAAATAGAAACAGTTTCCCCCATATAGTATTTAATACCAGTCATACCAGTTGCTTGTTAGGGGGGTCAGGCCCTGGGATTCTGTAAAGCACCTAGAAACAATTTTGACTGTAACAGACGCTATATAAATAAATAAAGAGTAAAAGATAAAGTAAAACCAGTAATACCAGTATGCTGATCATCGAAACAGTAATTTTCACATTAGGAATTGAACACTTCCTTTTTGATGGCTGTCCTAGTTGTAAAGGAAAACATCTTTATCTGTCAAACATTTGTGGCGGAGGGAGTCTTGATGTGTCACTCATGCACAGCTTAAACCAGCTCTGCTCAGATGTGGACTTTGGCGTCTTCACATATGACAGAAGGTTGGAAACCCAGTGGTGAAACGTCCTCCTCTTCCACACCAGGTGGTGATATGCATCTTTTCAACAGGTTATACATCATAAACAAGTGGTGGCAGAGCGGCATTTAGAACAGAGACAGATATTGTACAGCTTTCTTGATCTAGTAGCTAATGTACACATTACTTACAGTGTATGCTAACACTGGCATTCCTGAATGGTTTTGATCGTGGGTCACACACCAGTGTGGGGGTGTGGAGCAGGAGCACAGGCCTTGTCTAGTTTAACTCTAATTAGGGCGTAAACATGGCGGAATGTGTCATTGGGTGAGAGCGAGAAGCTCTTGAGAGCAGCATTTGATAGTAATGGTGAGACCGTAGGCATGTTGTTGTTGTTGTTGACCCAATGACCTTGGGAGTGTGTTCATGCACGTTTAGATTCAAGTATTTCTGAAGGTCAGAGCAGGTCATGTGATGCTCTCAGACTGGAACACAAAGGTCATTTGTTGGTTCATTGCTTTGCTCAATCCAGTTTCCCAGTGAAACAAAGCCTGGCCCTCCAAGAGGAAACATGGTCTTTCTTTCCTTCCACAGATGTTTTCTATCTGCACCCTCTGTTCTCTTCTACTTGATACATATATGAGATTCTATTCTAAAGTTTATATTGATCCGTCTGTGTAGAAACCTTCACATGGCCTGCCATACGTGCAGTAACAAGACATGTCCAGCATGTGCGGCTGCCAAATGTTGCAGAACCATCTTCTTCCTGTCAGGATCAGTTCAACACATTTTATTTTCAGTGCTGTATAGTAGATAAGAGTAAGACAGGAGGCTGATTGCATTTGATCTACACAAATTGTGAAAACACAATTATTGTTAATATTTCATTCATTTACCGTTAATGTCGATTAAAAGCTGAGTCCCAGTGGGATTCTGCTGCCCCTGTCAGAACCAGTTAGGCAAGACTCCAATGTAAAAGCCAAGACCGACAGATCGAAAAGTTCAAATGTTTTATTAATTAAGTCCAGGAATTCCAAATGAGCAGACAGAATCAGGCCAGTAATCTAAGCAGGAATCATGCAACATGCAGGACGAGACAGGAGGGCCGACGTTGGACACTTTAACAAAAGAGAGTCGGGCAAAAGGGAAAGAGAAGCTTGTTCAGACACGAGCTGAACAACAGGCTTCCCTTCTTCTTCCCTTCAATAATATGAAGACACTTGATATGTGCAAAATTGGCTCGTTGCGCTAAAAATGCCGTTTTCAAGTTTAAGTGAATGCAGCCCAACGCGCCAACGCCCTGTCCTTGAAGGTTCTCCACTCAATACAGAGGCAGGTGGTGGACCACAATTTGTCTGCTGGTCTCTAATGATGTTATAGGCTGAGTCTAACCCATGGTGCCTACACGCACGTGCTTGCTTGGTATATTAAAGTTATTGAACTTGGTGACCTGTTGACCTCCATCCTGCACTCGGGCTCAGTCTGATATGTCTTACAAACTTCTGGTATATTGTGAGGAGCTGCATCACTGAAGTCCCTGAATTGTCTAATGCTAAGTGGATCGCACATCTTGCTCATTTGACAGGCGCACTCGTGCATGTACCTGGTTAGTAGATCAGCGCTGTGCGCTCTATCAAAGTTTACCGCGCTTTTGTACACACAAAGGTTTTATAGACCAAACCCTCCATCTCTCCTGCCAGACCTCCCAAAGCCACAGCATTTCATATCAGCTGAAGGCTTCTGAAAGAATTGTTTGGTTGGACATCTGATTAACAAGGAGTGACTGCATGGATGACCTTTTGGGCAGTCATTATACTAATCTTAGCAGTGCAAATAAAAGGCCTTTTCATGTGTGAGTTAATGGACAGATCTTAGCCAAAATTTAGGCCGAGCTTCTTCACCGTCAATCTGGAGGCCAATGAAGTAGTATCTCCATTAGATCTCAATCTAGAACTTTGTGTCTTCAAAACACTTGAAGTTTCAATATTTGCTCTGTCACCTGTGTAACAATACAAGTGTATTTCATGCCACCATTCAATGTTTCATAAGGGAAGCCTGTGAAAAGGACTGGTCCAAGTACAGAACCTTGTGGGACACTATGACTATCTCGACTGTATGAAGACGACATTGCCTACATTCCCATTCTAGAACCTCTCTGACAAGGAGGATTGAAACCAGCCTCGTACTGTCTCTTTGATCCCATTCACACGTTCCAGGCTTTGGAAGGACATACTATGATCAGTCACAGCATTGAGGTCCAGCAGAACAACTGTAGAGATCAGGCCATGCTCTCATTGTATTTGAAGCCATAAGAAGGTTGTTAAGGACTTTAACAGAACTCTAAAACAGGTCTGGAACATCAAGAACTTTACAGATTTAAGGGAGATTAGCCCATAAATTGCTCATGGATGTGGCTCAGGTGAAGGACCTTGAGATGTGGTCTGACTGGTCAACAGGACCTCTGTGGGCAGATTAAAACAGACTCTTTCTGATTTGTCTACATCAGAAACCTATCAAACCTCTTCACCGGGGATCAGCTTGATCACCTCATGCAGGGCTAAAACTTCTCTGCAGAAGCTGAAAAGCTCAGAACCATAGAAGAAAGAAATATAGAGAAAACCTGCAGAACAATGCTCCTCCATCTGAGAAGATGTGGTTTCGGTCAAAACAATGACTATCATTCAATAGAAAGAGGTGATACAACTGATGAACACGAGAAGGTGAAAATTCCTCCTGAACTTTAAATCAGAGACAGTAAAAAAGGTTATATCAAACCACCTTCCTGTTCATTTCTACGGGAATATATTTAGCCTTGTGTCCATACTGTTTTTATAGGACACAAAGGGAAGATTGTGATGAAACATGTTCATACACACTGTGTGTGTGTGTGTGTGTGTGTGTATGTATTTCTAGAGGCAGAATTATAGTCGAGCATAAAGCTGTTTATGTAAACATTCATCTTTTGTGGACATTTATGGGGGCTAAACTGATAGATAGACTATACACACACACACACACACACGAGACATTAATATTAGTCCCATCTCCCTTAATAGATTGGCTAGCACATATGCTACATGCAGGAAAGCAAGGCTGTGTAATTCCATTTGCATGTCCACATCCTGCTGGGATGAATTGGTTCTGAGGTTGGTTCTATAATCACATTTAGTCAAAATGTAGAAAATGCTGATCCAGCATTTGAACAGTTTGTGCACAGTTTGTGCACTGAGTGGAGCTGCTAGGAGTGTGTGCATGTGAGTGGATAGAATTGTTGCTTTTTAATCTCTTTCCAAGTGCTAATGCAATTTTTCAGTTTTCCGGGTCACTTTTGACTTTGCAGCTATAAAAGAACTGCTACTCACTTGAAGAGACAACAGCAGTGGCTTACAATTGACTTTGAACCAGGCAACAATGTTTTATTCTATAAAAGACATCATTCTTCTGTAACTAGGACACGCTGCCGTGTTTGTTGGGGTATTGAGGTGGGATGGAGGTCAGCATTGAAGGTAGTTTGGGTTAATGATGAAGTCAGGGTGAAAGGACACCTCTACTGGGCCAGCTGAACACCTTCGGGCTCTACTGCTGGCCCAAGAGCCCTGCTCCCTGGTAATAACCAAAGCAGGTGTGTGCAGAGGAGCCCATCTATGGCTCTTGGACCTGGCACCATCCCTGGTCATCCCTGTTCTAAAAGTGCTTGCAGACCAGCTGGCAGATGTCTTCTCCAACATGCTTGAACACTTTACTGCTGCGGTAAAGTCCACCATGGCCCATGATGGATGCTTGGATGGCTGCCATCCATGCTCATCATCAAGTGCTCTGAGCGGTCAGTCAAACATCCCTGAACTCCTCAGTCTCACTGGATTCACTAAATTTTAGATAGCGAGTCAACTGGCTCCTCAGGGACGTCATCACCCTCACAACGACTTCAGTGAGAAGGACACAATGGTGTGTGCACGTGTGCGTGCATGTGTGCGTATCAGTGAGAGACAGAGACAGACATTTAGCTCAAACAGATTCATTTTTTTCCTGCCAAGCTTTTAATTTCATTCAACAGAAGCTACCTGAAGGAACACGCTATCATCATGTGGACATCACTGTCATTAGTTATGGTGGTCCATATGAGTCCACACCTGTTGGTGCAGCATTAGTCTCAGCACACCAGACGGCGTCCAAGACAGTCAAAATGAGAATATTCCGTCAGCCTGCAGGAACGTTGCTTCTTAATTTGGCAGCGGAAGCTGAAACTGTCTTGGGCTACAGCTGTGGTCATTGTGGGCCAGGTTCTGGATCACTTTCAGCCAGACGGTCTGTGCCACCCTGTTTTCCACTTCAGTCCCTGTGAGACTAAATGTTGACGTGGCATTTCAAATGCTGCTGTTGTCGCTGGAGATGGCAGCAACTGTTCAGCATCGCTGAATGTCAGTGCTGCGGTGGTGCAGCGGGAGGCTGTAATTCACCTGCTCAATGAGCCACTGATGCAGCACAGCAAATCATTTCTATGTCTTTGCTATAAGGTCAAACCAAAGAGGATGGCAAGTTTAGCACATCTGCAACAGAATCACAAATTGGAAGAACTGGCAGTAAATTGGGGTTCATGAAATTGGCCTGTGTAATTGATTATGCTTCCTTGTCCCAGCACCATTCTAATTATTCATGTTACAAACATGTCTACTCTCCTGCTCTGATGTTTGAACTGGTGTAATCTGACATCAGTTTAATTTTCCTCATTGGTTTCTAAGTTGCATCTATATAAGTAACAGAAAATATTAATATGCATTTTCAAGGACTCAAAATCTCTCTCTGTCTCTTCATTGTGTTCATTAAAACTTTGAATTAATCTGTTGCTTACGGATTCTATGGATCCACAAGGTTGGAAAGAGTCACTGTTGGTGTCCATTCTGCTGTGTGGATGCTAAAGAAGCACTAGCTAACTGATGCTAACAAACCACCAATTATTGCTCTATCTTGGTTTGATCGTAAAAGCCTCGCTCTATCCTCTGGATGAGTTTCAAGCTGTTTGAAGCAAAGGCACTTCTAATTGTTTACTGTTGTAGCCTTTTACCAGTTTTAGCCAGCTGGGTTGGCAGCAGCTTCATGGAAGGAAGTTGTAAGACAGGGAGGAAAGGGACGCAGATGTGGAACGATAAACCTCTGCTGCTAAGTGAGCAAAGCAAAACGTGCAGTGCCACCGTGCCTGGCTGGGAACCTAAGGCCCCCCCAACTACGAGGCAGGGACCTTGAGCATCCGGGTGCCCTTAATCTGGATGGACTGAACTGTGACTGCTGGACAGATGTGGCGACAGCACACTCAGAAGTTAAAACTCAGATGGAACATGAGCTTATGTCACAGTGACGTGGTCCAAAATCATATTTATTTCATTTGGAAAATTACGTTGACAGAATTGTTAAGACTCAGTTCATGTTTAATGGAATTTAACCAGAGATCTGTTTAAATTGGATGAATTAGCAAAACGTGTGTGGTCAGATTATTCCCATTTAGAGATAAATATAAGGTGTTAGGCAATGTATTATTTAATTACTGTAGTTCACTCAGGCAAGATGTACTTTAATAGTCAGCATATTTTAAGGGGGTGTTATTGATAAAAAAAAATGTAGTCTTTGGAAAAATGTATGGAATTTAAATGTTAATGTTTGCAATTTACAGTTCTGAAAACTGACCCCCTCCGCCCAAAAAAAGAAATTTGATGGTAAAAGATATTGGTACTGAAATATCGGTCATCACTTTACCTTACAATCGATAATTGAAAAACTTCACTGGCCAATCCCTAGTGTTGATGCTAATCTCACTGGCATTTGAGTCACAGTTCTTTCTTTGCTGTATGTAAAATTTTGTCCTTGGAGGGGATGCCTTCTCTTCTTTTCTGTCTGGAACAATTGCTGGGCAATTCTGGTCATTCATCCTGTCCTCAAACATAACGCTGAGCTCTAATGAGGTGGACAACATGAGGGCATGAGGAAAACAGCTGCCCTCATGCCAACAGACAAGAGTTGGGAACCATTTATTGACAGACAGTTGAGTTCTCCGTTCCACATCAGCAGACTCAAGCCAGTCCAGAATGGTCCACTTCAGGGTCCAGGAGCGACGGCATGCCTACAAGGTAAAGAAGATCCTACCGGTCATGCATCCCAGTAACTGGTGGACAGGGAGGGGAATGATGCGGTGGAGAAATCATGGGTTGCAGGGAACATCATGTTGGACAAAGATTATCACCTGGGACTTCCGCCATTCTCTCCTTCCATCCTGTGTTCAAGCGTCATGCTCCAGATTTTGTGCTTTGGATTAAAGTGTTTGGGTTTTGAAAAAATCAATTTGTTCACAAGGTACTGGCTGTCATTAAAATGGTTAAAGAGTTCCCTGTAGGAGCGCTCTTGACTTCACAGTCCTTTTGTTAGGAACGGCAGTCATGAACTGAACCCCAAAAAGTAGACACACACAGGATCGAGTAGATTTGAACTGATAAATCTTTACTGAAATCGTGGCAGCTGAACTCTCCATCAGAGCAGGCACAAATAGGCATCTGAATGGACAATCTGCAGGAACGAAACAGGAAACCAAAACATACGTGCAAGCCAGAGAGTTCAAGAGCCAGGCTGTGCCACAGAAGGTTGAACAACAGACTGGCAAAGACAGAAGCGTGGACCAGTCTTTTAAAACAGGAGGCAGGTGTAGATGGTTATCTGGAGATGAGTCGCAGGTGTGTAGATGAACCAGGAAGCAGCCCCACCCAGCCAAGGGAGGGGAGAGGAAAAACATTCTTAACACCTTATTGTTGAAGTTTTTTCCTCTGTTGAGCTGTTCTGACCTTTTCTGTACTCTGTTCTGATTCTTTAAGGTGCCGAGCAGAGAGATGAAGATGTTCTGCATCGTGTTCCTTCTCCTCACTCCAGGAGTGTGTGAGGATGATGATGATGATGATGTAAAGTACATCTCTAAGAGAAACTCTGGTAGGATGCCAGCTCTTGATATCACTTGGAATATTTCATTTGCTTTCAAAGCATTAATCTTTGTGTTTTATGTCCCCACTTTTCTATTCTGCTCTCTCTACTATTATCTTGCTATCATTCACTTTTGAACTGCACGTTTTTATCCTTGATGATGCAGTGACAAATTGTTGATGTTGAACCTAAAGTATGTGTTGCCTTGCAGCAGGAGAACTCATGGTGTTCTTCCTCGATGTTGCTTTGCTCATTTCTGTCTCAGTGGTCTGCTGGAGGTGAAACAATGGTGTGCACTTTGGTCCCGGAACAATTATGTCTGCTTATTTCTTGCTGAGGTTTAGTCAGAGTCTCCTGTTAAATGATAATGTATTTATTGACTGAATGTGTTCAGCTTTGCTCATCTTTAGAATCAGTCTCTCAGTTTAATTAGCTTTTTTTTTAATGCAGCATAAATGACACAGAGAACGTTTATTGTGGTGTTTACCTGTGGTATTGTAATAAAATACCACGATCAACTATATGTCCATGGTCTCATCCATCCAGATCATAGTAACCCAGTGAGTCTACTGGAGCATCAACTGAGCTATTGAAAGAAACTGGAACTTCTTTTAACAGTTCAGCTAAAGAAACCTAATGAAGTGCTCTATAAGTATATACGTTCTTTAGTCATTAATATATAAGTCATGGAGCTGTGACCACTGTGGAAAAGAGACATGAATACGCCCAGATTTTAAAGCTCGTTAGAGTCAACTTTGCAGGATTTGCATCTTTGTTGCTTTTACTTTGCAGTTGCTCATAATAATCTTTGAAACAAATTTCTCCTCCACATCTGCAGCAGCGGCAGCAGCAGAGATTTTTGTCCTCAAAATTAATTAGAAAAACATAGTTGTTAATATTCCACTGAGCCTTAATAACCCTCGCTTCCAATGCCTCCAAAACTGATAATTCGTACTTTTTGTTTTTTTCAAGTGGTGAATGAGTTGCCCATCAAAAAGTAGTCTAGGCATCATCAAAACTAATTTAGGTGTGTTTATGCTGTATAAAACAAAGTCCCCATGTGGGTGGACTTTTGTTCAGTATCAGTGGTGTCTGAGTACGGCACAACTATAAGTGAGGCTTTTATTGCACCGTTTCAAAGCCTCTAGAGCAGTGGTAGGATGGTATAAATATATATCAAAGTGTTAAGCACTTCACTGAATGTGACTGTGTGTGCGGGAGAGGTGTGCATAGATCAGTGATATGTTGAGGGTACAGCACAGAAATGTGGGCGACTGCGGCAGGGAGCCTAAAATAGATTTAAATAATTCCTTTCCTCAATTATAGTTGAATGCACAGATTTGGATCACACTCCCTCAATGACTATTGCCAGGCTGCTGTGTAGTTTTTTTTTACATGCCTGTGTCATCTGAGTGAAGTGAGTGGCAGGAGTCTTGGAATGTACAACCCCGATGGTCACTGCAAGAACGACTGATCAGTGGTCTAAGGCAGTGGTCCCCAACCACCGGGCCACGGTACCGGGCCGCACAAGAAATACATAAATATTTCCATTTTATGTATTAGCTGAGTCTGAATGATCTTTTGTTTTGAAAAACCTTTTGAGGAATGACCGGATTCTCTCGGTTACGTCTTACACGCTAAAATTGAACCCACAAGCGAGCAAAATGAGTAAGAAACAAACGTCTTTAAAAAATTTCTTTGCGAAAAAGAAAAGGCCCAATCAAGAGATAGAGAAGAGCCCACATCCGAGAAAAAGAAAGCTTTTTACAGACAATATCAGGAGTTCTACTTGAAATATGGACTTATCCCGGTAGGTGATTCCCGCATACCAAGCCCACTCTGCATAATTTGTGGCAACCAGCTCGCTAATGAGGCAATGAAGCCTTTAAAACTACTTCACCACTTGGAGACCCAGCACCCTAGTTTAAAAGACAAGCCCCTGGATTATTCTGAAAGGGAAAAAAAACGGGAACACAATGGGCAGAAAAAGATTATTGAGGGCCATCACATCAGTAAATGGGAATGCACTGAGAGCATCCAGTATTCTGGATTGGTCCAGTATTCTGGATTAAAGTCATGGCAGAATACCCTGAAATCGCCACCACAGCACTGAAAACCCGGTTGCCATTTCCGACATTCTATCTGTGTGAAGTGGGATTTTCTGCAGTGTCAGCAACCAAAACAAAACTGGGCATAAAACAGACTGGGCATAAGCAACACACTTCGGGTGTCATTGTCTCCCATCACTCCCAGATGGGACCGTCTCGTTGCAGAGAAACAAGCTCAGGGCTCCCATTGATTTGTCGTAATGGTGAGTTAAAATGTTGAAAATAAAATGTTCTTTATATATATTTTTTATATATTATATATTTTTGTGGCGTATCTGTATCTTATTTTGAAGGGATGTGAGATTAGTGCTTGTGAGTCTTCGCGGTCACACTTATCTGATAGTTCAACCCCACCCGGGCCACAGTAAAATCGTCAAACGTTGACTGGTCCGCGGTGATAAAAAGGTTGGGGATCATTGGTCTAAGGGATGGGACAGGACGACGTGCAGCAATGAACCTGCAGGGGTGAGAAACCTGTCAGTGGATCATCTTTGTGTACCCCAGCATCCTCAACCTACACAGACATAGATGGTAACATAAAATGATACCACCCTAAGTTCTAAATATAAGAATTCATGTGAGTAGAATTATGACTTGTGCTGCAGAATTACTGACTACTAGGGATGTAATAATACACTTACAACAGTAGGTCACCTAGACCTCATATGTTTCCACAGAGGGCACATCTTGTGATGGTCCAGTTGTTGGGATGGCCCGGTTAGTTTTTTCTCTGATAGCTAGAATTTTATCAGTGAAGAAGCTCATGAAGTCTTCACCACTAAGGGAAGAAGGGATACGTGGATCTAAAACACTGTGACTCTTGGTTAATTTGGACACGGTGCTGAAAAGAAACCTGGGGTTGTTCTGGTTTTCCTTAATTAAAGAAGAAAAATAAGCTCTTCTAGCCTTACGGAGGGCCTTTTTTATCAACTGCCAGACAGTCTTTCCAGGCTAAATGGTAGGTATATATTTTAAAAGAATACCACTTCCTTTCTAGTCTTCGTACTTTCTGCTTGAGGATCCTAATGTGTGAATTATACCAGGGGGCACACCTCCTCTGATTTACTATAGAATAATGGTGCATTCTTTCCAAGTATGAATTACAAAACTTTTTTAAAAGCATTTTGTCATAGTTTTTATGAGGGTGGATCTTAAACCAATAAGAAGAGCCTCAGTTTTGTCACTGAGGAGAACCAGAAGTTCATTTTCTGTCGGAAGTCACATAAAGAGAGGGTCGAGTGAGCAGAAAGATTGTGTGGTGCCTTGCAATGAGACTGAAGGTTAAATTCATGGAATAGGTGGCCGATGGCGAGGACATTGGACATTGTCAATAACAGTCATAATGTTTCAGCAACCTGTCAAACTTGAACTGACATCATCTGTAAATTAGTGTTTCTTGAAGGGTTGGCTCAGCTGGAGGCATAACACTGGCACTGACACGGCATAAGCAGTCAGGCCAACAAAACTAGTGACCTGTTCAGGTTGTACTGATGAGGAGTGTACTACCATCATGAATGAGATTGTAAAGCATTGTGAGACAAACGTTATAGCAAAGCAAAGGTCAGCAGAATGTTTACTTATGGCCTCAATTTACAATGACACGGTAGCTATGAATTTATATGACCTAGATCCAGAAGTGTTGTATCTGAATGCAATTGGCCATTTCACAAGGATGTGGCCAGAAAAATCCCTAGCCGGAACCCGAACCCTACCCCTGGGTCCCAAGGGCAAAAAACTCTATGCATATTATACATGGCTACAGTCCATACAGTACGTGTGGGGCCGAAATCCAAATCTGCAGTCAGTTTTCACTGACCAGCCACCAGCTCTGGAAGGGACTAGGATTGGTAGCTGGATAGTCCAGCATATTTTAGCATTACGTGCTACTAGCATTCACATGAGCAGAATGCTCTGAGAGCATGTGAAGAGCCCTTTGTAAACAACTGTGAGCGACTATTGTTGAGTTGGAGTACAAGTCTCCTCCTTCGCCACACCCTCAAATCAATATGGCCATTAGTTTAACCAGGCCTTAGGGTGAGACTCCCCCTCTTCACGATCACATAATGGAAACAGACAATGAGGCCCAAAGTGAAGAGGAGAAACTTTAACTATTGGATGTTAGAGATGCTCCTCGATGAAGTCAAGGCAAGAATATTCTTTTTGGAACGCTGCCTTCTGGAATTAATAATAAATGAAAGTGAATGGATGAGTGTGTGTGTGAGGTGGTGAATGCAGGAGGTTAGCACATTTGCTGAGATTTTTTTTAAAAAGTGGTCTGGCAAGTGGACGTGAAGTAGAGGACTCCTCTGACCTAATGAAAATGCTTCCCGTTTACTCAAACAAATTCATCTCCTGATGGTGCCTTTATATATACATGGCTCCTGGCCATGTCATGCTCCAAGTGTGGCCGCAGCTGTGGAGCTGCAGCCACAATAGGAGCCATAGCTCTGCACATGGTTCCATGAGGTTTGTCCTTAGGAACCTAAAGGAGCTGATGAACTTGTAGTCCTGAGCCACAAAAACTAGTCTCTCTAAACTGTACATTGCTAATGTGGCTCAGGAGTGGCCTTTCTGACATTCTGAAGTTTCCCAGCATCACCACTGAGGCTCGCCAACGGCTCCAAAGCACGAGAAATGTGCGTACATCAGCCACATGTTGGCATAGAGCATTGCACATTTCCGTTTCGTTTCATTCTTGATAAAACTTTTTTCTGCGTATGTCTCTTTGTGATTCATTTAGAGGGTTTTAGAGATTGATTCTCTAAAGAGAACAGGAGAGTTTGTTCTACATTATGTTTCTTACTGTCATTTTGGGGGTCATGTTGGGGTGGAGGGATTGTTGATGTTGGAGTAAAGGTTTTTGAAGGGAAAAATTGTCGTAGTTATTGAACTTTTAGTAGGTGTCACGGGCAGAAGCAGAACAGAAGCAGGGCAGGAGAAGACACAGGTGTGCCAGATTGGACTGAGGAGCACAGGGAAGAGACAGGTGTGTCAGGGTTAAGGTGTTGCAGACTGTGACGTAGGTGTCAATTTTGAACCCTAAATCAATACTCAGCCCGGGGGCAACCAAATGTGTCCCAAACACTCTGTTTGAATGTCCACCGGTGTAACGTTACAATCTGGGTGACAGTCGCCCGTCGTCCTGAGCGTGTCCTCCCTAACAACCACAGCTGCCTGTGCAGGAATCCACCATTCTCATTCTTGTTTCACCTGTGTGTGGCTGCCAGGACTGCCGTCAGGTACAGTCCAATGACGGAGTCCCAACGAAGCCGTCCCCGCATCTTCTCCCAGTAGAAAAGGCACTTGGTTCACAGGTAGCTTAGCATTAGCATTTAGATTAAAAGGAAGTCAAACTGGCCATTCAGAGCAAGGTGGTAAGGCTGGTGTGCGTGGCTGGTGTGCGCGGCTGGTGTGTGCGCGGCTGGTGTGTGTGCGGCTGGTGTGTGTGCCGCTGGTGTGTAGCTGAGCTAAATCCTTTATTTAAACCAAAGCACATTAGTAACGTTTCAGTTAGACATTAACCAGCTGCATAACAGGAGCATCATACGTTCCCCTTAAAGTCAAGCATACTGGTATCAGCAAGATTATTGGGCATTTAAAGGGTTTGGTACACTGGCACCACCAATAGTTCTTATGGGTTGATGAGGAAAAATTCAGGGCAACAAATATGCAAATAGAAAAATAACAACAACTGAACTGAAGAACCCTTCTGGAGAGAAGGCGAAACGTCTTCTAGGAAAATAACAGTTCAGTCGACACAGAAAAACTTTGGATAACTTTGACCTGGATGAATGTGAATCTACACAGATGACAACAAAAACAACAACAACAGTGCTGCGACTGCTGCATTATTTAATACTCCATTATTCTATCATAAAGCTGCAGAATCGGCAAAGAATGCTGATGGCTGTTTAGACAAACCGTTGTGTCTGCATTATTTTCTGGCCGGAAAATGAGGGAGGACGTCATAAGGAGAGCCAGGAGTCGGCTCTCACCTTGATTCCATTTTTTTTCCTTTTTTATGCTTTCATTGCTTTGTCTCGTGCTTTGTTTCACATTAATTTTATCCTCTTAGTTGCCGTAGGACATGTCCCTCTTTGGAGTGTCTGAGATTGTAATCTCAGCTGTCCGATTAAATCTCGTTGCCATATTGCTGAGTTTAAAATGGCCCATTGATGTTAATGAGTAAATGGTTCCTCCAAAGAATAATCAGCCTTGATTTTATCCTTGATCATACCACTGTAATCAGGGGGTGAAGAGCTCCTTTCAACTCCAACATGCTTCAGGGCTCGTTTCACTTCAAACTGTAGGTGAGACTAAAAATCCCCACTCACATATCAAAGCTCTGAGGCTAAAGCTGGTGTCCACACACAGCAGAGCTACATCTATGTGACTGAAATAAACTTAGACATCTGGAAAATGAGTAAGTTGGAATACTAGTTTCTTTACCTGCATTTGTGAAATGTTGTGACAGTGTGACTTTGTTATTCAAAGTTCAGATATGTCTTTTATTGATCAGTCTGGTTAAAGGTGGTGACTGTAGGTGATGAAAGGGAAGGAAAAGCCAATCTCTTGCAGTTTTAAGGGCAGCAGTGTATATCAGTCAGTCTAATTACACGAGGGGGACATTTTCCTTGCTGCTGCTGCTGCAGAGTTGTGTAATGACAGAGTTGCTCTGATAGGCCATTCAGCTGGGGCTGAACCTGTAATTAATGCTGTCACACGGGCTAAATTCAGGTCTTTTCATGCCTTCTTGCTCTCTGCAGGCATCATCTTTAGATATTGTAATGACAGTTCCCTTCCGCACAACGTTCTTGCACCACTTCCCATCCATGCAGTACTTTAATTTACTAATTTTCTTAATTTAAAATCTACAGCATTTGTGATTCAAGCTGCTTGATGCAGGTCCATGTCTATTTTTTTCCAATAAATATTTAAGATGGCTTTAATGCTCAGAGCTGTTTCCCTGTAGCATTTCGCTAAATGCATTTGTTTGCCCTCTACAATTTCATCTCTTTGTGTCCACACAGTGGATGGATGCATAGACTGGTCTGTGGATTTAAAGGAGTACCATGTTTTGGCTGGTGAGCCGGTTCGGGTGAAATGTGCACTCTTCTACAGCTACATCCGAACCAACTACTCTGCTGCAGCCAACACCAAGCTCCGCCTCATTTGGTACAAGAACAAAGGAGATGCAGAGGTAGTTTCCTACCAGTCTAACAGAGAGTGAACCAAAATGTAAATACTCAAACCCACAAAAATCTCAGATAAGAAACCTTTAGCTAGAACCAAGCGTAAATTGCCGTATTAAGGGTGTATTCAGGACTGTATAGAATGAAGGCTAAACTGGCACAGCAGTGTGACACAAAGTGGTTACCTCATTTTTGCATGAGGAGACCCTCCTACATGGTTAGTAGCACATCTGTTCGCCTTTAGGGCTTCATAAAGGTTTGCTTATGTAACTGCATGTAATTGAATGTTAATGTTTTTAGCCTAGTGAGGCTTAAAGTTATCACAGTTATTGAAATGGTATTTTGTCCATCTGATTTCCTTATGTAAAGAGCTCATTCACTGTGTTAAGTCTCTTTTCTCAGAATCCTGGCAGGACACTTTCATATGTGCTTTAGGATTATCTCTGTATTGTTTCCTTTAGGAGCCGATCATCTTCTCTGGTCACAGACTGAGCAAAGAAGATGACTCGCTGTGGTTCAGGTCTGCTGAGTTAGAAGATAATGGATTCTATACTTGCGTATTAAGGTAAAGTAATGATACAGGAAGGACTAGATCATTTTATTCCTTTATTATTTTACTGCCTTTTAAATTGGAGCACATTTTTAATGTTTTTCTTTCAAACAGGTTAAAATACTCCTTTGTTAACTCTTTAAATTAAATTTCAAAGTCAGTTTATCATTATAGTTTAAGAAACAAAAGAGGGATCAAGAAACAAAAAAGAATTCAATTAAATGTAAAGAAAATATAATTACCAACATAAAACAACTGCAGCTGAAGGATTTCTTTTCTTTTTATACATTCTTTATTTGTCCAAGTTATTGTCTTTAAATGGGCCTTTCAGTTTGCTTTTCTTTTCATTTCTTCACGAGTTGTTCCGTGGTTTAACTCCCTGAGTTCACCCACCATGAACTTTTGCATTTGTTCTCAGTTTTTTTTCACATGTCCATCTAACCTTTAGGCTGGATCTGTCCTCCCTCATTTGGAACAACTCTTGGATGAATGCTGCATATTTGTGATTGAATTTGATCCTTGAATTTGAGCGTTTTGAGTTTGAAAAGGGGTATGTTGCTTATTCATGATTTCCATTAGTTATGAGTCTTCTGGCTGTTTTCTGAAGGATCAATATTGGATCGGTGGTTGCCTTCCCACCACTATCTTCTCTATGGGAGTGTGAAGAGCAAGACCTCGTGACCTTATGTATCTGCAAATAAAATGATTTCCAGGATTTTGGAGACCTTAAAAAATATCCTTCAGATGCAAAATAAAGAGTCATTTTCCCAACACTGACCCTTGGGGAACCCCACGTTTGATCTTACACAGTGATGACTTTTCACTGTTTATCTGCACATGCTGGTAGCTGTTTCCTAGCTAGCTGGTTTCCAAGAATGTGCTAAACCTCTGATTCCATATGCTTGCAATTTATTCAACAACAATTTAGGATCAACAGTATCACAGTGCTAAGACCATTAGTGCTGTGAAGTGGTCCTGTTGGTTCTGTATCCATGTTCCTGCTCACAAAGTACATTGTGTTCAGTGAGAAAGTTGTTTAATCTTGAATGTCTGTTTTAGTATTTTAATGTGATGTACATATTTTTGAAACTGAAAGCAAAGAGATGGATGTGTGCTTTGAGAGAACTTTTGAGAGAACTGTATGTGCTATGTATTACATTTAACCAACATGCAATTGTGGGTGGATCCTGCATCAGCTGCATCCTGGCTGGTTTATGCCATCACAGGACAATGGTCCTGCAGCTAGCATGCAGTAATGTTTAAAGGAATGTTCATGTAAACAATCAACTAAGGACAATAAGCATTTTAAAGTGTTGCTCAACAAACTGACATCACATGGTTAGTTTCAATATTACATATTCAGTTGGAGTAAAAAGACCATTTAAATGGCTATAAACAAACAGCTCAAAATATATCATAGTTATCCAGGGTAGTTTTCTGTGTCAACTGGACTGTTTTTCTTCTCTTTTTAAGATGTTTCGCCTTCTATCCAGAAGGCTTCTTCAGTTCTGAACTCGCTGGGGAACAAGCTTGAAAATATAGCCCTTGTGGACCATTAGCATGCTAATGATCTGGGTGGCCACCTACTTTCAGTTGAGGTGTCTCCCCTTTGTCTGCTGGATCACATGGTGGTGAGTCACTGGGTCTCCTGGAATGGTGTGAATGTTTGTTTTGCTGTTGGAAAGAGTGGAGGACTGCATTGTATGTGGGTGATAGGAAGTGCCTTAGCCCACCACCTCTGTTCAAGGATGGTTTTTCCAATTTGACATGGCTTCCTTGACACCTCTCTCAAACCAACTGGCCAGTACCCGTACTTGGCTGTCCTCAAAGGAGTGCCCGCTCTCACACCTAAAGGAGAGCGGGCTTTATTTTAAAGCTCTGTCCCCAGCAAGTTCACAACTAAAGCCTTCTGGATAGAAGGTGAAACATCTTCAAAAGAGAAGAAAAACTGTCCAGTTGACACAGAAAACTACCTTGGACAGCTCAAAATACTTCACTATAAATGGCTTCTCAAATATTCTTCCTCTCATCACAAGTGTGTCATTTTCTCTTTTGGGGTTGCTTATACCTCTACTTACTTTATTATCATCTTTTGGCTCCTGATGTCTTCATCGTGAGCCCCAGGCCATCTTCATCCCCTCCCACTCCCCTCTGTCCTGCATTGCTGCTCTGTTCTCTGCAACAGCACCTGTCCTATCTGATCCCCTCCCACCTCTTTCTCTTTGCCCTGCACCCCCCCCCCCACTCAGTTACATTCTTCTCTGCTCAGAGAGGCGACTCAGCCTGACAACTTAATGAGAGCTTAGTGACTGTTTTAGTCTTAATCTGTCTTATTACGCCCCCCCCACACCCCTCGCACACACACACACATGATCTAGCCTATATTTGAACATATACCATATGATTTTCTTTTTGTGGAGTACATTTTGCATAAGACAATTATGTTATTATGATGTATTTTTGAAATATTTTGCACAATAGTTTACATAAAGTAGCTATAATGTCCCAGCACCAGAAAATATTTTTACTGGTATTTAAGTACAATGTTCTAATTCCTTTGTATATGCAGTGGTTTGGGACAGGCAAAAGATAACAAATGCATCAGAAACGTCACCAAAATGGTGTCGCTATAGCGCTGATGAGAATGAGGCCCAAAGATTTGGACTTCAAACACAGATTCTTAGCAGTTTGTTCAGATCAAACGTTGCCACACAAAAATCCAAGGAGGCAGACAGAAGTAAAAAGACAAAAAGCAGTAAATATACACTGCTCAAAAAAATTAGAGGAACACTTTTTAATCAGTATAGCAGTCAAACTTCTGGGATATTGATCTGGTCAGTTAAGTAGCAGAGGGGGTAGTTAATCAGTTTCTGCTGCTTTGTTGTTAATGACATCAACACCAGGAGCATCAGAGGGGCAACAATGAGATGGCCCCCAAAACAGGAATGGCTTTCCAGGTTGAAGCCACTGATACTTTTTCCCTCCTCATCTCTTTTGACTGATTTTTTTTTATTTTTTTATTTTTTTACTGACTGTAGTTATTCATTTGGCTTGGATCAACATCTCTGTTGATAGCATGATGCGGTACCTGGATGCTACAGAGGTTGTACAAGTAGTCCAACTCCTCCAGGATGGCACATCAATATGTGCCGTTGCAAGAAGGTTTGATGTGTCTCCGAGCACAGTCTCAAGAGCATGGAGGAGATTCCAGGAGACAGGCAGTTACTCCAGGAGAGCTGGACAGGGTCGTAGAAGGTCCTTAAACCCTCAGCAGGATCGGTATCTGCTCCTCTGTGCAAGGACGAAAAGGGTGAGCACTGCCAGAGCCCTACAAAATGACCTCAAAATGAATGTTTCTGACCAAACAATCAGAAACAGGCTCCATGAGGGTGGCCTGAGGGCCCAACATCCTGTAGTGGGTCCTGTGCTCACTGCTCGGCACCGCAGAGCTCGATTGGCATTTGCCATAGACCACCAGAATTGGCAACTACACCACTGGCGCCCTATGCTCTTCACTGATGAGAGCAGGTTCAACCTGAGCACATGCGACAGATGTGAAAAGGTCTGGAGATGCCGTGGAGAACGTTATGCTGCCCTCAACATCATTCAGCATGACCGGTTTGGTGGTGGGTCAGTGATGGTCTGGGGAGGCACAGACCTCTACAGGTTAGATAATGGCACCCTGACTGCTATTAGGTATCGGGATGAAATCCTTGGACCCATTGTCAGAACCTACGCTGGTGCAGTGGGACCTGGGTTCCTCCTGGTCCACAACAATGCCCGACCTCATGTGGCTAGAGTATGCAGGCAGTTCCTGGAGGATGAAGTAATTGATACCATTGACTGGCCCCCACGTTCACCTGACCTAAACCCAATAGAACACCTCTGGGACATTATGTTCAGGTCCATCATGATCCTCAGACTGTCCAGGAGCTCAGTGATGCCCTGGTCCAGATCTGGGAGGAGATCCCCCAGGTCACCATTCGTCGTCTCATTAGGAGCATGCCCCGACGTTGTCAGGCATGCATACAAGCACGTGGGGTTGACACAAACTACTGAGAATCATTTTGAGTTGCTACAATGACATTTTGGCAAAATGGACCACTCTGCTGCATCATTTTTTCACTTTCATTTTTGGGGTGTCTTTGATTTTCCCCCACCCCCTCTATAGGGTGATCATTTTCATTTCTATCAAATTATGTGGCATCATTTTGTTACTAATACATCACCTACTTTTCATCAGGAAAGATATTCAAGATCATTTTTCCCCCTTTTAGATCTGATGTGTTTTAGAAGTGTTCCTCTAATTTTCCAAGGTAGTTTTCTGTGTCAACTGGACTGTGTTTCTTCTCTTTTGAAGACGTTTCACCTTCTATCCAGAAGGCTTCTTCAGTTCTGAACTCGCTGGGGACAGAGCTTGAAAATATAGCCCCTGTGGACCATTGGCATGTTAATGATCTGAGTGGTCACCTGAGTGTCGTTGGCAGGGTCATTGGTAGGGTCATTCACCTAGTTTCAGTTGAGGTGTCTCACTTGGTGGTGAGTCACCAGGTCTCCTGGAATGGTGTGAATGTTTGTTTTGCTGTTGGAAGGAGTGGAGGACTGCATTGTATGTGGGTGTTAGGAAGTGCCTCAGCCCACCACCTCTGTTTAAGGATGACTTTTCCAATTTGACATGGATGGCTTTCTTGACACCCCTCTCAAACCAGCGGTCTTCTCTGGCCAGTATCCGTAAAAACTACGTTGGATAACAATGACCTGGATGACTGAGAATCTACACAGACTTCCTCTAATTTGTTTGAGCAGTGTATATGAGTCAAACAGAGAGAATAATCTACAAAATCCTTTTATGCTATGTATTGAGAGGACTTTCCTCGTGCTTGTCCTCCATATTGAGTCAAAGTCAACCCTGAATCATTGGGTCTCATTCATGAAATGTTAGTAATTTAGCCAACTCCAATAAAAACCTATTCTGGGTTCAGGAACAGGTGAAACTGTTTGGGAAAGTCAGATCGGAGTTTGGGGGACATTAAAACAATATCAACAAAAGGTTAAAAATGTATCCTTCCCAGGATACATTTACATAGACAAAGCCTATGCTGAGAGCCAGCAAGGTATCACTGCTGCCATCTTCAGAAAAACTATCCAGACCACCAACTTGCTTTGAAACATCTCACCTACAAACTGTTTGGTCCATGTTCACAGCCATCATCTATCCCCCAAACCAAGCCACATCCCTCCTTCCTCATTTTGACCCAGTTATCCACCATCTCACTTTTTGTTCTCCTCCTGGACAATTTATTTTACACATCAATGATGTATATAAGGTAAGCAACCAGCCACATAATTTCTGTATCTTCTACAATGTCTCAACTTAATCCAACACATTATTTTCCCAACACACAGTTGTGGACACATTCCTTACTTGGTGTGCTCCACCAGTCTCAGCATTCAACAGTTATCTAGCCCCAATCTCCAGATCTTTAACCACCTTGCTATCATTATTCACATAGAAATACCTATCCCTTCCACGAAACACAACTGGACCCCAACTTTCAGAATTCTTGAATTCACTCCTTCCTCACCAACAGACACCAGTTTCAGTATAAAAAAAACTGTACGTCTGCCACTGCCCCTGTCACAGGGTGTCTCACAGAGGTTGATGTTTGGCCCCATCCAGCTCATTCTCTACATGCTCCTCTGTGCCCAGACCATCTGTCAATGAGGCCTCCAGTTTCCCTGCTATGCCAATGACATCCAAATATATACCTGCACCAAAGCCATCACCAACATCACTCACTCATCTCTGACTCTCAATAGTGAGTTAGCATCCTCTATGGTCTACCATCCAAAGTCATCAATAAACTACACAACATCCATAGCTCTGTTGCATTTTTTTTTCATCTGCACCATCTCCCAAGACCACATCACCCCTGTTCTCCAAAATCTTCACTGGCTCCCCATTACACAACAAATACAGTTGGAAATTCTCTCCCCTAAACTCAGAGCACGCAATAACCAGGCCCCCTCCTCCATGATAGATCTACTAAGTAACGTCTGCTCCTCTGAAGGACATCTCTCGATATTTCCATGGACCGCCCCCCTAACCCATCTACCCATCCAAACCCTCTTCAATCAGCTCTTATTATATAATTTTTAAAATGCATAATTTAGATAATTTGTGTTATGTATATTTTTGTATAATATGTAGTTTGTAATATATGATGTATAATTAGCTAATTAGCCATCAGTGCTAACTCCATCCTCTGCTTCTAGTTTGCACTTCACTACTAATTTCAATGAAATAAACTAGCCTTATTCTAGGTTGTTCTCATGTCTTGCAGTTACCTGCCAACTGTTATGAACAAGGTATTCTTTAGAATAGATGAGAAAACAGTAAAAAGGAGTAAATGATCAGAGACATTTCAGTGTTTTCCACAGTTGTATACATGTAAAAGTCTAATGGATAAGCGTTTCAGCCCGCTTTACTTTAAAGACACGACCACACCATGGTGGTATGCTAGTGTAATGGAAAATCACCGCGACAGTACCACCCTCCTACTGTACTGTGTTGCATTGACATTGCCTGGTGAAAAAGTGTCTTTAGTAAATGCTTGGATGCTTTCCTACCCCATAATTGCTTTGTGCAGAGGTTAGAGGCCAAGAAAATGAATCCCCAAAGATGTCATTCATTAGCCTAATGTGATCATTGGTGCAGCAGATACATCAGTATAAGTAACAAGAAATTGTTTTGATAAAGAGTTTCAGTGAATAGTTAATCTAGCATTGTTCTTGCTCCCTCAGAAGTAGGAAACAAAGAAAGACAGAAATGTAGAGATTAGTCTGGTTAAGAGAACAGCAGCCTTGATACAGTCTTAAAACTTTCGCAGCCTATTTACCCAATGTTGATGGGGGTGGGGGTGTGTGTGTGTGAAGACATTCAGGACCTGTTTAAACAATCTCTTCCAAATGTTCTGTTTTTACATTACAGAGGATGGGCTAGCGTTTACAACATGCTCACTCTGGAGCCCAGTTTCATAATGTTTTAATTTCCTTCCATTCTTCTGGAAACACACAGAAACTGCTTTCGAAGATCTAAGTACAACATTAACCAGGAGCTGAAGCACAAAGGACATGACCACATGTTGGTTAAGCAAAGGTGGTGACGCCCTGTGGTCGGGCAAATGTGGAAGATGCTCAGCAGGGGCTTGCATTTATTCTTTAAAAGCAGGCCTGATGTTTGCTGGCACCTCTAATGGCCCAGATATTTTAATTTCAGAGTGTGGTAAGAAGCACATTTGGTGTTTTTGCATTTGTTTTTCTAGTTGTTTCATGATGTTCAGGATGTGGTGCGTGTACAGCGATGATGAAGCTGTTTCAGGGTGATTGGACCAGTGTGATAGCGCTTTTGTATTTGGTATTTGAATCTGTCCAGGAACTCCACCTACTGCATGAAAGTGTCGATGTCAGTGACCATAGAGGCCAGTGACGAGGGGAAGTGCTTCAGCAGCAAAATGCGCTACATGGAGAAAGCTGAGATAACTCACGGCAAAATGATGAGCTGCCCAGATATTGAAGATTACCTGGCTCCATACAAGCAACCACAGATGAATTGGTACAAGGTATGAGAACAGTTCGGGCATACAGTCAGTGGGTTCTGCATGTGTTCTTGATTGTGATTTGATGTGGTGTCTTGGCAGGAGTGTGAACAAATCGAATGGAGGAAGTCTATTGTAGCAAACAGCACACATGTCTGGATTCCTGAGGTGGAAGAGGGTGATGGCGGGAACTACACCTGTGAGTTGCAGTATGGCTCCAGACTGGTACGCAGAACATTACTGCTAAAGGTCACAGGTAAGAAGCTGCCACTGATGATCAATACTGTGTTCACAAAACCAAAAACATTTTTCCTTTTTTGAAGCAAAGTTTGGTTAATATACAGAATATAGATTTTTTTGTATTATTATTTATGGGTACATTTGGAAAGGGATGGTTGGCTGTTAACATTAACTATAAAACTATCAATACATTTCAAGATAATACAAAGAATCAATCAATCTTTATTTATATAGCATCTGTTACAATCAGAATTATTTCTAGGCGCTTTCCAGAATCCCAGGGCCTGACCCCCAACAAGCCACAGTGGCAAGGAAAAACTCCCCTTTAACAGGAAGAAACCTTGAGCAGGACCAGGCTCATATAGGGGGACCCTCCTGCTGATGGGGGCTGGATAGAGAGAGAGGAGAAGGGGGAGGAGAGAATAGGTAGAACATAGAGAAACATAATATTAATTAAAATAAGCTGCCGGTTGAGTTGAGTGGGTCAGCGAGGTCGGAGGTCAGTAGGTCAGCATACAGCTTATGAAGGCAGTGATACCTGTACATGAATACAGAAGGGGGGGGGCAGAAAAACTACACAAGAAATAACATCACTGGTCGGGGAGAGGAGAGGAGAGAGGAGAGGAGAGGAGGAGAGGAGAGGAGAGGAGGAGAGGAGAGGAGGAGAGGAGAGGAGAGGAGAGGAGAGGAGAGGAGGCTATGACCCAGCAGGGTGACAGAGGCCTGTCAGGTGATCATGTTTCTGGACCCTGACAGCCTCAGCCTATAGCAGCATAGCTAAGATGTTAACCTAATAATTAGACGACCCCCTAAAACAAGAAAAAGAACCTTATGTTTATAGTTGCATATAATAAACAAGATTTTCATTATAATTTAATTATTTAGAAGTTGTGAAAGATTTGGAAAGCTCTTGCAGTCACTAAAATTAAAGAATTAAAAAATAAAATATTCTATATTATAATATTCTTCTACAAATATGTTTTTTCTTAGCCTGACTGTGTTTACAATATTTCCAGTGCTGACCTGGACTAAAAGTGTCCTGAGGGTTCTCTTGCTGAGGGTCCTTTGCAGAATCTTAGCTGTTGCTATGACAGAGAACAAGTCAGAGTGTCCCTATCCCTGAGGGACAAAGGCTTGTTGAGTACATCCTCCAACCCACATCACAGCCCAGAGTGCACCAATCACCCCTGACACCACAGCCTGGATTTAACTCCCAACATTTTCTAAAAGTCACTTTTCAGCCTTTCAATTCAGTATTTTCTTCCTGTTGTTTATCTGCTTGAGGTTTTCTATGATCCAGGTGTAGTTGGATATTAGTTTACTCATCCTGGATGGTCGTTCTGAGTTTTTTGTAGGGGTCTATTAACAAATCACATCTGGACTTGGACTGACTCATATTTATCCATCATCTTGGTCAAAGCACACCGTTGATCTGATCCCTTGCTGTGCTGCAAGGGAACAGATCAACAGTGTCCCTGCCACCTGCCACACTTGATGCTCATTTGTGCAAAGATTTGCTAGTCTGGTTACTGGCTGCTAGTGACTCAGCTCTGTCTGGTTGTGTGGGTATTCCATAATGGAACTTTCTTGTGGTTTTGTTCTTGTGTGTATGTGTGGGTCTTGCCTGTTGGCAGCTGGTTCTTTTGTGCCATGTGGCATCTTGAAGGTCTATTATGGCACTTCTGCTACCATGTCGACGCCTGGATGTAGCAGCTGTATGTTGGTGGGGTCTTGGTAGCAAGGTACTCTAAAACTCTAGTGACAGCAACACAACTGTGCATGTAGAAATGAAAAAATATATAGATATAGAGATAAAAAAAAGAGAGAAATGATGATACATTAAATTACAGTCAACAGACAAATCCTGATTATTTACAGTGCGCACAATCCAAACTGTAAAAGCTTCTCATGAAATACACTGCACAAACAGCCTGAAATTCCATCATGGAACTTAAAACTTTAGAACAAAAAAACATGACATAACCAGCCAAATGTTGCCGACAGGCTGAATTTATATTTTTCTTTGTCTTTTTTCTTTGTTTTAGCTGTGTGTTTAGCACTCCAACAACACCACCAAGAAATTGTAAATTCAAACTCTCAACCACAAAATGCAGCTGATGGGTTTAACTCTGTAAACATGTTACTGGTTTTGGCCAGTCAAGAGAGAGTTGTCAAAGAGTTCTGACCCCCCTCCCCCATCACTCTGCAAGATGACCTTTCACCTTTATTAGCTCCACAGTGTTGATAGTTATCACACTGGCCAGAAAAGATATACAGATACACACACACACATACACACACACATATACTGTATATGTGTATAGATAAGTCCTTTCTATTGGAAGGACAGAATACATTTATCAATTACGCACTGCTTTGATTAAACAGAAAACACAAACTTGGGTATAATTAGCTGACAACACAAACAGTTCGACACAACCAGGTCACCATTTTGAAGTTTCCCATTATTCCTCATGCTCTTCATTTGGACTAACCCAATCCTCTTCCTCCACTTCCTGTCTTTCTTTATCCTATCTTCTTCTCACCTTCTTATCTTACATCATGATAACTGGATCTGTGATGTTAGTTTCTTGTTGGTTTTTTCTCATTAATCCAAGTGGATATTCTCTTTTTGTAAATTCTTTACTTACATTTTTTTGTCCCAACTCATCGTCTCTTCCTTGTGTGCAGTTCATTGTCAGATCATCTGCTGTCCCTGTTCCTGTCAACATGCCATCACCATGTAAGTTATTTGTTTGCAGCTAAATTCTCTCCTAGCTCCATTCATTGTGTGTTAGTGCTGTCTTTATTTGGGTGATCCCTAAATTGTTTAAATTGCATGGTTTTTGGATGAATCACCTTCGCAGCTCCATCTGCCTATTCATTTGGACCTCCATGTGCTTCACCTGTGGACTGTCACAGCCATAATATTCAATATTATGGTTCCATATTCCACTGCCACTCCCGTAACTGGCCTGGATAGATGTCAGTATGATCTGGCCTCGCTGAAACACCGAAGCTTGAAATAAGTAAATTGAGATTAACAAGCGTTAAAATAGTTAGCGACCATAATGAAATACCTTGTTACCTGTTGCTTTAGCAGCTTTAATAAATAGTTGCCATTCTTGTGTCCTACTGCTGAGATACCCAAGTTGGACTCCTTTTGTTCCTCTAGAAAGAATAATGAAACAGATATCGTCATAAACAGGCACATACACACAGCAACATGGTGCCAGGGACACTCAGTCAAACACACGAGCTCCATCTAATCTTGTAGACCCAGCATCCCCTGGTGCCGCAGCCTCACCACAGCTACAGGTCAAGTTTCTGCAATGTCACAAGATTTATTTCTGTGCAGAACTGTACTTTACACCAAGATCTTGTATTGATGGTGGGAGAGCTGGACACAAAGCTTCTCCATCACAACCCAAAGATTCTCCAAGCGTGGACTCTGTGGTGGCCGATCTATGACTGGAAAATGTGTCTTTATGCTCCCCAGCAAATGGAAGCCTTTTTTTCCTGAGTGGTTTTCTTACTTCCTTGGCTTCCTTGCGTGCATTGCCCCTGTTGATGCGCTCTTACTTCACCACTAAGCCCAGAGTTGAGTTCTGCTGGTGGTTTTCTAAGATCTCATTTCACAAAACCTTCATCATTCAGGATTTTTTCCAGAGCACATTTCTTGAAACTGATGGGTCCACAGTATCCTTACAGTTATTAATAATGGGCAGTTTCCAGTTCTTAATCCAATTTTAGTAGTTTCTGCAATCTCCTTTGGGGTTTTCCCTGCTTAATGCAGGAAAATGGTTTGATCGTTTTCAAACAGACTAATATGGTTCCCTTGAGCACAGGATGAGTGTTCCAACATGAGATATTGCTTACTGCATCACTTACTCTTAGATAACTGTTGCCAGCTGAAAGATAATGGCCTCTACAGTAATTACCCAGTAGGAGGCTCGTACCTCTTTGCTTAGTTAAATCAAGGTGGTGACGTGTTTTTTGGGCAGGCCATTAATCAGTTAGAAAGAACTACAATAAAAATACAACAGTATTTTTGAAAGGAATTCTGAGGTAACTGCAAAAGTCATAAACCCTGCATTAATTATTGTTTTGAATTCTTAATGATAAATCTCTATCTTCCCGTTAATTCCAAATCTTCATCAGATTGTGTAGCCTAATACTGTAAAGAAAAGAATCACACAAATATAATAGGAAATAAAAAAACCAGAAATAATTACAATACAACTGCTCTGATTTAGATGTATTGATTAGCATTTTTACTTAAATTGTAAGTAAATACGAACCATCTATTTTCGTCTTTTATTATCCTTTACCTTACGCTTCTAAACTTTATCACTCCCAGCTCTCCAGACCACCCACCCTCCCAGGGTTCTTTTCCCTCCAGAGAAGCAGGACACAGTGACAGAAGTCATAGCAGGTAACAGCTGTTCCTTCTTGGTTTTTCTGTTCACATAGAAAAAATATTTATGCTCTTGTTGCAGTGTGAGAAGTAACCATGCTTGCTTATGATTCTTAAATTTCCAATGTATTATTATTATTATTATTATTATTACTATTATTATTATTATTACTGTTATTATTAATAACAATATTATTGTTGTTGTTGTTGTTATCATTATTAGTATTATTATTATTAACGTCCAGTAGAAATGGTAAATTCCATCTCTGGTGTGTTTTTGGTCCCTGAGGACACAGTTTCATGTTTTACTGTCAAAGCATTTTCACACTTGGAATGGCTTTGGAATGTGCTGGAGCTAACCCGGAGAGATGCCTTAAGTGGAATATTTTTGTCACTTTTATGTGTGGAATGGAGGTTAACGGATGGGTATTCAAAGTCTGTCTGAAAAACTACATATTAACGTTGAGAATGTTTTTTTTTATGTTCTCATCTCTCGTTAAGGAAAGGTCTGTATGTTTGGTGCATTCATATTTTTAGTTTTTGTCTCTTTATCAGCATCTATGACCAATCAAACCTCTTCTGGTCGAGTGGTTTCTAATTGGTTGAAGGGCCCTACTCTGTCCTCCCATTCTGTTAACTTACATGTGCATACGCACTTTAGTTGAGGAAGCAACGCTGCAAGCTGCTCGCAGGCATCAGCAAGCATCTGATTCCTCCTGTGGCTTAAGTGGCCTTTTCAAGGCAAAGTAACAAACTCTAAACTCACTGAAAAGCAATAAGGAGAGTTGGAATGTGAGAGAAACATTACAAAGTGAACATCGATATGGCATAGCCGTGATGTACACCTGTGGATCTGAAAAGATTTAAATGGATGTGGAGGTTGCTGCCCCTTCTGAAGCTTTTCCACTGCTCTTCTGCTCTCTGTCTCTTGAGGACGTCCAGAGGACGGGGTGGGGCCATCCCCAGATTCTGAGCTGTCCTCTTGTAAATACGATGAAAGTTTTTACTAAAATTTGCTGCCAAGTTGCTTTTGTTGCTGCAGTGGCTGTGTAGCTTCGGCTAATTATGTGTTTACCTCATTGGATTACTCTTCAAAATACTGTGTTTTATCCTCTGTGACTGTTGGTACTGTGTCCTCTGTGCACTGTGACTGAGAGTAACATCTACTTGAGCAAAAATCTCGTTCATGTTTAGTAGTTTTTATACTTCATTGGACTGTTTGTGGAGGGGGTAGAAGAAGAATGTGGATTCTGGGAGACATGCAGTAGGAAGGAGGGAGGGATCAGTAATAGAGCCAGGGTGGGAGGAACTTTTCCCCGTAGTTCTGCATGCTAAAATTCTAATATCCCACCTTTAAGAATCCAAGATTTAATGGTTAATGGATTGTGTAGAAAGCACTCAGAAGGTTAAAGAACATGTCCCTTATAGTGCTCCCAGTGCTCTCCAGATGTGAAACTGACCAATGCAGCAGGGAGATGATAGCATCTTCCACACCAAAGCCCAATCGATATGACGGCTGCACCTCGCTGCTCACCAGGTGTCACAGGTTGGTGAGAACAATCTTCCCCATCATTTTTATCAGGTGGAAGGTTCAAGCCACTGGCCTGAAGTGGTTGGGCTTCCTGGGATGTGCTGCCTTAGGAACTGGACCCACACATGAGGGTTGGGTCAGGGTTATTTTCCACAGGAGTGGAACTCTCTACAGACTCACCCTGACATTCAAGATGTGTAGAAGTATTCCACAGAACTGATTTGCACAGTCCTGGAGTTAATGCCATCAGGGCCAATGGCTTTTCTCATCTTGGGTGGGGGGGTGGGGTTATGGTGTGACTCCTGTTGGGAGCAAATTAAAATCACAAGGATCAAAAAAGGCACTCAAAGGCCAGACCAGACGCGGTGGGACCATCCAAATATTAATAATGTCCAAATATTAAAGATGGTCTGAGTCCAAATGAACAACTGAATGGCATATTCTACAATAAACTATAGTGACTGATCCTGAAAAATTACCATATTAATGGTTTTTAAATTACAGGAAGCAACGCTTAAAATAATGATCCTGAAAAATTATGTGAAATAATAAACTGCAAGTAAGTCATTGGTGTATAATTTAAAACACACCCCTTGTGAATAGCCATTTAATTAAGCCTGTCAAAAATTTAATTTCAGTCAGTAATTTCAGTCTAATTTAATCTGTTCATTTAAAATGAGGCCAGCCTCCCAGCTAATCAATTGTCACCTAAATAGGCATTAAAGATGTAGTTAATTAGAACTGTCATCAAATATAAGTGTAGAAGGGGTCATTTGTTGCAGTACTTTGACAAGACCTTTATACAGGTTATATGAAAAAATATGTGCATGGGAAGAAAAATATATTTTTATAAATATATATTCACAAATGAAATTAAATTAGTGATTCACTCTAGTGAGTATCAGTAATAGTTACACTGGGAGCCTTTGAGTTGTGGGTGACATTGAATCGTGGAATTGCTGTTTTTTACCACCCATCAGATGAATAAACTTCTTGATGTTACGTGCTGCAAAAGCAAGTTACGGTTGCAATCTGGTTGAGATCAGGCATCTGCAAAGCGCCTAGAGACAATTTTGATTGTAACAGATGCTACATAAAGTGTAGAATCCTGAGTGTTTGATTGATTGACTGAGTCTGCATATAAGCCTCTTGTCATAATTGTCACCTGCGCCTTGCTGTCTATCACCTCCCTTGTAAGGAAGCAGCTCTATTATTATCAGATAGTCAGATGAACTGCATTTGTTGCCAGCTGTTGTTTGTTAGTGTGAATTTGTGTGAGGGTTTGTTGCCTGGTATGTCTGGACTAACGACCTGGACCACAGAAATGCACTTCTGTCCCTTTAAAAATGTGGGTCTCGGTTGCTTGCAACTGGACCCTGGTGTGGTTCTTTTACAGTGGTAATGCAAATGGACCGGAAAAGGGTGGCTTGCCCTTTTTGGGTTGTAGAGAGGTCCTGCCTCAAGTGGAGGACTTCAAGTATCTCGGGGTCTTTTTGTGGTTGGAGTACTGGACGATTGTGGTAAAGAAACAGCCGAGTCAAAATGTGAAGATCTAGATTTAGCGGTCAGTCTATGTTCCCACTCACTTATGGTCATGAACTTCGGGTAGTTACCGAAAGGACAAGATCAGATTCCTGTACCCAAAATGAGGCTATGTGCTTCTTTAGAGGTTGGCTAAAATGCTCAGTCACTCGGAAGGAGCTCAGGGTAGAACCGCCTCTCCTTTCCATTGAGAGGTGTCAGCTGAGTTGGCTCAGGCATCTCTTTCAAATGTCACCTGGACGCCTGACTAGGGATGTGTTCCTAGGGACATGTCCTACCAGAAGAAGGCCCCGAGGTAGACTCAAGACAGGCTGGAAAGAATATGGCCTCTTTCACATTGCACAAAATTAGCTCTTTGTCCCAGGGTGACGTTTTGGCACTGTGAAAGGGTTGTCATGGCATTTCGTCCTGGGTCCTGCTATTGACCCAGGAAATTAGCAAGATGCCGCTGTTTGCCTGTAATTTGAAAGCCGTCCAACATCGTCCTACTAAATTAAATGATGATGATGACGATGATGTTCTTAGCTATCGTGACAGTGCCCTTACAAGATCACAAGATCCGCAAGCTGTTCAGCTCTGGCAGGGAAGGAATATTCGGAGGCAGACTTTTGCAAAAATATTGCCACCCTGGGACACTCAGAGTGTCCCAGGGTGGCAACTTTGAGTGTCCCAACTTTGCACATTAATATACGGCCACTCAGCTCTGGTTCTACCTCCTGAGCATCTCCATCTCGGAAGCGGCGCCATGGTGCCCCTGGGTACTGTTGCAGTTTCCTGACCCAGACAGAGTATTTATTTTCAAAAATTCTTTAGAGAAATTATTCTGGAGTTTCTCCTTTGCCTAATCACTGGAGCAATACATTTGACACATTATCACTCAGACATTGTTCAATCTGCGCTGAGCTTGTAAATTTGAAAAAAAGGGCCAAATTTGCAAAGTACAAACCAAAGTTGACATTCCTGCTGTCCACTGGTTACCTCACACTTGTCTGGTGCTCGTAAAGATGTAATGATGACATTGTAGATGCAATGATCCAATGATATATGAGAGAAAGGAAAACAGCCACGCCCCTCTCAGGGAGGTCAGACCAGCTAGTGCTGGCAATGTGAAAGTGCTGATCCACGCTAGAAAATACCGCTAATTTTGTGCTGAGCGTCTCTAGGCTGGCCTGGGAGTGCCTCAGGACACTCCTTAAGAATCAAGTTGGAAATATCTGTCTCTTTGAATTCTTGTTGCAGGAATGCCCCTGAGTTTGGACTGCAAGGCATTTTTTGGCTACAGTGGAGAAAATAAACAGCCTATTGTCTACTGGATGAAAGGAGAGAAGTTTGTGGAAGAACTTGCAGGACACATCAAAGAAAGTGAAGTCAGGTAACAACATGAGTGACAAATAACACGTTTCAATATGCTTTAGATGAACCTCTTCTAACTCGGGACACTTATAATACACTTATTATGTGTATTATTCCAAATTATGGACAATATGAGCACCCAGAAAAGTGTGTGTCAACTGAGAAAATGACAAAAACACTGTTTAACTGTTGGTTAAACATCTGTTTGGGGTCATATACACAAACTGCTGCCAAAGGGGGCTATAGTGTGACACAGATTAAAGATGCTGAGGTCTTCTTCCCTGACAAAAACTAGCCGGGTGTGTCAGGTAACCCAGCAACTTTTACTTTGACTAGTTATTTCTGGAACATGGGATGGACAGAGACCAGATCAATTACTCCACAGATTCTGATTCACAGAATATTTCCTGATTTGACACAGAGGGGCTGATTTCAGATAAAGAGCTTTACGTTCTGGCCTGGCTCATAGCGGGCTGACACTGTTGTCAATATGCTGCTCCCTCTATTACAACTGAGCTCTTCAGAAGAAGCTGGGAAGCTGCAGCCAAAAGTTATGCACTGTAAAATCCTTGAGGTTCTTGATTCTAAGCCAGATTTGGAAAATGTGACTTGTTTCTTTTAAAAGTCAAAGTGATTTTTTTTGGTGTTTTCTTCTGTGCATTCATTCAGGATTTTGAAGGAGCATCTAGGAGAAAGGGAGGTGCAGCTCTCCTTAATATTTGATGCTGTCGAGGAGGCTGACCTTGACAATTACACCTGCTATGTGGAAAACCACATAGGGAGGCGCAGCGGAAGTGTTTTTCTGCGTAAGAAATGTATGTATGATGTCCATTTCTGGTACTCAGACCCAACAATTTTAACTTTTGACTCATGACTTGAGCTCCACATTTCTGATGACTGCACTATAAAACACAAGGTTGTGTTGTGTTTTGTGTTTTTATTTTTATTTTACATTTTTCATCGAAAAACAGTCAAACAGATTTGGACATTTTGACAAACACATTTTTAAGTTATCTTTATATCTTCCTGTCTGAATCAATTGATTTGTGTTGATTTTGGTTTGGTTTTTGTGTTTATTCCCATCTACCTGTGTGGATTTGTCGTGTGTCTTTTGTCTCTGTCCCATCTGTGACTAACCAATGAAGCTGATGATTCTGGTGAAACAGAAGGACTATAAATGTTTGCTCCATCAACAGAGAGGATGCTCCTCTGGAGGGCTTTATCACCACAGAGTGGGGAGGTCTATCAGTGAATTCCTAAAGAAACCATTGTCCCAATGGAAAATATTTGCTGTATCACAAACAATAAACCACAAATAAATCAAGATATTGAATGTCATCAAGAAAAACTGTGGCAAGACTATAGCACTGAGGATTTGAGGAGGGAACTGAAAGAGGTTAAGAAAAGCTTTAGGGAGAAGATTCAGAACACGTTTAGTGATAGTAACCAAAAAAAAGGCTGGGAGAAAACTGATGGGCTCCAACTAGCCTGGAGCCAGAGTGAAAGCAGACCTGGGATTTGCTTCTAACTTAAACCTGTTCTTCAGCAGGTTTGTCACAACCCCATTCGTGAGTTCGTAAGTGGGTCTGAGTTTTCTCAGACTTTCATCCTCATCCCCAGGTAGCACCTCCTTTCATTTTCTCAGCAGCTTTAAAGACGCTGGCCTGGGGGATTAAGGGTCCTGTGGACGTTTTTAGCTGTTCCCTGAGCTGCCCTCTTCTGAGCAGAGGTGTCAGTGCTTCTGCTGGAGCCATCCCTCCAGCTTGAGAGTCACAGCCGCAAGTGCTCCGATGACCACGGGGACCACTGATGTCCTTCCTGCCCACATCCTTTCCAGCTGCTCTCTCCGACCCTGGGAGTTCTGTGGTTCTCCTGGTCCTTCTTCCTGATGTTGCTGTCATTGGGAACTGCTACATCTGCCACTCCAACCTTTGTTCCCTCTTTGTCCACCACCATATGTTCTGGCTGGTTTACCATCACCTGTTATTCAGTCTCTATCTGGACGTTCCACAGGATCTTAGCATGGTTGTTGTCCACCACCTTTGGAGATGTGTCCCACTTTTATCTCGGATTTTCCAGTCCAAACTTGGTACAGCTGTTCTGTAAGAATAGCAGCGACCTGGTCGTGAGGTTCCACGTAGGTTGCTACATCCTACGTCCTGCTCCTACACGACTCAATGCTCATCATTTGACTCTTTACACCACAATGACTTTGAAATGAAACCAACAAGATCTAAATATTACCGTCTGTTTTACTATCGTTTTGTTTGTCCCATTACCGGTACTTCTGGCCCTTAAGTGGGAGGCTCATATAGAAATTGTTCATTTCATTTCAAATCTACTGTGGTGGTGCATAGAGCCAAAGATGAGAATTGTGTTGGTGACCTATTATTTATGATCATGTTCCGAGGGCGGTAGAGGACACTGAGTCTGAATAGACCATGTTCCGCTCCACCATTGTCGAGGCGGCTGTCGCGAGCTGTGGCTGCAAGGCCGCTGGTGCTGGTCGTGGCGGTAATCCCCGTACCCGATGGTGGACACCAGAGGTGAGGGGAGCCGTCAAGCTGAAGAAAGAGGCCTACAGGTCATGGCTGGTCTGTGGGTCTCCGGAAGCAGCTGACCGGTACAGGTTGGCTAAGCGGGTTGCGGCCGCGACAGTCACGGAGGCAAAAACTCGGGCATGGGAGGAGTTTGGTAAGGCCATGAAGGAAGACTTTCGGTCTGCTCCGAGAAGATTCTGGCAAACTGTCCGGCGCCTTAGGGGCGGCAGGTGGCAACTCGCACACACCGTGTTAGGTGTGCGTGGGGAGCTGCTGATGTCTCCTGGGGCAATTATCCGGCGGTGGAAGGAATACTTCCAGGAGCTCCTCAATCCTACCAACACGCATCCTCAAGGTGGAACAGAGTCGGATGACCAGGAGGTGGACCATCCAATTTCCAGAGCGGAAGTTGCCGAGGTAGTGAAACAGCTGCCCGGCGGCGGAGCTCCGGGAGCGGATGAGATCCGCCCGGGGTATCTTAAGGCTCTGGATGTTGTAGGGCTGTCCTGGTTGACACGCCTCTGCAACATTGCGTGGACATCGGGGGCAGTGCCCTTGGACTGGCAGACCGGGGTGGTGGTCCCTATTTTTAAGAGGGGGGACCAGAGGGTGTGTTCCAACTATAGGGGGATCACACTCCTCAGCCTCCCTGGGAAAGTCTATGCCAGGGTGCTGGAAAAGAGGATTAGACTGATAGTTGAACCTCTGATCGAGGAGGAACAATGCAGGTTTCGCCCTGGTCGTGGAACCACGGATCACCTCTTTACCCTTGCTGGGGTGCTTGAGGGGGGTTGGGAGTTTGCCCAACCAGTCCACATGTGTTTTTGTGGACTTGGAAAAGGCTTATGACCAGGTCCCCACCCTGTGGGGGGTGCTCCGGGAGTATGGGGTGGAGGGTCCCTTGATAAGGGCCGTCCAGTCCCTGTACCAAAGGAGCAGGAGTTTGGTCCAGATAGCCGGTTGTAAGTCGGACTCGTTCCCAGTGAGGGTTGGACTCCGCCAGGGCTGCCCTTTGTCACCGGTTCTGTTCATAACTTTTATGGACAGAATTTCTAGGTGCAGCCGGGGAGTGGAGGGTGTCGAGTTCGGTGGGCGGAGGATCTCGTCACTGCTTTTTGCGGATGACGTAGTTCTTCTGGCGCCATCGAGCAGGGACCTCCAACAAATGCTGGGACGGTTGGCAACCGAGTGTGAAGCGGCAGGGATGCGGATCAGCACCTCCAAGTCAGAGTCCATGGTCCTCGCTCGGAAAAAGGTAGAGTGCCTTCTCCGGGTTGGGGAGGAGGTCCTGCCCCAGGTGGAGGAGTTCAAGTATCTCGGAATCTTGTTCATGAGTGAGGGCAGGATGGAACAGGAGATCGACAGGCGGATCGGCACGCCGTCAGCAGTGATGCGGGCGCTTAACCGATCCAGTCCTCACCTATGGCCATCAACGCTGGGTGATGACCGAAAGAAAGAGATCGCGGATACAAGCGGCTGAAATGAGTTTCCTCCGCAGGGTGGCCGGGCTCAGCCTTAGAGATAGGGTGAGAAGCTCGGACATCCGGGAGGGGCTCGGAGTAGAACCGCTGCTCCTCCACAACGAGAGGAGTCAGTTGGGGTGGCTCGGGCATCTGGCTAGGATGCCTTCCGGACGCCTCCCTTTAGAGGTGTTCCGGACATGTCCCACCGGGAGGCGGCCTCGTGGCCAGCCCAGGACTAGGTGGAGAGATTACATCTCTCGCCTGGCTTGGGAGCGGCTGGGGGTTCCCCCGGAAGAGCTGATGGAAGTGGCCGGGGAGAGGGCTGTCTGGGAATCCCTCCTGAAGCTGCTGCCCCCACGACCCGGATCCGGATAAGTGGGAGAAAACGAAACGAAACCTATTATCTATAGACCTGATTGGATAATATGATAATCACTTTTCATCTTTAACAAAATATTCAATTTTTTAAGAAGTTTTCTATGCATATGCTTTGATTAAAGCCCTGACGAAGAAATGCTAAAAAGTTTGGTTTTTTAAAAGTCCAAATTGAATTTTAACTAGAATATTGAACCTGCGGGCTCATGCACACCTCCGTGCTTGTGGCAGAGTGTCATTGTGCTTGTTCATAACAGTTTGATGATCGAGCAGCAGGACTAAAAATGTTACACACTCATTAAATATGAGTCGTGCCGTAGTCAGGGGTATCATAGCATGTTATAGATGGCTATAATTCTGAAGATAATTTGATTATTTAAGAAAAGTTTAGACTTTAATAAATAAGTGCCACAAATCCAATTTTGACATAGAAAAGGAAACTAATGTATCTACTTAAGCTCTTCTTCTGTAGAAGGTCATCATGTAATAACAGTAGTTTAACGTCTTGTGTCTCTGAATGCAGATATGTATCGTCTGGAGTTGGCTGGTGGTCTGGGGATCATCTTGTTGTTGCTGGGAGTCCTAACAGCATTTTATAAGTGTTACAACCTGGAGATCGTACTTTGCTATAGGAGGCACTTTGGGAGTGATGAAACAGAGGATGGTGAGCCTTAAAACATAAATAAATGCATGTCTCCAAACACGCAGGTAAAGTAATCAACTCAAAAAATGGTATACATGCAAAATTATTTAATCAAACTAAACAATTCAGAGAATTTCTTTAGGTTTTTAAATGTTTAAACGGATATTATTATTATTACTTTTCTAAGTGTATAAGCCATGGACAATGTCCACGAGTGAGGATCGTAATGTCTTTGTATTATTATTATTGCTGTTGTTGTTATCATCCCCAAATGATCACATTTTTGAGCCCTGTTTATGCCAGAAAACTCCCAAAAATGTGCATCAGCAGTTGGATATATAAAAGGTTTTGGAACTCAAAGATTTCTATAAATTTAATTTCTGTTTCTTCAGTGAAATAACATTTTTTACTAAGAATGAATAGAGTAACATAGGTAGATGAAAAGTGCCACACATATGGATCCCTGTAGGATCATAAAACCTCCAATTAACAGGAAACCAGTCCGTTTAGCTACTGTGGTCAGTTGAGGCCACGTTTGACCTGTTTTGGCCTTTTCTGCACTTGGAATTTGAAGGATCAAAGGCTGTTGGGTTACAGCAAATTGAGGTGGGAATTGTCACACATCAACAAGACAATATGTAAACTTTCTGAAATGCAAATAACATGGAAGAAAAACAGAAATATAAAGGAGGATATACTTGAAAGGCCCTCAGAATCATTGTGATTCACTCATCACTCAGATTCTTTATTGTAGTGGCTTGAAATTTTCTGGCCTGAACACTTTTCCAAAAACCCTCCCCACAAATACAGTCGCCATGTCAGAGGAAAAGCCAAAGGAGGGAGTCAAGAGAATGATCACATCAACCTCAAGGTTGCAGGGCAGGATGGTTCTGTGGTTCAGTTCAAAATCAAAAGGCACACACCCCTCAACAAACTCATGAAGGCTTACTGTGAACGACAGGGCCTTCAGATAAGGCAGATCAGATTCAGGTTTGATGGCCAGCCTATCAACGAGACAGATACACCTGCACAGCTGGAGATGGAAGATGAAGACACCATAGATGTATTCCAGCAGCAGACAGAAGGTCGCTGCTAAACCCTCCCCACCTTGTTGGCAGCCACCCTAAGATCTTTCCCTCAGTCACCTTCACTGTTCCACTGCTTGTCTCAGATTATAATTATTATTATTATTCCTCTCTACATTTAAATAAGTTTTTCACGGTTCCATAATGATGTAGTATGGGGCTGATTAATGTACTGTCTCAAACAGAACTGAATTTTGTGCATGTCTCTCTGTTGGCCAATCAGGGCAACGCGTTCTTCTGGCACCGCAAGCTACGATTGGATCAACAGCCTTTCACAGCTCTTACTGGTGTGTCAGTCCCTCCCAGGCGCTCTCCAGTGACAGTTTAGTATCCTGTAATGTGTGATCCCCGGAGGCTGAATGCATTCCGTTCTAAGGTTTGTGTCCAGAGGTCGCAGTCGGTGGGCACAGAAAAAGGTTTGTGACCATGATGAGGAATCAGCTCTGAGGGAAACAATATTCAATCCTCCACTTTCCCTTTGTGGTATGAGGGGCAACAACAACAAAAACAATAATACTAACAACAACAACAATAATAATAATTAATAATAATGCTGTAGTAATTTCATGGTCCGGAGACATAAACAGAGAGTTTTAAATGGTTTCTAAGGTTTCAGTAAGGTTTCCAGGAAACATGAAAACCTGCTGAGTTGTAATGTGCAGAGTAACTGATGAACTGATCTTGTGTCTCTTGTGTGAACTGTGTCCTTTTCCAACTGTGTCACAGACAATAAGGAGTATGACGCCTACCTGTATTACACCAAAGTGGATTTCAACTCATTGTGCAGGTCAGTTGTCTCTGACTCTTCAGAGTGGTCACACCATCAAAACTAGCTGCAGTTTGCACCACATTGCACCGTTTGTTGGATAGCAGCTGCATGAATAGTGTCCCTGTATGTTGAGAGACTTTTATTTTGTGCTACACATACTAAACCATACATTAAAAATTGAAAAAAAGAAAATGCCTACTTTAGTCTGGAGCAGCTTTTTTTGAACTTCACTTTGGTTGGTCATCCTTTGGAGAGCGGGGTAGATGTGGCACACAGAGTCTCACAGAAGCTCTGGTACCTCTCCGTAGACAGCAAGGGGGCATGAGTCCATGAGAGGGGTGATGGGGCTGCCTGATGATGGTGGGAGCTCTGAGGATGCAGGGCTGCTCCGAGGCTCCTTCATGTAGGGGAGATGGGCACCATTATGGTGCTCCTGTGAAAAGTGGGGTGGTGAGAAGTGTTCTTTCAGGCCTTTCTGAGCTGCCACAGGTGTTGAAGATGACTCTGGGCTCTTTTGATGAATGCAGTGGTGACATCTTTGCATGCACCAGATGGACTCCCAGGAACTGGATGTTGCTGCTCAGTTCCACACCAGCACCACAGATGGTTACTGATGCCTGATGTTTGCCAGTCAATCACCATGTCCATCATTGTTTCCACATTCCAACTGAGCTTGTGGACAGCTCCACCTCTCTCCTCTACAGACTCACCAGTGTCATGGATGAGCTCATATGAGGCTGAGCGGAAGTCAATAAGTAGGATTCTAGCAAAGGTGTTTTCATCTCTAGGTGAGACAGTGGGAAGTGGAGTGTGGCGCCCTCTGTGGATCACTTGGTCCAGTATTCAAGCATAGCTCAACTATAAACCCCAAAAATTCTCATGTTAAAAAATGGATTTCATATTTTAAATAATATCAGAGGCTTCCAGCAACCTCTGTTGTCTAATTGCACTCTTCTGTCTTTGAGTCTTTGATGCTTCCTTGCTTTTGTTCTGTTGTGATGATGGGTTCCAACTGTATACATTGAACTTAACTTTGCTTAAGCTAAAAGAAATTCCACTTCTGGATTGATGGAAACTTTTTTGAATTAAATAATCTATATTTCAAATGAGCAAAATGACATTTTATTTTTACATTTATGACTTAATTTTTATTTTTTTATTTTCACTCCCCGTCAGAATGAACGATGATGAGGAAACCTTGGCTTTGGAGATCCTGCCAGATGTTTTAGAGAACCAGTATGGATACAAGCTGTTCATACCAGATAGAGATCTAATACCCAGTAGCAGTAAGTATCCATTAATCTGTGGAGAGATTTCCAGGGGATCTCCGCTAACATTTGTTACACAACTTTAACATGTACATTCATTTGAAACTGTTACACGTTGGTTCAGAACTCGCTTCTGTCACATCATTCATTTGCATTTCTGTTTATGGGTTCTTCCTTGTTCAAGAGGCTGTGTATCACAGCAGATGTCTGACAGGCAATGCTGGAACTAGATTGAAGGTAGTGACCCCTGCACTGACCCCTGGACCATCCGAGGTCTGTGCAGAGAGCAGTAAGTCAGTCGGGTTTCCGTGAGATTGACTCTCTTGTCAGCTTCCTGTGAGCCTGCACCTCCCCCCACCTCCTCCTTGTGCAGAGAAGGAGGTTCACGCCTTTGTTTAGTTTCTGGAGGACCTTTAAGAAGAAAGCGCAATGGTGGATGCCCCCAGCTTCAGGAGGGATTCCCAGACAGCCCTCTCCCTGGCCACTCCATCAGCTCCTCCGGGGGAACCCCCAGCCGCTCCCAAGCCAGGCGAGAGATGTAATCTCTCCACCTAGTCCTGGGCCGGCCACAAGGCCGCCTCCCGGTGGGACATGTCCGGAACACCTCTAAAGGGAGGCGTCCGGAAGGCATCCTAGCCAGATGCCCGAGCCACCCCAACTGACTCCTCTCGATGTGGAGAAGCAGCGGTTCTACTCCGAGCTCCTCCCGGATGTCCGAGCTATCTCTAAGGCTGAGCCCGGCCACCCTGCGGAGGAAACTCATTTCAGCCGCTTGTATCCGCGATCTCGTTCTTTCGGTCATCACCCAGCGTTGACGGCCATGGGTGAGGACTGGGACGTAGATCGACCGTTAAATCGAGAGCTTTGTCTTTCGGCTCAGCTCCTTCTTCACCACGACGGATCGGTTGAGCGCCCACATCACTGCTGACGCCGCTCCGATCCGCCTGTCGATCTCACGCTCCATCCTACCCTCACTCGTGAACAAGATTGTTGAAAGTTTTTTTTTAAATTCATTTTTAATTTTAGATCTGCCTGATTTGTTTTAAGCAGAGAGATCATTAGCATTCTGTTCCCTGCTAGCTCAGCTCAGGCTCAGCTTTAAAGATTCTGGCAACCACAAATAAACCGGCAAACCAGGATGAAGCTGGCTTTGAGAATATAATGCTGCTGTCCGCTTCTCCAGATGTGATACCGCTGGGACTCTAAAGAGTTTAAAGCAACCTAGCCACACCAACCAGGATGGCTCATGCGTCCATCTTAAGCATACAGGGCAATTAGACTATTTAACATGTGCGCTTTCTGTGAAGAAACACCTCATTCCAGATTTCATCACTGACTGCAAGCATGGCTTTCTCTGGCATGGCAGCAACCTGATGACAAGGCTAAACTGCAGAAAGCTACAAGCCCTGAGTGATGAGTTATGGTGCAAGCAGAAGTTTGATACAAACTGCTGTCAAACATGACCCAGTGCAGCACGTGCAACAGTTCCTCAGTGGTCTGGTGGTTCGGGGGTGCTGCGTGCTACTCACATGCTCGGTCGTGCTCATCTGTCTCACCTGCCAGCACTGGTAAACTGGCTCGCACCCTTGTCCCCTGTAACGTGCATCGTTTTGGTATACAAATACCTCCAAAAATGCAACAGTTTCTGCCCAAGAAATACTGTTGGCTCCCTGCTAAATTCTTATTATCCATAAAATTCTTGTTCTTCCATTCTTCCGTCTGAAACATCCGGCCTGTCCCACTTTCAAATGAATGTTTTCTTTTTTTATATAAGATGGGTCTGAAGTTTCACAAACTTTTGTGTTTCCTCTGGTTTGATGGATATTTTAAAAACGATAGTACAGCTGATGAAGATGTTTCATTTAATTTATTCCAAGAGTTCAACTACGTGATGAGCTCTACTCATATGAAGTGGAAACATCATGTCCACGAAGAAACTAGAATCCAATCACCTGGACACCTTATCACAGGCAGCACTCCAGCCAAAACAGCAGAGATACAGTCCTATCATGGTCTGAGAAGATCATTTGGAACTTTAACACGTGACGTTTCTGTGCAGTGATTAACTCCACATACTGACTGAATCATTTGTGTCGTCAGTCCCTTTGATTTTATAATGACAAGTTTAAATACAGGCCTATCATTTGTTGGTGCATGTGGATCAAGTGAAGTAAGTCATTAATCAGTGGCCAATTACTACACTCTTAAAACAAAGAGGTTGTAGACCTGCTGCTAAAGAAAAATGAATTTGGCGTTGAAGACAACCACCAGTCAACAATTTTCGGGTTGGGTTTTACAGACGGGGTAAATTTAGAGATTCTAAATACAGGGAACAAGCACATGTTTATTTTTCATTTTGTTGTCTGTTATTTTCTTTCATTTAACAAAATGCTGACATGACATTAACCAAACTGTTTACTCACCTGCAACAATACAGCGATACTGCTCAGTCAGCAGAGGATAGATGTAAACAGCATTAAAGACGAAGCACAAAGAAATTTAAGGGCTCATCAGAGCCTTCCTATTTTTCTAGAGCCAACAAGGGGGGAGACTAACTGCTTTTGTGATGGTTAATTCATTTTCTTACAATTGTGAAGAAACACAGAAGTCTTGACTAGCAAAAGCAGAAGGAACATGTGTCTCCAGAGGATCTGGATCTTAGACAGTCTGTTTAGTTAGACAGTCAGCTACAATACGATTAAGAAATCTGTTTTCCTCAAAGAGAGTAGCCTTTTATTTTCAAAAATATCAGGTTTTCCAACTTTCCAGCTTGACGGTCCTTGTCGGGGAATTATATATGCTTTAACCCTAGATCTAGTTCTGGTTTCCCAGGTTTCTTTTCAGCACTGTGGCCAAATTAACTAAGAGTCACAGTGTTTTAGATCCACATATCTCTTCTTCCCTTAGTGGTGAAGACTTCATGAGCTTCTTCACTGATAAAGTTCTAGCTATCAGAGAAAAAGCTAACCAGGCCAACAACTGGACCATCACCAGATGTACTGACTGTGGGAACATACAGGTTCTCCAACGAGCCCTGAAACTCCTTCACCCCTATATATTTTTCTGAGGCATCATCGCTAATTCAGAAATTCAAGTCCACCACGTGTCTTTGAGATCCCATCCCAACACACCTGTTGAAGGATGTTTTACCATTGATAGGAAGTTCTATCCTGGACCAGATCAATGGTTCTTTAGTGACAGGCTATGTACCCCGATCCTACAAGGTGGCAGTGATTAAGCCGTTGCTTAAAAAAACATCACTGGATCCTGACGTATTAGCAAATTATAGGCCAATATCCAACCTTCCTTTTATCTCTAAAGTTCTTGAGAAGGTGGTGGTGAGAAGGTGGTGGTGGTGAGAAACAGCCTGTTTGAGATGTTTCAGTCAGGCTTTAGAGCTCATCACAGCACAGAAATGGCACTTCTTAAAGTTACTAATGATCTTCTCATAGCTTCAGATCATGGACTGGTCTCTATGCTGGTTCTGCTGGATCTCAGTGCTGCTTTTGATACAGTTGATCACAGCATCCTGTTACATAGACTGGAACATGTGACTGGGATTAAAGGGACAGCACTAGACTGGTTTAGATCATATTTATCTGATAGATACCAGTTTGCTCATGTCCATGGTGTTCCCTCCTCATACAGTAGGGTTAGCCATAGAGTTCCTCAAGGTTCTGTACTTGGACCAATCCTCTTCACCTTATACATGCTTCCCTTAGGGAACATTATTCGGCAGCATGGGATAAATTTTCATTGTTATGCTGATGACACTCAGCTTTATTTATTCATGAAACCAGAGGAGACAGAGAAGTTAGTGAAGCTCCAGACCTGTCTTAAAGACATAAAGTCCTGGATGTCTTCAAATTTTCTCCTCCTTAACCCAGGAAAAACTGAGGTCATGGTGTTTGGTCCTGAACCTCTCAGGGATAGATTAGATCACATGATCACTCTAGATGGTATCTCATTAACATCTAGTCTCTCTGTGAGGAATCTAGGAGTAACTTTTGATCAAAATCTCTCCTTCAACTCACACATTAAATTAGTCTCTAGAAGTGCCTTTTTTCACTTGAGGAACATCACAAAGATCAGGAAGCTACTGACACGGCATGATGCTGAAAAGTTAGTCCATGCATTTGTTACTTCCAGGCTGGACTATTGTAATTCTTTATTATCAGGGTGTCCAAACAGCTCTTTAAGAAGCCTCCAGTTGATCCAAAATGCTGCAGACAGGTATTGACAAAAGAGATCACATAACTCCTGTAATGGCGTCGCTTCATTGGCTGTCCGTTAAATTTAGAATAATTTTTAAAACCCTTCTTTTGACCTACAAGGTCCTCAGAGGCCTAGCTCCATCCTACCTGGAGGAGCTAGTCATACCTTATCAGCCCAATAGACCGCTCCGCTCTCAGAATGCTGGTCTACTTGTGGTTCCCAGAGTTTCTAGGAGTAGAATGGGGGGCTGAGCATTTAGCTACCAGGCCCCCCTGCTATGGAACCAGCTCCCTGTCCAGGTACGGGAGGCTGACTCCATCGCTACTTTTAAGATCAGACTTAAAACTTACCTCTTTGAAAAAGCTTATTGTTACTAATTCTGTAGTTCCAGTTACCATCATAGATAGACAAATTATCATACTTAGGGGGTCGTCTAATCGTTAGGTCACATTCTAGCTATGCTGTTATAGGCCAAGGCTACCGGGGTCCGGAAACATGATCACCTGACAGGCCTCTGTCACCCCACTGGGTCGGGTGTGTAGTTTTGTGTGTGTTTCTGTGCTCTGTGCTCTGTGCTCTGTGCTCTATGCTCTGTGCTCTGTGCTCTGTGCTCTGTGCTCTGTGCCTCTCCTCTCCTCTCCTCTCCTCTCCTCTCCTCTCCTCTCCTCCTCTCCTCTCCTCTCCTCTCCTCTCCTCTCTTCTCCCCCTCCCTCTTTCTCTCCTTCTCCTCTCCTCTCCTCTCCTCTCCTCTCCCCCTCCTTCTTCTTCTCCTTCTCCTTCTCCTTCTCCCTCTCCTCTCCTCTCCTCCTCTCCTCTCCTCTCCTCTCCTCTCCTCTCCTCTCCCTCTCCTCTCTTCTCCCCCTCCCTCTTTCTCTCCTTCTCCTCTCCTCTCCTCTCCTCTCCTCTCCCCCTCCTTCTTCTTCTCCTTCTCCTTCTCCTTCTCCCTCTCCTCTCCTCTCCTCTCCTCTCCTCTCCTCTCCTCTCCTCTCCTCTCCTCTCCTCTCCTCTCCTCTCCTCTCCATTCTATCCTCTACCTGTCCTCCCCCCTCTCCTCTCTCTCTACCCAGCCGGCCATCAGCAGGAGGGTCCCCCTACATGAGCCTGGTCCTGCTCAAGGTTTCTTCCTGTTAAAGGGGAGTTTTTCCTTGCCACTGTTGCTTGTCTGGGGTTAGGCCCTGGGATTCTGGAAAGCACCTTGAAACAATTTTGATTGTATAAGACGCTATATAAATAAAGATTGATTTGATTTGATTTAAGAAACTCCCCATCTGTTATTTTGATAAGTGTATGACCATTCTGGATTCCACCACCCCTTTTCTACTGGAAGAACGCCTGGGCCTGATGACTTTAAGATACACTGCCTGTCCCGTTCTGATTCACTCACAGACATGTCAGCAGACCGACCTCTGAAGGACACACAATCGTCCTGTTATACCATCGTAATGGAAGCACATATGTGAAGTGTGTCATGCATGGGAAATGCCACTGCAGCTTGAGTAATACGTTTTTATCACTCCTGTCAGCACACCGACAAAAATCCCAGATCTGTGAGCTGCTCAGCTCCTGCAGAGAAGAGATTACACAGTGCCTGAACTGGCAACATGAACAGCCGGGGATGCACTTCGGAACCTAATCACTAGAAATAGAATTTTGGCAAAATAGGCAAATGTTGTTTTCCAGATTAGCCGCCTTTGCTAAATTAGTGCTGGGACACTGGGCAGTCTGCGCTGAGCTTGTCAACTTCACAAAAGGGACAAAATTGCAAAGTCTGAAACAAATAGGTTAATCGTTACCTCGCTAAAGTTCCATGCTGTCCATGGTTTAGCTCGCAGTCTTCCGGCGGATGTAAAGGCGTAGTGACGACAGTATCAACATAATGAAGTATGAGGGGAGGGAAAAAAGCCACTAATCTCTCAACCGCTGCTGCTGGCAATGTGTGGAAAGGCCACCTTAGAAAACTCTTCAAGGACAGACACATTTAGGTATGAAAGCATTAGCTCGGCATGCTACGAGACAACAAGAGGGGAGAAGGTGCGTGTCTCCATAGGAATTTACAGTTTTTGGGACAGTGGCTCCCCACAATCCTGTCCTGTGGAAAATGTGTGGATGTTTTTAGACGACAGCAGCTTTGAGTTAAGGATCAGTTATAGACTTACACATTCTCCCTCTATTTAATTCATCTGTTTTGTAATTATGCTTTTGAAAGTCCTTTACAGCTAAATGTCAGCTTGACTTAAAAAAATATATATAGTACAAAATTTTAGCAACATAAGTTTTAATCTTGACCTCAGCAGTTCCTCCATCCTAAATTGCTACAGTTTTGTCATGAAATGGTTCACTATGTGTTTTAACCTCTTTAAGGAAGGCCAGGATGTCACTTTGCATAGTTATCTTGGTAACTCCTTTGGAAACATTGCTTCTTGTTGTCTTTCTTCTCTTATATTTCTCCAAGCTTACGTTGAGGACTTGGCTCGCAGCGTGGATCAAAGCAGACGTCTCATCCTTGTTTTGACTCCAGATTTTGTTGCCAAAAGAGGCTGGAGTGTCTTCCTGATTGAGACTCGTCTCCATTCCATGCTGGTTACTGGAGAGATCAAGGTGTTCATTTGAGGAGGCAAACTGAAAAGCTAGTTTTATGCAAACAGATTGGGATTACATTCTGTAGTATTGCTTGGTTGATGGTATTGAGGTGTTATCTAGGTTCCAAAAACCTGATGTGTAGCTGTGTTTCTGTCTGCAGGTGATCATGATTGAGTGTGTAGACCTGAAGAACGTTATCAATTACCAAGAGGTGGAATTGCTTAAACAAACAATTAAGGTAAGAATGACAATGTGTGGAGTAGTTGTGTGATGTGAAAACCTTCAGCTAAAAAGTTACATTTCTCTTCAGGCGCTATCGGTTATTAAGTGGAAGGGTCCAAAGAGCAACAAGCCCACTTCTAAGTTTTGGAAACAGATGTTATATGAGATGCCTGCTAAACAGAAAGAGATTCTGTCTAAAGATCAGGTAAACATGTTGTCTTGCAGAATAATTTGAACAATATATAAATTGAACTTCGTTAAATTGGCAGTTTTCATTGAAATATTCCTGCAGTTTTAGTAGATGCTATTTATAGAATGTATTTTTTGAAGGAGTCTAGATATACATCATATGTGTGCATATATCAGGGGTGTGTGGTCCAGGGAGGCAAAGACCATTGTCAGATGTTAGCCAGAGAAAACAAATGATTTGAACAAAGGTAAAAGAAACCTTCTTTGTCAGGCTAGAACATCCATCCTTAAGGTGTTTCCTTTGATCCTCTTATAACACAGTACTGACTACTCTCCTCAAACAGGGAGACACCCATTCACACAAAGGTGGAATCACCCCTGACTCGTCAGACGTGACCCTAACCACTCACCCGATGGACACTGCATCAGCTGGTTTCTTGAGGCCTTTTTTGGTCCATGACTAACTGCTATTCATGAAACCTACTCCCTGGTGGTCAGAATTCATCCTTTTCACACTGCATCTTAAATAGTCTCAACTCCTACCAAACCAGAAGAATGAAGACTTCAAATGCTACTTCAGTTGCTTTCAACAATGCAGTTGACTCTTCACTAGACTTTAAGGGAATAATATGACCTGGCTGAATGAAAATCTACAAAGACATACAGTATAGCCACCCACATGTCAAACAATAGTTACGACCCTTTATCTCCAAGAATTTACTCTAAGAATCCTCATAGACAAGTTAGAGATTAAAGAGACGCCATATTGAGTAATGCTCAAGATCAACTAATCTATTCCTCAGAAGGTTAAGATTAAGATTAAGATGTACTTTATTCATCCCCGTGAGGAAATTGAATTGCAGTAGCAACCTATACAAAGTATAGAAACAGAATAAATACAGATAAGATTAGAACATTATAAGCATATATACAGCATATATTATAAGCATATATATATAATATATACATAATATAATATATACATATTATAAGCATTATAAGCATATATATATAAATATAGAATAAAATAGAAATAAAATTACAACATAAACATTACACAATTATTGTTATTGGCTGGGTTAGGATGAGTTATACAGTTTGATGGCGGACGGCAGGAATGACTTCCTGTACCGTTCCTTAGAGCAGCGAGGCTGCAGGAGTCTGCTGCTGAAGCTGCTTCTCAGGTTGTCCACTGTGTTATGGAGGTGGTGGGAGGGATTGTCCATGATTGTCCGCAATTTCAGCACCATCCTGTCCTCACCACCTCGTCCAAGTCTACAGCCAACAACAGACCCTGCCTTTTTAATGAGTTTGTTGAGTCTGTTGGCATCCTTTGCTTTAATGCCTGCTCCCCAGCACACTGCAGCAAAGAAGATGGTACTAGCCATGACAGACTGATAGAACATGTGGAGCATCCTGCTGCAAACACTGAAGGACCTGAGTCTCCTGAGGAAATAGAGTCTGCTCATGGCCTTATTGTAGACAGCATCGGTGTTTGTGGACCACTCCAGTTTATTGTCCAACTGAACACCCAGGAACCTGTAAGATGAGACTATTTCCACATCTTTCCCACTAATGCAGACTGGGGAGGGTGGGGACTTGCTTTTTCTGAAATCCACCACCATCTCCTTCGTCTTGGTCACGTTGAGCTGCAGAAGGTTCTCCCTGCTCCACCTAACAAAACTCTCCACAAGGTCCCTGTATTCATCCTCCTGTCCATTCTCCACACACCCGACTATGACTGTGTCATCCGAGTACTTCTGGAGATGACATGTCTCAGAGTGGTACTGGAAGTCAGCTGTGTAGGTGGTGAACAGAAAGGGGGAGAGCACAGTTCCTTGTGGAGCTCCTGTGTTGCTCATCAGGGGGTCGGACACACAGCTCCGCAGTCTCACAAACTGTGGTCGACCTGTCAGGTAGTCCTCGATCCAAGAAACAAGGGGAACATCCATCTGCATGTTCTCCAACTTAGCCCTCAGCAGTCTTGGCTGGATGGTGTTGAAGGCAGAAGAGAAGTCGAAGAACATGACCCGCACTGTGGTGTTTAGTCTGTCCAAGGAGGAGTAAGCCCTCTGTAGCAGGTATATCACTGCGTCCTCAACCCCCACCTTGGGTTGATAGGCAAACTGCAGAGGGTCTTGAAAGGGGCTCACCAGAGGTCTGAGGTGTGACAGCACCAGCCGCTCCATGACCTTCATAATGTGGGAGGTCAGTGCTATTGGCCTGTAGTCACTCGGTGCCACAGGATGGGTCTTCTTCAGCACCGGGACCAGGCAGGATGTCTTCCAAAGCACTGGGATCCTCTGAAAATGAAGGCTCTGGTTGAACAGGTGCTGCAGTATTCCACACAGCTGCCTGGAGCAGTTCTTCAGCACTCGTGGGCTGATGCCGTCCGGTCCGGCAGACTTTCTCTGGTTGAGCCTCTCCAGCTCTCTCCTCACCTGGCCAGACGTGAAGGATAGTCCTGTCGGGGGGATGGGTGACATGTTAGAATCTAAGTAGGGTGTCAGCAGGGGGGAGGGGGAAGAAGTTGGCAGAAGTGTTAGGGGCTCTGGGAGGTGTGAAGGGGACCCACTGTTATCCAGAGGAATATTGGGACAGCTGGGGGAGGGGGAGCTAGAATCAAACCTGTTGAAAAACTGGTTCAACTCATTAGCTTGGTCCACGTTCCCATCAGCTGAGCGTGTTCCTCTCTTCTGGAAGCCAGTGATTGTTCTCATCCCACTCCAAACATCCCTGGTCTGGTTCCTCTCCAGTCTCTCCTCCAGCTTCTTCCTATAGGCGTCCTTGCTCTCCTTCAGACTGCGTTTCAGTTCCTTCTGTACTCTCCTGAGCTCAGCTGGGTCCCCAGCAGTGAAGGCCCTCTTCTTCTAGTTCAAAAGGGCCTTCAGGTCACTTGTCGCCCATGGTTTGTTGTTTGGGTAACAGCGTACCTTCTTGGTGGGGACGGAGTTCTCAGTGCAGAACTTGATGTAGTCAGAAACACAGTCTGTCAGTCCATCCAGGTCCTCACCATGTGGTTCACAGAGAGCAGACCAGTTGGTGGTCTCCAGGGCATCCCGCAGACAGTCAATGGCACCATCAGACCATTGACTTGACCACCTGTTGCTAACGAACACGGCAAGTCCCCCTCCTTTCTTCTTACCGGCCGCGGTGGTGTCTCGGTCCGCTCGCACAGTGGTGAAACCAGCGATCGTCACATTAGAGTCCGGTATCAGTCCATGGAGCCATGTCTCTGTGAAACACATGATACTGGCCTCTCTGTACTCCCGCTGGGTCCGTGTGAGCGCCTCCACCTCGTCCATCTTATTTGCCAGGGACCTGACGTTCCCCGTTATGACCGCGGGGACGCAGGGTTTAAAACGTCGCCTCTTCATCCTGTTTAACTCCAGCCTTACTCCATCGTTGTTTCCTCCTCAGCTCCTTCGGGATTTGGGGCTTCTCTCCGGCCACGAAGGATGGTGGTCTTAGAGCCATCAGCTGGTCTCGTGTATAGACAATACCGGTCCGCTTCTCAGCACAGCTGATGGGGGCCGTGAATATCCCAAGCACCGCAAAACAGAGAAAAAAGTATTTGAGCCTCCAGAACATGGTGTCTGAATACTCCAGTTGTAAATGGAAAGAAAGAAAGTAAATCCAAATAGAAAAGAATGTAAACGTAAAGTATAGAAAACACTACGAAAATTTAAAAAAGAACAATTAAGTTTAGGGAGCTGCTACTACTGGCTGCCGCCTGGGACAGCGCCATTTTGATCATGCCATTGATACATGCATGGCCAGATAATATTTGTACCATGAAAACCCTTAGGGAGGATTTGGTCTAATTTGCAACATTTGCTGTGCGTAGGCTTTATCCCATGCTGGGTTAGTCCAAAGTTTTCAAGGACACGCCACCTTTATTGTCCTGTGGAATGTCAACAGGAACGTTCATGTTTTCAACAAATATTTTACATTCAAAATCCATATAGGTCATAGAGAGCAGTTCAAGGATGCTGTCCAAAAATCTATTACAGTATTTAGGGGGGCCTTATCAAGGGGGATGACATTATTCACTGTAGCAATGTTTGGGTTTGGGGTTACTTAAGACATTGGAGTGTCAGCAACTAGTCAACTGGGCTGTTAAAAATAACTAAGGAATGTTCTCCTCTCATCCAGAAGGCTTCTTCAGTTCTGAGCGGCTTTGTGGGAGTGGCCTGCCCATCATTAAGGAGTTGGTTTCATGAATAGCTGTCATTTAGGGTCATTAGCTAGACAAAGGCCCAGGTCAGTCTTTAGGGTCACATGTCCCAGGAGAGAGTGGAGTTTTTTCACCTGTGTGTGAACAGGTGTTTACCTGTTTGGGGTGAGTATTCTTCACTGTTATAAGTTATGATTTAGGCCTCCCCCTCCATTTTGGAATGGTGCTTCTAGACAAAGATGATGCTGGTGTCAAGATGATCTTTAACGAGCATCACATTCCTGTTTATTATTGTGACAACAGGTGGCTTTGGCCACGGAGATCCCTGACTACAACCAGCTAGTACCAGTGGGAGGCAGCCATGCTTCGACAGGAGCACAGATGAGGCATTTCTGTCACAGTTATGATTTCCAACTTCAACCACAGTCTTCCATCCTCTTGCCACTGCTTTCATCTTCTTCCAACATGCGGTTCTCCACTCTGGGCCCTGGAAGATGCCATGATTATTGCAATATCCCCATGACACTTCTGAATGGAGAGGTGGGACAACAGAAACAAGTACATTTTTGTTAACCTTACCTACAACAGCACCATCTAACCTGTTAGACAAGGGAATGGAAAACAGGATGTGACCAATGAGCTCTAAAGCTACTTCAGGAGCCTAAATGAGAGAGGCCTCAATGTAAAGGTTAATCTGTAGGGTGACATTCTCTCTACTGGTAAGAAAGACTACTTGTTAAGGAAGAGTCATTTTTCCTTCATGCTGAGAACAGTTCACTGTGAAATAACAAATTGAAAAACATCGCCTCACATGACCCTATTATATATACCAGTATACTGTATATACTGTGTGTGTGTGTGTGTGTGTGTGTGTGTGTGTGTGTGTGTGTACACACACACACACACACACACACACACACAATCATTTAATAAACCTTTGAACAATGTACTACACTCCAACCAACATGTTACATACTTTAATATGGTTTGAAGTAAGACAAACCATCTTAGTGAAAGGACGAAAGAATAACTGAGACAAAGATGAGTTAGCAGACAGCATTAAACAGGGTTGCAAATATGATGGTTTCTAGCTCAGTGAGTGTATACGACTGTGTAGGAAAGACAGAGACAACATCTGTTATGGCGGATGCCACACAGGACACTAAATCCACAGAGGTTTATTTCAAACAAAAAGAGCACCAAACAAATCTTTCAGGTGTCGTTGAAACGAGGGCAGGCTGGATTAACCAGACAAGACTGAGCGTGGTGAGCGAGGCTGGAAGCAAAAAGCAATCAGAAAAACTGAAATTTGTTCAACTAGCTTACAATGCAGCAGGTGAGAAGCTCCAGAGAAGGGGTCAGAGAAATCTGCCTGCCACAGCCAGCCTGCACAGAGAGGGAAATGAGCACAAAAAACAAACCTGACCTCCACATCCTAACAACCTCTGCTCCTACCCCATGGCAAAATAGTAGTAGCAGCAGCAGTAACAGCAGCAGTAACAGTAGTAGCAATAATAATAGCAGCAGTAGCAGCAGTAGCAATAGTAGTAGCAGTAATAGCAGCAGTAACAGTAGTAGCGGTAATAGCAGCAGTAGCAATAGTAGTAGCAGTAATAGCAGCAGTAGTAGTAGTAGCAGCAGCAGTAGCAACAACAGTAAAATCACTTTGTGTTGTGTTTTTACCAGGTGTCTCAGACCAGTACACGGGGAAAGAAATTGGACCTCAACTTCAGCAGCACACGGCTCAGCACCAGAGAACTGAGGTCGGACATCTGGTAGAAGGACTACTCGTTTGATGCTGGATTCCTTTTCAGCTTATAGTCTGATCTTCCACAGACAACAGAGATAATATTTTGTGTTTACCAAGAAAGATTATCAAGACAAGACGCTGTACTTAAAGAAGCTGCTAATCTTCAAGTAGTGAACAGTGACGCGCTTCTTTCATTCTTGAGTGGGCAGCATGATTGAAAGGCACTCTGAGCATTAGGCCAAGCCAACATTTTACTCCTGATAAACCATGAACAAAACCAGTGACCAAGCCAAGATACAACTTTACTGATGATCAAACAAAAGTGCATCATAGACTTTTTTATTTTTTATCTAGTTAAAGCAATTCATAGAATACTGCATTTTATAAGAGAATGTGAATAAAGACCTGGATGATGCATCCAATCAGATCCTTTTTCAAAAGTAGATTTTTCATACTTTTTTGGGGGCATTGACAAAAAAAAGAGGAGATGTTCCTGGTGGACATGATTCATTGTTTTCTCAAGGTTTCAGGAAGAGTTTAAAGGCTGTTTGACACTCTCACTGTTGCATGTGAACCGTTGTTGGCTCACACGGTGGCCTGGACCTCTTCTACTGGCCTCTCTCTTAGTAGACAAGCTACTAACTGTTTGTGAGGGAAGTTCTCCTAATCATGAACAACAAGGATTTGGCTAAGAATTGCTGATGCAACCTTTAATCCTTCTAGAATGTTAATGTGTGTTTTTTTAAATCCAGTCTTTATTTAAATACCTGTTAGTTACTGAATCAGTGCAGTTTTAATAACATAAGACGGTAAGAATGACAGCTATCTTTTCATGTGGTGTCTGAATAGGGTCCAGATCTGAAGAGTCATTTTTTAAAAATATTACCGTCCTTGCTGTTTTTAATTCATGTGAAAATGTGTTTTTTTTCTGAAAGTTCTGAATTATTTTTGTTGATAATTATTAGTTATTCATTATTTCTAGGTGTAAGGTGGATCATAGTTGTCTTATTCAGTAGCAATATAAAGTAAGGTGGGTGTCCATTGGTTTCAAAAGATTTCTTTAATCTTTCACTGATTATAGTTGCAATAATTTAACTAATAATAAATAAAATAAATTGTTTTCAACATTTTGATTTTCATTTTGTGATTCCATAGCAGATTCAAGTGAAATCCCCATTAGGGATTTAAATCAGGATATTGACGTTTTCAGCATTTGAATGACGTCTTGAACCAATTATATTCAGACCATGCTGTAGAGACTGAACCATCTCCAACAGATGTTGACTTTTTCATCTTGAAAATGGCGTGGACAACCTGAATTTGTTTGATCTTACAGAGACCCGCAAGCTACAGACCAATCTAGGGACCAATCTAGCCAGACAGACCAAACCCCAGACAATCTAAATTCCACCATTTAGCAGTAGGAGCAGCAACAGCAGGAGCAGTGGAAGCAGAAGCAGCAGCAGCAGTCACACCAGCAGCAGCAGTAGTAGCTACAGCAGCAGCAGTAGCGACGGCAGCAGCAGCAGCAGCAGCAGCAGCAGGGTCAGTAGCAGCAGCAGTCGCAGCAGCAGCAGCAGCTACAGTAGCAGCGATGGCAGCAGCAGCAGTCATACCAGCAGTCGCAGTAGCAGCAGGGTCGGCCGCAGCAGCAGCAGCAGGGTCAGTAGCAGCAGCAGCAGGGTCGCCAGTAGCAGCAGTCACACCAGCAGCAGCAGCAGCAGCAGGGTCGCCAGTAGCAGCAGTCACACCAGCAGCAGCAGCAGCAGCAGGGTCAGCAGCAGCAGCAGCAGCAGCAGGGTTAGCAGCAGCAGAATTTTCCCAAACATCTCTCCCCTTGAGGCTCTAGCTGGGGTCTGACCAGTGCTTTCAGGTTGAGGTACACGGCAGGAGTGGAGGAGCACATGCTGTACAAAGAGGTGACATCTCCATAGATGTCACCTCTTTGTATCACTATGTAAATACCACCTGTGCTTATCCTCTGGGTCACCCCATTGTCATACACTAAGATTTTGACACTGCTGAAAAATACTTTGGTCTCATCAGGGACATTGTTCACCTGACTTGAGGCCTCTACTACCCCGTGCTGCTCCACATAGCCTCTAAAGGTAAGTTGGTGTTAATGTTGTGCCACACATGCACTGAGAGTAACAACCAACATGGGATTTGCGAGCAGAGCCAAGAGGTCAGAGCACTCACAGGAGTCTGGGTGACAGAAGAGTTTAACAAGGCTCTCCAGCTTGGTTACAGAGTAGGTGAGATTACAGCGGTGCTGGAGCAGCAGTGGTTTTACAGGATACATCCAGACATTCCTGAAGGGAAAGCAGGATATGTACATGTGTGATGCAAGCCTTCACCTTGTAGATGCTCCCCTAAGGAACAATCATTACCTTTACTCTGATAAGCAGGGGAAGGTCGGGGTTGGGCTGTATTGTGTTTTCCACTAGTGTGGTTGACCCATCTCTCCTGCTGGCTGTGTCCACCGCTGCAGCTAATCGGAGTGATTTGGAGCCTCTTCAGGAGCCAAGAGCAGCTGTCCATCATCACATGGTTTCATTGTTGCCAGTGGAAAATCGAGCGTTCCAGACTCTTTGTTCTTGTGATTTTTGCATTTTGACTAACTTTTGGCCTTTTGTCTCCTTTCCTGAGGTCACCAGGTTTCCCTCTCTGAGGAGCACCTCACCTTTTGTCTGTTTCGGACACCATTCACCACCGCAGGCACGAGCAGCACGCGCACCTTGCTTCATTTGTGTAAATTACATTGTGTAAATAGAGGAGATAAACCATTTTTCATGATAAGCTGTCTGCATTCTTGAAGTTTGGCTGCAAATCACAACACAACACATCCACTGTTCCCTTATTTGTGTAAATAATGTTTCTTTTAATGTTAACTTCAAATTAGACTTTATTCACGAGTTTGAAATTAAGGCTGTGGCAGTTAAAGTGAACTCTCATTTAGGTATATGTGGTCAACCAACATTACTGTACATCCAGGAGCCGGGTAAAGATATGACTTATTTACATATAGACTTATTTTACAAATAGACCCAACGATCAGCTCAAGATCAGCTAGAGGTTCTAAACACAAATGTCCTGCACTGAAGGATGAATCTGGGACCATGAATTGTTCTACCAAATGAAGCATGATTCAGCACTTTCCATCTCATGGTGACCATGTTCCACTTAGTTGTGTGTTGGTGTTCTACCCCATGTTGTCATGAATTGATACCAGTCACGGTGATGGTGAGCACCAGTCTTTTCTTTCTCATGTTAATGAATTGATTTGTCGGATTACTAACAGAAAAATGTGTGTGTGTGTGTGTGTGTGTGTGTGTGTGTGTTTATGAATGCGTAGTAGTTTAAAATGTTTATGAATTCAGTAGTAACACAAGTAATAGAATAAGTACTGTTGTCGATCTTGGGCCCCCATTGTAAAGAGGTGGAATAGGCAGGTGAGGTCAAAGATGGTTGCTTCTGCCTTTACTAATAGCAGTTTTAGATTTTGCCAAAATATAAATGACTACAACTGGAGGCTTCTTAAAGAGTTGTTTGGACACCCTGATAATAAAGAATTACAATAGTCCAGCCTGGAAGTAACAAATGCATGGACTAACTTTTCAGCATCATGGTGGGTCAGTAGCTTCCTGATCTTTGTGATGTTCCTCAGGTGAAAAAAGGCACTTCTAGAGACTAATTTAATGTGTGAGTTGAAGGAGAGATTTTGATCAAAATTTACCCCTAGATTCCTCACAGAGAGACTAGATGTTAATGAGATACCATCTAGAGTGATCATATGATCTAATCTATCCCTGAGAGGTTAAGGACCAAACACCATGACCTCAGTTTTTCCTGGGTTAAGGAGGAGGAAATTTGAAGACATCCAGGACTTTATTTCTTTAAGACAGGTCTGGAGCTTCACTAACTTCTCTGTCTCCTCTGGTTTCATGGATAAATAAAGCTGAGTGTCATCAGCATAACAATGAAAATTTATCCCATGCTGCCGAATAATGTTCCCTAAGGGAAGCATGTACAATGTGAAGAGGATTGGTCCAAGTACAGAACCTTGAGGAACTCCGTGGCTAACCCTACTGTATGAGGAGGGAACACCATGGACATGAGCAAACTGGTATCTATCAGATAAATATGATCTAAACCAGTTTAGTGCTGTCCCTTTAATCCCAGGATGCTGTGATCATCTGTATCAAAAGCAGCACTGAGATCCAGCAGAACCAGCATAGAGACCAGTCCATGATCTGAAGCTATGAGAAGATCATTAGTAACTTTAAGAAGTGCCATTTCTGTGCTGTGGTGATCTCTAAAGCCTAACTGAAACATCTCAAACAGGCTGTTTCTCTGCAGGTGCTCCAGTAACTGAGTCACCACCACCTTCTCAAGAACTTTAGAGATAAAAGGAAGGTTGGATATTGGCCTATAATTTGCTAATACGTCAGGATCCAGTGATGGCTTTTTAAGCAACGGCTTAATCACTGCCACCTTGTAGGACCGGGGTACATAACCTGACACTAAAGTGGTAAAACATCCTCCTTGGGATGGGATCTAAAAGACACGTGGTGGTCTTGGATTTCTGAATTAGCGATGACGCCTCAGAAAAATATATAGGGCTGAATAAGTTTAAGGGCTCGTTGGAGAACCTGTATGTTCCCACAGTCAGCACATCTGGTGATGGTCCAGTTGTTGGGATAGCCTGGTTAGCTTTCTCTCTGATAGCTAGAACTTTATCAGTGAAGAAGCTCATGAAGTCTTCACCACTAAGGGAAGAAGGGATACGCGGATCTAAAACACTGTGACTCTTGGTTAATTTGGCCACAGTGCTAAAAAGAAACCTGGGGTTGTTCTTATTTTCCTCAATTAAAGAAGAAAAATAAGCTGTTCTAGCCTTACGGGGGCCTTTTTGTAAACTAATAGACAGTCTTTCCAGGCTACATGGTAGCTGTCTATTTTACAAGAATGCCACTTCCTTTCCAGTCTTCGCACTTTCTGCTTGAGGGTCCTGATATGTGAATTATACCAGGGGTGACCTCCTCTGATTTACTATTTTCTTTTTCAGGGGGGCAGAATCAAGCGTGATTCTCAGTGAGTCTGCTGCACCTTCAGCAATAGTCGACCTCAGCAGGGCTAAGATTATAATGATTTACCCCTGGGGAAACACACGGTGGTCCTGGGATTAGCACAGGGATCACTTCCTTAAACTTAGCTACAGCATTATCTGAAAGACATCTGCTATAGTAAGACTGTGCTCTGAGCATAGAAGAATCCTTAATCATAAATGTAAAAGTGATAAAAGAATGGTCTGACAGGAGTGGGTTCTGAGGGAACACTGACACATGTTCTACCTCAACACCATAAGTCAGAACTTAATCTAGGGTATGGTTGAAGCTATGAGTTGGTTGGTTTATCTGCTGGAGGAAACCAACTGACTCAAGTAATGAGATGAAGCCATTTCTAAAGCTGTCATTTACAACGTCTACATGGATATTAAAGTCTCCAATGATAATGACTTTGTCCGTTCTAAGGACCAAGTCAGATAAGAAATCAGAGAACTCAGACAGGAACTCTGAATGTGGCCCAGCAGGGGGCCGAAGATAGAATGGCAGTCGGAGTATGTGCAAATAGAAGAACAAGCGGTGAAACTGAGTGAGCTGTTTTCCTTTTCCAGGACTCTTCCTATGGTTAAAGCAGGTTTCTGAGGTTTCCACCTCACCCCCGGCAAAGGCCACTATACCTGGTTAGCGTCCCGCACGATTCACTATGGCAAGTTGGAGTCACTATTTGTAGATATTGTAAAAAATGTTTCAGTTCGAGTTTACTCTGCGTTCTGAGGCTCTGTCCTTGTTTCTAGGGTCACCTACCCTTTTTTCTAAAGGCAAAATAGTGTATCTAGTCACATCAAAAATAGAAATACCTTATATGTTTAACTAGATGGTTAATGGGTATGCGCATGCATGTTGCATTTCTCTCCTGCGTCCCCAGTCTGTTTTTCTGGTTGCCATAGTATTCCCGGCAAAGGTTTGGCACACCCCTGATGACACCTGGTGGCCACTGATGAGGGCCTCTTTCTATGCCTCAATGTTTTGGGTCAGCACCCTCTCTCCTCTAGGTTTTGGGCCTAGGTCCTATTAAACCTTTGGTGGTTTATGTGGTTTGGGTTTGTAGCTTTGTATATTACTATTTTGTTGGATTTCTGTTTTTGTTTTTTTGTTATTCTTTGGAGTTGTAGTTACCTCTGCCACCGCAAGTAGGCATAGTTTCCATTCTCTACCCAGATGTACTCCTGAAGGGCTTTCATGATGGTTGGACTGGACATTTCTCACTCTCTTTTTTTTTGTTACTGAATGTTCATTTTAAGTACATAAAATTATTTTATGATTTTATTATTTGTTGATGATTATTTTCATGATCATCAACAAAGCGCGTCACAGATCCAAGTTAACGGACCAACACGTCAGCTCTAGCCTGAGAATTGCCACAGCAAAACTAACTCCCACTTCAATCCACTGGCATAAAAGGGAGACCAACAACACCATTCCTGCTGAAATTGCACGGAAGTTTCTCTCTGGTGAAATAAGCCTTGCATATTCATGCTTTACTGCCTCTTAAAGACCAAAACCTTTTGTGTCAAGGCTTTTACATGTCAATTATATTCATTTACACAAACATTCCTTTCATCTGTTCCTGGTCCGGCCCCTCGGTCAAATTTTAGAACCCATTGTGGCCCATGAGTCAGAAGCTGCCCACTGTGATCTAGACTCAGCATCCAATCTCCTGCCACTAGTATCAGCTGAGGTCAGATGACGAGAGAAAGGTGTACTGTTCACAAGCAGAGGAACAGATGAGTGCCACTTTGTGAAGTAAAAATGGCAAATAAAATTGATTGAATCCCTAAATTTGATTAGATTTAAATTGATTATAACTCTTGTCTTGTTTTTATATTTGAAAAGTCTAAATATTTTCTAAATATTTTAAATAAATGTTTATGTGTACCAGTGGTCAATTGACTCAAATTAGTGTTGAATCATGTTGCTTCATGTGATCCCCCTGTGGTTTTGCATTTTAACATTTGATATTTTTCTCGTTTTCTTAACCACTCTATCCCTCTCGGGGTCTCGAGGAGAAGCCACAATGGGTGAAGGCAGGTCCACCCCTGGATGAGTCGCCGGGTCATAACAGGGCCCTAGATGAGCATTTGTGGATTTGGTACCTGGGCAGTGCTCTGAAGGTGTATGAGCCAAGAACCCTCTGCTCCTCAGCCTAGTTCCCAACTGGATGAGCTGTCAGAATCCAAACTTGGGACTTCAACCAGTATTTATTTGTAGTGTGAGCCATCAGGCACCCCTTACTTGTAAACATGTCATTAATTGTATGTAAAATAAAACACTTTGTAAAAAAAAATAAAACAAAAAAATCATAATCACCTTAAACTGTTATCATTGACTCAGGTGGATGTGTTTCTATTTTCAGACAGTCAATGCTGGCATGGGTCATTTTATGACAGAAAAAATTTGGGTTTATTTACTGAAATATGCTGCATAAAGCACACACACACACACACACACTCAGTGATTTTTTTCCAAAGTGAATCATAATTGTTCTTTATATATATTTCACCTGTGGGTCAAACATTTGACACTTAGTAAAGCACTCAAAAATACCAGCTGAGGTCTAAACTATCAGAATGTACAAGTGTCCAGCCACCTCCGCAGGGATCAATGTCTCATTCGCAACATTCAGGAGGAAACGACGAGCAGGAATGTTTGCTGAAGTCAACAGCCATGGAGCAACTTCACACTTTAATAGAAAATGTTCCTTTCTCTTCACTCCTACCAAACCAGAGAAGAGCACCGGTTGGTTCCTTGGCTCCCCATCACAACACCGAAGAGTTCCCTCCCACCCAACATCATGAACTGTCACCCAAGACATCCACCATCCAGACTGGAGGTTACAGGCTTCCCATTTGCATAATCAGCACGCATTTCTTAATGTTACAGCAAGAACTTGTGGCCTCCTATTATACTTTTAATAGGATTGATGGAGCTGAACTTTGACTCTCTCATTGAATTTGTCCTTTCCAGCATGAAAAGATCTAAAATGTCAAACTGGGTGAATGATGCCATGCATGTTGAAAAACCTCAATGATCCCTGTTGAGGGTTCTAAAGATCAGACACACAGGCCTGACAGCAGTTCATCTAATCCCCACTGACCTGAGGCAAAAAAACAAAGAAAACATGAACTAAAAGACATTTTACTGAATCACAAAGTTAACAGCTTTGTAAATAACAGATGACAATGTACAGACAAATTACAGACAGGATCAGAATGTGGAAGGATACACTGACATTTTTCTCTTATTAGAATATTTTACTGCCAAAACACAGTAGAATGATAGCATAGAGAGAATGATCAAGATTCAGCTCGTCACTCAGAGTTGCCACCCGTCCCTACCATGAACCCCCCTACCCACCACCCCCCACCCCCACCGCTGTAGCAGTGCAACTATTCCATCACCACTGAGGGGGGTCTACTGCTGCCCCTCTTTCTTCTCTCCTTCTGATGAGCCTGAACTGCTGCCGTCCCGCTCTGCTGCCATCTACAGAAGAGGGAGGGAAGTTGCAGTTCACTCAACAGGAATACACACCATTCAATGACATCTGCATTCAGGTCCCACTTCAGGATACAACACCCCCAGCAGCCAGGGAAGGCTTTTGCTTTACTAGTCAGTCACATAAGTATTTTCAGTCCATGAATCTAAAAAGGAGTGTCAGTTCTCACCTTCTTGTAGGCCATTTCAAAGAGTTTAAGCGATGCTTGCTGCAGGTTGTTGGCAGCCTGTTTGATGTTCTCTCCAGTTTCTGAGTCTTTGTTGGCAAGAAGGTCCCGGACCTTGGCGATCTCATCCTTCAGCTTGTTGCACTAACAGAGCAGATAACAACAACTTGATTATCTCTACAGGGGAGAGTCCAACCTCTGTTTATCCGGCTGAAATGCTGGAAAAAAAATCAATTCTCATTCAAGTGGGTGCTGTTCCTGGGTGCAGAGGCCCAGTCTGTGAGGGCCCAAGCAGTAGATGTGCTGGGACCTTGCCAGAAAGCCTCCTCACTACCCTCAACCACTGCACATGTTCATGTGTTTTAATGCAATGTGAAAACAATAATATCTCTATTTGGGGGGTGATAAAGGACGGTTAGGGATTAAGTCAGCTCCGAAACACCACACAAACCTCGTCAGCAGGAAGTTGATCCTTGAACTCCTCCATCTTGGCCTCTGTGTCATGGACGATGCCCTCAGCAGTGTTGACAGCCTCTACACGGTCCTGACAAACATCACACAAGTGGTCATTCAACCAGCAACAACTCAGTTGCACACTTGCAAACATCTGTTGGGTCATCCAGTCCTCACCTTCCGCCTCCGGTCTTCCTCAGCATATTTCTCAGCGTTCTTGATCATGTTCTCAATGTCGTCTTTACTGAGCCCTCCTGATGACTGGATCACAACTGTGGGGAGGAGAGAAGGTGTTGACATGCTCATCAGCATATTGGCAATAAAGCATCATTTAAAAAAAAAAGTAGGAGACTCACTTTGTTGTTCTCGCCCTGTCCCTTTGTCCTTAGCGGAGACGTGCACAATGCCATTAGCATCGATGTCAAAAGTGACCTCGATCTGAGGGACACCACGAGGGGCAGGAGGGATCCCGATCAGAGTGAACTGACCCAGCACCTTGTTGTCTGCAGCCATTTCTCTCTCTCCTTGACACACTTTAATTTCCACCTGAGTCTGTCCATCAGCTGCTGTGGAGAACACCTGCAGCAGAGCACAAACCATCGAACCATGGTCACACCTCCAGCTGGCTGGATGCTGAGACTGCATCTGATCCACGTACCTGGCTCTTCTTTGTGGGGATTGTGGTGTTTCTGTTGATCAGTTTGGTGAAGACACCGCCTAGGGTCTCAATACCCAAAGAGAGTGGGGTCACATCCAAGAGCAGCACATCAGTGACATCACCAGCCAAAACACCTCCCTGGATGGCTGCTCCGATGGCAACGGCCTCGTCGGGATTCACAGACTTACTCGGAGTTCGGCCAAACAGATCCTGAACAGTCTGCTGAACCTGCAAAACCCAACAATGGCACTGCGGTTATAAACTGAGCTCCATTAGTCACCTCAGAACAACTGATGCTGTTTGGGGAACAAGTTTTGTAGCTTTCGGCTGATACTGTGCAAGCAAACATGCTACCTTGTACTAATGCAGCAGTATTGTTGGTTTTAAACACTTGCTTAGAGCTAAAAGGTGGGGGAAATGTGTTGGGTAGTGCAACAGTTAAGCATAAAGTCTGCAGGCAGCAGAACCCAAACATGAAAGCAGGAAAATGGCCTTTTATTTCTCATTGAAAAAAGAAAGCAACATAGCAGCCAGGCCAGCAGCAGTCAGCTTCTAAAGTGAATTGACCCTGTGGTCACTGCTCATCTAAACACAGGCTTTAGCAAGGTCTTTACACTTCCCATTGTCTACTGTACCTTGGGCATCCGGGTCATGCCACCAACCAGAAGCACCTCTCCGATATCGCCTTTGGACACCTCAGCGTCCTGCATGGCCTTCTGACAGGGAGCCACGGTGCGGCGGATCAGGTCAGCCACGATGCCCTCAAACTGCGCCCGAGTCAACTTCATGTTCAGATGTTTGGGCCCAGAAGCGTCCATGGTCAGATACGGTAGGTTGATGTCAGTCTGCACCAGCAAAAACAGCAGTTCCTCAAAACTCTGGATTCAACCACTGCATCGGTCCAAACAGCAATAACATGGAGCAAACATGTACGGCTGCTTCTCAACACGGGACAATATCAGAGTAGAATTCAGATTAGACATTCATATATTCAGGGATTATAGTGATCACTGACAGCTAATGAAAAAACCAAAATTCACTCATTTCAGAATTTTAGAAAAGAGGTCAAGTCTGCAGAGTCTTGGCATCTGGCATTGATGAGCACACCTCACTGGAGACATGTCATGTACCAGCTTGCTTTAAGACCACCACCATCATCCCCATCCCCATAAAGCCAAGGATCAGAGGAATGAACGACTACAGACCTGTCGCTCTGACCTCTGTAGTAATGAAGTCCTTTGAGCACCTTGTGCTTCAACACCTTAGATATTTCACAGACCCTCTCCTTGACCCCCTGCAGTTCACCTATAGGGCCAACAGGTCTGTAGATGACGCAGTTAACATGACTCTCCACGACATCCTCCAGCACCTGGACTCTGCAGGAACCTATGCCAGAATCCTGTTTGTGGACTTCAGCTCTGCATTTAACACCATCTTACCACCCCTTACAAGTCAAGCTCTCCTGGCTGAGCGTACCCAACTCCACCCACAGGTGGATCACAGACTTCCTGTCTGACAGGAGGCAACATGTGAGGCTGGGGAAGCACACCTCGGACTCTCTGATCATCAGCACTGGTTCCCCGCAAGGCTGTGTTCTCTCCCCTCTGCTATTCTCCCTGTATACAAACAGCTGCACTTCTAATCACCAGTCCGTCAAGCCCCTGAAGTTTGCGGATGGCACCACCCTCATCAGGCTCATCTCCAGAGGGGATGAGTCTGCTTATAGACTGGAGATTGATAACCTGGCGAACTGGTGCGCAGAAAACAATCTGCTGCTTAACGCACATAAGACAGTGGAGATGGTAGTGGACTTTAGGAAGAACTCAGCCCCACTTACAGCCATCACACACCCCAGTCAACACTGTGGAGTCCTACCACTTCCTGGGCACCCTCATCTCCCGGGACCTTAAGTCGAAGCTGAACATCAGCTCTGTTATCAAAAGAGCTCAACAGAGGATGTACTTCCTGTGGCAGCTGAAGAAATTCAACCTACCAAAGACAATGATGGTGCACTTCTACACTGCCATCATTGAGTCCATCCTCACCTCCTCCATCAGCTACTGCCAAGGACAAAGGCAGACTGCAGCGTGTCATCTGATCTGCAGAGAGGGTGATTGGATGCTACCTGCCCCCCCTTCAGGACCTGTACACCACCAGGACCCTGAGGCGTGCAGGCAGGATTGTGGCGGACCCCTCCCACCCTGGATTTAAACTTTTAGAGCCACTCACATCTGCCAGAAGACTGAGGTCCATCAAGACCAGAACTTCTCGCCAGCGAAACAGCTTCTTTCCCACCGTGTCAGGCCTCCTCAACAAGGCCCAGGAACCCACAGATATTGCCCCCGCCCCGAGTAAGAGACTCTATGGGGCCACTGCAATATAGCAGCACCATGCACTCTCCTCCACCACACCACCATCACCCTGCACAAGACACTTTTCACTTCCTTATACCGGACTTTAAATATGCTTTTTGTATAGTAAATATGCCTAATTTTTATATTTCCTTATCTTTATCCTTATTTTACTGTATTATTTTTATCGTGTCTGCATGGCAAGCAACAAACACCAAGTTAAATTCCTCGTATGTGTAAACCATTCTTGGCAACAAAGTTTGTTCTTGCTTCCTTCCTTCCTTCATCTCAACCCCAGAGAGAATCTGTGGGATACTGTGAAGTCCCAACTAGGACCACAACCAAAGATTATTCTAACGCTTATTTTGATAGTCCATCAACGCTTGGGTGAGCAGATGAGTAGCACCCTTCAGCGTGGGGAAGGCGTGCGACTACTTTGTGGACCACAGAGAATGCAACGCAAATTCAATGTAGCATGTTCGAGGTTCGAGTAGAATAAAAATTCTGACAATTTGAAATTCTGCTCCCGGACACATTCTCAAAGAGGACATGTCCAGGCAATGGAGGACGTGGAGCCATGTGGACACTTGGCAGATGGCTGCGGCCACAGAGCGGATAAAGCAGGTCGGGTTAGCAGCTGGTAGATATCAGTCCTCAACACAGCACCACATGTCAACATCGTAACACAAACACCTTTCATGTGTTGGTACTCCTGATGGTAGTGTTGGGACACAACAGCAAACTCTTCTAAATGGACACGTGCTCTCTGGACAGCTGTCTCAGAGCTGGAATATCACCTGATTTAATAATATGACTGCTATAGTTACTCCAGTGATCACAGACCTGCAGGGACGAGGACAGCTCACACTTGGCCTTTTCAGCAGCCTCTCGGACTCTCTGCAGAGCCATGTTGTCTTTGGTCAGATCAACGCCAGACTGGATGGACAGAGGACATTCATCAGATTCTAAGAGTGCACACAGAAAAGATGCTACATTCTAGAATCAGAGCTCTGCACCATTTCTTTACCTCTCTCTTAAACTCCTTTACAATGTATGTGAGAAGGTGCTGGTCGAAGTCCTCGCCGCCCAGGAAGGTGTCACCATTAGTAGACTTGACCTCAAAAACTCCTTTTTGGATCTCCAGGACAGAAATGTCGAACGTGCCGCCTCCCAGGTCATAGACAGCAATTCTGCAATCAAGCAAGCATGCTAATGCCATTCTGTCGTCATGTGTCTCCATGTTTCAGTAGCAACCTGGTCAACTTACATCTTGTCCTGGGTTTTGTCCAGACCATAAGCCAGAGCAGCAGCGGTAGGCTCGTTGATCACACGAAGGACGTTTAAACCAGCAATCTGACCAGCATCTTTGGTAGCCTGAAATTCACCAACATACAACAATGCCTTTAATATCTGAAATATAATCCATTATCAAGCAATTATAGTGGGGAATTTATAATACAATAGACCTTTTAATAAACATCTGCTGCAGTTGCTAAATAAAAGGTGTTAAAGTACTCGAGGCTTTTGTTTTTCCATGAACCCTAATCAAGAATTTTAGAGGGAACATAGATGTTGGGGTGGGGTGTTTCTGCCCAAAATCTGCCCCCCTACGAAGGCGGCCTGAATCCGACTGAAGTTTACCATTCAAATAGTTGCATTTACATTAGCCCCTTTGGCACCAAGTGGTTACATGAGCAGTTCTCAGAACAGCTCCCTTCTCAAACAGTTCTACCAACTACCCTCCCCCAAAACCAGCATTTTATTTGCTTTTGGACTGATCAGTGGTTAAGTACAAATGGTTAAAGTTAATTAGAATTTATTAAGCTAAAAATGCTAAATGATGTGCAGGCACTAATACCAATTTATGAGCTTTTTATATAAGACTAGGCTACATACAATAAAATTAGGGCCATCAGTTGAATAAAAATAGCACATAAAACAATGAAATCAAATAATGTCCATTTGCTTAAAGTATACAAAATATAGATTCAATAAAAACTCTAAACAAACTGAAAAAATATCCAACATGTTCCTGGCTTCCACTTTGTCTATTTTTGCTGCAATGAAATGTAAAGCAGTCTGTTTGTGAGCATCCAAACAAAGAGCAATGTTGGCCATCTTTGAGCAGCAAGAATAAAGAGCATCTGTGTCAAGGGTTGAGGATGTTTCTTCTTCATAGAACTGAAGCATAATTCACCTCTTTATCTGAGTAAATTTGACATTGTACTTGCTCTAACAAGAGAAAAACATTCAACCTTGTTAGCGTTCAGCTACCTATACAGCGAAGACAAACTTGGTCAAAATGGAGCTGGAACAGCAGCTTGATTATTTAAAAGTCAAACATGGGGTGAGGCTGTAAGGCACTACAGGGGGTTAGGAGGTGTCACCACGTTTCGATGCCAAGGAAGAAGACCCCACTCTGAGGTAGGAGCTACAGGAATTCTAGGATCTATGGACAGTAAAGGGGAAAGTTCCCAACTCCGTCCAGACCAAATGAGAAAAAAAAAAAAAGGGTTACAGGAACTGCAAAGGTCCCTCCGGTGCTAAAGGGGCTTTTGTCTGTGGAGGTAGTCCAGGAGGACATTGGTCACAAATGTAAATAAACATACCTATCAATCGAGATGAACAGGCTGTACACCCTTTAGCATGGTAACGAACAACACTGGAACATGCGTTCCTCAACTTGCTTACCTGTCTCTGAGAGTCGTTAAAGTAGGCCGGGACAGTGACGACAGCGTTTTTTGCTTTGGTTCCCAGGTAATTTTCTGCAACACAAAAGAGTGAGGGATGATGCAGAGGTCAGAAAGAGACTTGGGATTTCTCCTCTAGAGTTTGTGGGACTCATACCTGCAGTCTCCTTCATTTTCATTAGAACAAAGGCTCCAGCCTGACTGGGTGAGTACATTTTGCCATGAGCCTCCACCCAGGCATCACCGTTGGATGCTCGGACAATCTTGTAGGGGACGTTCTTACTGTTGAAAGAACAATGATGTACGTCATATAATGAGCTGACAAAAACGGTCTAAAACCCTCACATGTGGTTACTGTGACTAAATAGCTACTCACAGGTCTTTTTGGACCTCTGGGTCATCAAAGCGACGTCCAATCAGTCTTTTGGTAGCATACAGTGTGTTCTGCGGGTTGGTGACAGCCTGGCGTTTAGCTGGCATACCCACCAATCGCTCTCCATCAGCTGTGAAGGCCACAACTGAAGGGGTCGTCCGCGCACCCTCAGCATTTTCCAAAACCTGGCAATATACACCAAACCCTCAAATTGGAACGCTTGCAACACACATTTCAGCCACAAAAATCTTCTTTCTAGACAGAGAGGCAACAATACTTGGACAAACAACGGTTGCATCAGTGAAGGTGTTAAAATCATCGAAGGATGCAAATTATCCCCATCATTTAAACTGAGCCGTTAGAGCTGATGCCAAGCATGTTAGGGGTCCACTCCTGCCCACCTTGGCCTGTTTGCCCTCCATGACCGCCACACAGGAGTTGGTTGTCCCCAGGTCAATGCCAATGACGGCACCCTTCACAGCCTCTGACCTACAATACAGACATGGTTATTAGGTAGTTTCTCACTCACACACACACACACACACACACACCACACACACACACACACACACACTCACGCATAGTCCCTTCTGGACAGGGCTCCGAGGGTGTCTGACTGGAAACCACCCCAACATGCCTGTAAAGACATCACAACATGGACAATTATCGAACTTTAATATGTTCCTCAAACCGAGATGCAACTAATGGCACCAGGTTGTGTAAAAGATGTCGCATTGAAGGTCAACGATTAATTTGTGCCACAAAAAGATATTAAAGTCAAATCGCAGCAAACCCACTTGACGGTATCCAAAGTGCGTCACATATATTTTACCAAGAACCTTGTGTAACCATCAGGTCAACGAGTCGATGTTTAATAACGAGCTGAAAGCTTTGATTCACCATGCAGAGATCAGCGCTGTCTCTTTTCTCCTCTATCCTTACACAAGACTTGCATGCGTGACTTTAACAGAGCCTCGCTCGTCAATAAGTAGGTCTCGAGTTAGCAGACTAAGCTAGCCGGGAGGTTGTCAAACCTTAACACTCGAAATGTGAATATTCAAACTTACCTTTTTAATCAGAGACGGAACGTTCGTTCTGCAGCTATTTGTCCGGACAGTCCTTGAAACGCTTACTGCTACACGTAACATCTTGGTAATTCTAATTAAAGGCTAACTTGCGCTGAATTAAAGTCCGAAGCGACGTGTTTGACGGTCAAAAATAAGCCGTCAACCTGTTGAAGAGTAAAAAAAAGTGAGAAAATGTGACCAAATCTCCAAATGACGATCAGCTGCCTCGATCACAACCCTTTCACGCAGATGTCTGAGCAAACTAGAGTCGCTTCTAGAATTATCCAACACATGTTGCACCATGCAAGGATGAAGGACCGGAAAGCGGGCGGGCGATTTATATGCCTGAGTAAAATGTAGGCGTTCTAAGAATCTATAGTTGTTTCTAAAGAAATATCTACATTATAGAATTGATTAAACGCTTGTGATATAAAATACAGTTTTATTTTGGGACTAAATATGTGTTGTTTCACATTTATGTTTCCTCTTTCTGATCAAGAAAGGAAAAGGGCAGTCTCAAGTAGTGGGCATGTGAAGGTCATGATGTAAAGCGGGTATACCGGCGTTTGGCGTTTATTACGTCAGTCAGAGATGCGGATTCGTGCAAATGATGAAATATATTAATCCAAAAATAAACATTATGTCTATTGTGAACGTCGACATTTTACAAGCCAAATCGACAATGTAATGCCTCTATTAAAAGACTTGTTGGGCATTGTTAAAATGATTTACAGTGTCCCATGGTTGGGAGAACTGCAAACTACCATGTAAGGCTCATATTCACATGGAACACAACCAATCTGACCATATCTATTATTATCAGCACTTCTGTCAGAGCATTTCTTGATAATGTTTGGGTTTTTACATTACTGGTTTTTTTTAAGTCATGAGATACAACTATAACACACTTCTGTTCCTTCTTTTCCTAGAAAAAGGCATATGACATCAGGACAAGCTTTTCTTCCTGATATCCCCCTTAATCAAATTCTAGTGTCAAGAACCTTCTTTTGTCCAAGGCCAAATTAAAGTAAACCAGGGTACAGTTTGCATGCAGCCCCCACTTACAGAAATGATGCAGCTGAGATTCACACACATGGGGACTTCACAGAGATCTGTTCAGCCTCGCTCTGGGTGAACCACATTGATTTTTGTCTCTCTCCTTCCCAACATTACAATCGTCACCCATTCAACCAGATCAGATTTTTTGGCCCAAAAGATTAGAAATTCTGGTATTATAGCTACAAGTCCAACACTTCAGCAGAAACAACCTTAAATGAAGCACCTTTGGGGGTTTTGGTTTATCTAACAAATCTGTGACATTAGTAGCTTTTCTTATGTATTGGTGGTCTTTTTTTATAATGTTATTTGTATATGCCAATGATGAAAACATTGATTTAGGGCTTTTTATTCTGTCTGTCTGTTTAATGCTACAGCATCACGTGTAAATGCACCTGCATCAGTGTATTCTAAATGACAAAGTTTTATTCTTTTCTATTCTGTTCTTTTGTGGTCAGGCCAGTGAATAGATGTTTAGCCCCTCTTGCCCATCCTGATACTCCTCCACAGTAAGTTTTACTGTTGTACTTGTGCTCTTCTTTGGACAACTGCCATGACAAGAAGGTGTAGAGGTGCATTTTCCCAGACCAAGGCTGGCCCTGATCCCCTCCTTGGAAGCAACAAGTAGTAGCTTCTAGTACAAAAGCCATCAGAGGGAGGGAATAACGATGCTTGAGAGTGATCCGTGCAGGGACTCGTCCTTTTCTTTCTTTCCGTTTTAAAACAATATTTTCATGAGGAGGTGAGACACATTAGAAGAACAACATGCCTGACTGACATTAAATGTCCCATCACAACCACATCACTATAGAAATATTGAGACCACAGAAATACTGCGCATCTCAATAAAGTGAACAGCAAATTAGGGCTTCCTAGTGGCCCGGAGGAGCATAAACAGGCAAAACAAGTAAGAATGCAGAGGTTGAGAAAATAAGAAAAACAAAATAAATAACAGTGGATTCATTAAAAACATATAAACGCTACTTAATATTAATGAAAGATACAGAGGGAAATTAAAGAGCAGAAGCTGCCAGGGTCCAGAAACATGATCACCTGACAGGCTTCTGTCACCCTGCTGGATCATGGCTTCCTCTCCTCTCCCTCTGTATCCATCTACAGGTATCGCTGCATTCATAGCTGTACGCTGATCCACTGAACTCTTACACTAGCACTTTGTAATAATCAATGTATTTCCCTGATCGCTGCCTATTCTCTCCTCCCTCTCATACCCAGCACCACCATCAGCAGGATGGTCCCCCATATGAGCCTGATCCTGTCCCAGGTTTCTTCCTGTTAAAGAGTTTTTCCTTGCCAGTTGCTTGTTGGGGGTTAGGCCCTGGGATTCTGGAAAGCGCCGAGAAACTATTTTGATTTTAACAGATGCTAAAGATTGATTATTTTAAATCTAGACTCAAATCAGATCCATTGCAGCCATCTGTGCTCTTTATTATCTCTTATTGGTTCATCATCAGACCCTCAAGGGTAATTAACTGTGAGAAAGGCACCTATAAGGCACAGCCGAGAGAGTAAATGTGTAAACGCGGAGGACTCAGGTGGGATGTTAAGGTGAGGGTTTGAGGAAGCTGGTGCCACAGGGTGCAGTGGAAAACTCTCAGGATGGATGAGTGAGAAAAGAAATGTGTAGTACATGGTCTCCAAACAGTGATGGTCAAGACAGGGTCAAGAAGACTGGTCAGATGTTGTAATGAGATCACACCGTTGGTTGAAGCATTTATTTATAATTGAACTCTGAAGCCAGAAATGGAGTTCCCACACACCAGCACGAACAACCTGATGAATCTATGTCAGTATATACTGGGCTATACTACACCACCAGTGGAATCGCCTTCATGACCTCTTTAATCCATTTCATCTATGTCATTATTTACTGTTCTGTGAGTTTTTCAAGTTGGTTATTGATTCTTCTCAACTGGGCCTCTGTGGATCGCAGATGGTTGACTTCCTGTACCAGAGCCGGCAAACTAGATGCTCCATACTGGAGGACAGAGCACAGGAAATGGGCTGTTTTAGAAAAGTGTGATCAACAGCATTCAGGGGATTCTTCTGTGTGTGTGTGTGTGTGTGTGTGTGTGTGTGTGTGTGGTGTGTGTGTGTGTGTGTGTGTGTGTGTGTGTGTGTGTGTGTGTGTGAGAGAGAGAGGGAGCATGTGTGCACAGACCATCTCATTCTCCTCCGAGTTTTGGTGTCTCCAGTCCAGGTATTGTCTGTTGAGCTGAGTGAGGTGATGAAGGAAGGCGCGTCCCTTTCTCAGGTCCCACAATCTCAGCTCCAGTTGAGTCTTCTGCTTCTGCAGCAGGAATGTCTGCCTCTCTGCTCTGAACAGTCACATCAACAACAGTCAAGGGCAAAACCACACCTGTCTTTAGGATCAGAACCAGACAGAGGGAGATTTGAAGAACTTTTATTCCTGATGTGTTTACATTCTCTGTTTATCACTCAAACAAAATAATAAAAAGTTAAAGTTTAGGATCAGATCATTTCCTCTGAACACAGGACACCCTTCACACCCCAGGTGCATCCAACCATCTCTTTGGTCCATTTATGCAACCTAAACTCCACCCTTAGACCAGTTATCATGGACACCAGCTCCTCAGACCTCTGACCTGGCGTTCCAGATGGTTAACTCAGCTGTCCCCGAGATGACATTAACCAGCTGGTGTACAGCATTCCTCCTAGCACAATAATGTGGAATAAAAGATAAAAAGGCTGAAGGAGAAACCCTCACTGACAAATTGGAACCACCTCTGCTGCTGTCCAAACAGCCCCTCCAGTCTGGGACACTGGACAAAAAGGTGGTGAAGGGTCTCTGACTGGGAGCAGAAGGAGCAGGCATCCCCTGCAATTGTCACCAAACAGTGCTCCATTTTTAATAAACGGAGGAGCGTTCGAGATCATTATCCTTTTGGCTGGACTACTAAGAACAGGAACAAAGGTATCATGATAGCTACTGGTACACCAGTCCCATAAACATCGCTAACTTTAGCCATGCTATCTGAAAAGCTAACAATGATGAGCTCCAATCATGCAGGAGGCAGCATCCCACCACCTCTACAAAGCTAAACTGGCTTCCACCAATAAGCAACTCACTGGTGGCACCAGCTTAAATATCAGGCCAGCGACTCCACCTCTCCAATTCTCCCTCACTGAGCTGGTTACCAGACACCAAACCAAACTAGCCCCCAACCAACCAGTGATGAAACTATGAGGCGTGGAGGGAAAATTAAATACATAGAGCAAAACATTGAGTAAAAAAGTTCAATCATGCTGAGTCCCACTCACCAGACAGAGACAGAAACAGAGACAGAGACATACGGTACCTCATTAGCTCATATTTTGTGTCCAACAGCCTCTGAGTCTTTGTTTGGCCCACATATTTCATCTGTCACACAAACACATGTGATTAGCAGCTCAGGTGGATTTCAAAGCAACATTAAGCTGCGACACCAGTTTGATTGTGTATGTATCCTCAGCACCTAGCTTTGTGCAAGAAGCTGTTCAGCCTTACCTGAGCATTTCTTTGTTTAAGGACCTGAAGGTTCTTTGTGTTGCAAATCTAGAGAAACACAATGAGATTAAGTCAAAGCTTCTCATGACAAAAAAGGTGGCTTGTGTGTGATTCAAGTCCCTATGTGAGTGTGTGGAAGCTCACCTTCTCCTGCAGCTGCTCCTCTACGATGGAGGAAAAACGGTTGATTGACTGACTCACAATGTTTGACTCCACCGATTTCCTGAAATCAAGTCCAGCACAGTTACATGAACATCAGCATGCTGTGTAAACGCAGCAGGCCTTCAGAGAGTGGACGCTGGGACAGGTCACCGATCCTAATCTGGGACAAATTTCACTCATGCGTTTGCCCCAACGATGACCGCAACATCTTGAGGAGCCAAATTAGAGAATTTGTGCTATTTTTTTGGTCACTGTCCTTCAAGGGTTATTTCTGAACAGAAAGAAGTGACCCAAAGCCAAGCAGTGCCCCTCAAAAGACCAGTGCTGAAATGGAAAACTAGGACAGGGCATCCTCATCACTCTCCCCCACCGTGGAAGAATTGCCCCATTCTGAACCAGACTATGCCCCCCACTGGATGGTTGAGAGGGTCCTCTCCTCTCCCTCCCCTCTCTTCTCCTCCTCCTTCTTCTTCTCCTCCTCTCCTCTTCTCTCCCTCCCCTCTCCTCCTCTCCCCAGTCGGCCATCAGCAGGAGGGTCCCCCTACATGAGCCTGGTCCTGCTCAAGGTTTCTTCCTGTTAAAGGGGAGTTTTTCCTTGCCACTGTTGCTTATCTGGGGTTAGGCCCCGGGATTCTGGAAAGCGCCTTGAAACAATTTTGATTGTATAAGTCGCTATATAAATAAAGATTAATTTGATTTGATTTGAAATGGAATCACTTCTTGACATTCCCCAGGGCTCCAGAGGAACCAGAGAGGTCCTTCACAGGTTGTTGTCCACCAGGCTGGTCCAGCATGTTTCAATCATCCTATTGGTTAAATGAACTCTAATCTGATTGACAGATGAACCAGCAGGGACGGGAAACTAATCTGAAAGCCCAATTCTGTTGAATCCCATGTCGTTCACTGGTCCCCACTCATGAACTGGGATTGTCACCAGAGTTAAGGTTCACTCCAACACTAACGTAGTAACAAATCAACCTTTTCTGGTTTATTTAAAGCGATAATAAACAGATGCAATTTAAGTCTATAATTTAATTATTTTAAAGAATATGTTACTTAGTTTTATTTGCGGTCCCTTGTTTTCAACTCTCTGGACAACAATGCATCCATCCCATCCTCCTGCGATGCTGGTGTACCTGTAATGGTCGATGAAGTCCAAGAACGCGTTCAGAACCAGCTCTGCCTCTGGCCTCTTCTGAGCTTGCCGCTGTCCTCTCTGACGATGGCTGACAGCCCTTCCTGAAGAAGAGCAACAGGAACCATGAAGTCAGTCAGCATGGCTCTGAATCTCCAACTGTCAGAACCTGAGGCCATGGAGGTAACCTGAGGTAAAGGAGATCCTCCCCACGTTATTATGAACACTTCATAACAGACACAGTATATCGGACAACTGGATCCTCCCATTTCTATTCTTCATGATAAACTCACAACCAGAACCAGAATGAGTAGAAACACTCCATATTAGGGTTCATAAAAGCCTGCAGCAGGTCTTGTTGTCTTGTTCTCCACCTGCCTGAAGCGTTCTTTCTGGATGCGGCCCCATCAGTGGAAGTCCACATCCTGGCTTTCTTTGGAGCTGGAATCTGAAACCCGATGCAGGTGGGAATGAATAACAACTCAATAACAATGGCCTCATGTCTGTGCATGCAGTCCTCCTTCCTCACCCCGCTCAGGTCCTTATGGGGCACTTCGTCCTCAGAGGTGGAGGAGGGGCCGTGACCTTGAGAAACACCAGCAGCACCAGAATCCCCCTAGAAACCAGGAGAACATCGCAACATCATCACAGTGGTAAGGGTCAACCCAATATTCACTAAATATTCAAGCTTGAATTATTCTGGAGATTTAGTGACTACACTGAGGCAAAGGTCAGGACCCCTGTCACCTCACAGACCCCCTTTATCTTCTAGCATCCAGAAGCTTCTGTTGGGGCCTGAGGAAGGTTTGTTGCACTTTGTGACACAGAATTCTGTCAGCTCTTGTATCTTCAGCCTGACCACCTCAGCTAAGCTCTGCCTTTCCACACTTTGAGGAGGTGGTTAACCTGCTGCAGGGGCCAGACTTTTGCTCCTCCAAACATCACAGTGGGAATTTCTGACAAATCTGTCAGAACCAGTCCACCGACCTCCAAGTCCCGTCTGTGCAGACAAGGTTCTTCCAGAAGTCTTGGCTCCAGGCTGTCCTTTCTGTTAACACCAGCCTGGCCTTTATGCTCAGAGCAACGCTTTCCTCTCATGAAAGGGAAACCTTCTGACTCCATCAACAGCAGCAACAACATGCTGCTGGTCTCGTTTAGGGAGTTTGATGGCCTCAGACACCTCCTGTGTCTCCATGGTGCTCATGCTCACTCCAGCTGTGAGGAGCTACACGTGTGAGCCTCCTTCAACATGCTGATGCTCCGATCATGTGCACGTGATGTCACACACCTGGGTGGCATGTTAGCCAGAGCTTTTAGGCATTGAAATACACATTTGATTACTTGACTTGTGCTTTATGGTTTCCACCCATTCAATAGCCACATGTCCCCATTCATCTCCTACCCGTGTCCGAGCTTTCTTGGACTTTGGAGTTCCTGGTTCCCTCTGCCATCTTTTCTTCTGGGTTTTCACTGACCTTGATGACAGATAATTGGGTTCATCCTCAGCAGAGGCCTCATGCAACGTCTGATAAAACCATGATCTCTGTGGCCTCACCTCAGTTCAGACGCCCGCCGAGGACTCGCTTTCTTCTTTCTACCCGAAGGAACAAGCTGACTGTGGGACTCTGGCTGCGAGCCTTCTTCTGACATAATGCTAAATGGATCGGTCAGGTTTTAGAGAGATGCTACTGCCAGATTCTTTTTACAGGCAGAAATGTGGAAAATGGCCAGATTTGGACCAACCCTGCTGCAATCCTGCTCCTTCTGCTCCTCTTTGCCTCTTGTGTTTGACTGGCAGCACCAGCCTTGGACATGTGTGGGTACTCCCTTCTCTCCGCATGCTCTTCATGGGCACAGTCACCCTCCAACTCATTCAGGTGCTCCTCCAAAGCCGTACTGTGCAAACGGTGTCCTGCAAAGAAATAAACACCAGGACAGGTTGTGGAAAGGTGATGAAGAGCAGAGTTGGAATCCAACTATACAGCGAGAAAATGGCCTCCAATCTTTCAATGCAGCATCAACAGAGGCAACATTTTCCAATGAGTCAAAAACATGTGCCATTCAGTAATTAGTCATTAAAGGATCACTTGGACTTTGTTACTCAATGTTAGGTTGTTCTACCTTTATCTAATAGACAAACATAATAACCACAGTCCCTTAATGACAAAAAGTGTTTTACTCAATCAAATAAAGAATTTGTTTGAGAGTATTTATTTCTGTTTCCAACAATTCCATACTGATCATAAATAAGACCAGTATGAGGAGACACTCACCACCATGGAGCTGCAGTCCCTCCAGGAAACTGGCTTTCTCCACAGTAGACAGGTTGGGAGAGTCCAAATCCTTTTGCATCTGAACACATCAGTCAGACTTTTAAAAACTGCTAGAATCTCAATCAATCAATCAATCAATCTTTATATAGCGTCTTTTACAATCAGAATTGTTTCAAGGCGCTTTCCAGAATCCCAGGGCCTAAACCCAGACAAGCAACAGTGGCAAGGAAAAACTCCCCTTTAACAGGAAGAAACCTTGAGCAGGACCAGGCTCATGTAGGGGGACCCTCCTGCTGATGGGGGGGGTGGGTAGAGAGGAGAGGAGAGGAGAGGAGAGGAGAGGAGAGGAGAGGAGAGGAGAGGACAGGAGAGGAGAGGAGAGGAGAGGAGAGGAGAGGAGAGAGAGGAGAGGAGAGAGGAGAGGAGAGGTAGAGGAGAGGAGAGGAGGAGAGGAGAGGAGAGGAGGAGAGGAGAGGAGAGGAGAGGAGAGGAGAGGAGAGGAGAGGAGAGGAGAGGAGAGAGAGGAGAGGAGAGCATGACCCAGTGGGGTGACAGAGGCCTGTCAGGTGATCATGTTTTTGGACCCCGGCAGCCTTGGCCTATAACAGCATAGCTAAGATGTTAACCTAATGATTAGATGACCCCCTAAGTATGATAAGTTGTCTATCTATGATGGTAACTGGAACTACAGAATTAGTAACAATAAGCTTTTTCAAAGAGGTAAGTTTTAAGTCTGATCTTAAAAGTAGCGATGGAGTCAGCCTCCCATACCTGGACAGGGAGCTGGTTCCATAGCAGGGGGCCTGGTAGCTAAATGCTAAATGAAGTAACAAAAGCATGAATGAACTTTTCAGCATCATGCCGCATCAATAGTTTCCTAATCTTTGTGATGTTCCTCAGGTGAAAAAAGGCACTTCTAGAGACTAATTTAATGTGTGAGTTGAAGGAGAGATTTTGATCAAAAGTTACTCCTAGATTCCTCACAGAGAGACTAGATGTTAATGAGATACCATCTAGAGTGATCATGTGATCTAATCTATCCCTGAGAGGTTCAGGACCAAACACCATGACCGCAGTTTTTCCTGAGTTAAGGAGCAGGAAATTTGAAGTTATTTTCTTTCGTTAGAAACTCCAGAAGCAGCTTCCTGCTGAGACAGGTAGACTAATGCAAATGATGGGTTCATTAAAAATACTCTGCTATAAAACAGTGATTTAGGAAACCAAATACTGATCAAAACTCTAAACAGTTTGAATTCGAGAAGCCGCCAAACGACTTACTTGTCTTCGCTGCTGCCGCCGGTGTAACCATCAAATCTGTCCGGGCTGCTGCGATTCCAGCCATGGCGACACCAGAGCCCCGCCCCCTCTTTTATGACCCGCCCCCTCATGCTCTGATTGGCTAACGGTTCTGTAGTCTCTGCTGGTGCAGACCTTTCTTTCGTTCGTTCGTTCTTTCTTTCTTTCTTCTTTCTTTCTTTCTTTCTTTCTTTCTTTCTTTCTTTCTTTCTTTCTTTCTTCTTTCTTTCTTTCTTTCTTTCTTTGCACCTGTATTCATACAATGTAATATAATTATTTGTTGTTCTGTCATGAATTAAATGCTCTAAATGACTTCACTGAATTCTGTGGTGGTTTTAATTGTGTCTTATAAATATCTTAAATATAGGCAGTCAATGCCATTTATTTTGTTATTTAATTTTTGTAAATATAATGTTCTGGTCAGACTGGGATGGCAGCAGCATTTACGCCAGCATTTATGTGCTCCAGAACCACAGTCCGGGCCCGACACAGTGCTGTCATCAGTCTGGCCGTGGATTCACTGGAGACATCACGCCTGGCTCCACGGGTTCCCTTAGCAACCAGAACAGAGAGTCAGAGCTTTTTCTTTGTGCGCATTTAAAAAGGGCCCATGCCTTAACAACACTTAAATATAGGTAGCCCATTTAATTTGACGAATTTAAAGTCAGTTAAAATCAGAGCCCAAAATATTCACCTGTCTGGAGATACACTTGGCCACATCTCTCCATGTTAGATCCGCTGGATCTGTTAAAAACCTTTGAACAAACTGAATTCGCAAAGTTGTGTTCCTGCTGGCCAGGTGGATGAGACCCTGCCCTCCCTCTTCTCTAGGCAGGTACAGCACCCCCTGCTGGACCCAATGCATGCCATTCCAGAAGAAGTTTAGAACTCTTCTCTGAACTTGAGCCAACAACCCTGGAGGGGGCTCCAGGCAAGTAAGCCGGTGCCATAGCACAGGCCACCGGGTTATTGAGGAAAAGAATTTTACCTCTGTTCAGGGAGAAGTCACTTCCATTTTTGAATTTTGCTTTCAATTCTCTCAGTTGTGTCAAACCATTTCCTTTTCACTGTTGTCTCATCACCAATAAAAACACCAAGATAATTTAGACCGTCCTTCCACCAGGTAAAAGAAAGGTAAAAGAAAGGTAAAATCAGGCCATCAATGTTTGCACGAATTCTAGAGAGGAGGCGTTTGAAGGAGAGGAGGCGTCAGACGCTTCTATGCACCCTGAAGAGAGCACACAGATCGCTGGAGATTTAGCATACTTGCAATGTCACTAAAAAGGATCATGTCTATGAAACCGGGGCTGAACCCAAACCTCTCCATCACCTTCCAGAGGAACTTGTGCGCAACTCAGCCAAAAGCCTTTTCCTGGTCTAGTGAAATGAGACCAGTATCGATCCCCAATCTGCCAGACACCTTCAAAACATCCTGAATTAGGTGGACTTTGACCACCATAGACCTGCCGGGCACACAATAGGTCTGATCCCAGTGAAGGACCTGCTCCATAGCTTCCTTCAACCTGATAGCCAAAGCCTTGGACAGAATCTTGTAATCCAGAAATAGCAGAGACACAGGGCGCCAATTTTTTATGTCTTGCAAGTTACCCTTTTTGGGCAGAAGGGTAACGACTGCTCTCTGATAGGACAATGGCAGGGAACCCAAGGCCAGGCTTTCATTAAACCCCTCCAGTAAGTCATGGGCCACAATGTCCCAGAAGGCTTTGTAAAACTCCACAGTGAGCCCATCGACATCTGGAGCCCTCCGACCTTGCATGCTGTGCAGGGTGGCATGGAGCTCGTCCAGCTGCAGCGGCCTGTCCAGCCGTGAGTTTGTTTCTTCCTACAGAACTCCTCAAACAGTGCCTCATTCTCATGATACTCGCTGACATAGAGACGTCCATTTTTTGGACTTGAGGACTTCAATGTGTCCTTGCTCTCCTGTGGAACTGCCAATTGCCTCCATTTCCACTATCTTAGTCTCCAGGTCTTTACTTGATCTGCAAGTGTCTTGCATGGCGTTCAGAGTATAGGAGCTGTATCTCTGTTTTGCCAAAGTCCCACTATTGTCCAAAGCATGTAAAATCAGATTTCCTACGCTTAAAACCAGAAGAGAAATAACGTTAAACCTCTCTTAAAACTATTATCCAGTGTTAAGCGGGTGTTAAAATGCCAGTACGCACTCTTAGGTAAAATATTCTTAATAGTGACTTTGCTTAAAACCAAAGAATGATCCGTAAAACCAACTGGCATAATTTTAAAGCCCCTAAAAAGACTGAAGTGATGTTTGATGCAATGAAATCGGTCGAGTCAGGCCGAGGAGATCCTATCTTGACTCAGGCGGAACCATGTGTACCGTCAGCTCTCTGTGCATCCTCCTCCACACATCCACCAGGCCATGAGAATAGACCAGAGAGGCTGGATGAGGCTCTGCATGATTGCGGTCTAAAAGGTGCAGTTAAAATCCCCACCCAGGAATAAAAACTCTTCCGCCCCACAACCATTCAAAACTGTGCTGACTTTATCTAAAAAGCTCTTCCTCTCAGTGCCGTTGGTGGGAGCATAAATATTAATAAAAACCAAGGTGTGGTTGTGGAGGTGCACCTTCACCAGCAGACACCTTCCCCTCACCACATGCTCCACCTCCAGGGATGATGGAGTGAAGCCCCTGGAGAAGAGAAGGCCCACTCCACCTGGTGGTGTTGTGGCTCAGTGTCACCTGTCCTTCCCACTCTTTCTCAAAGTCCACCTCATTGCCTCCTTCACTGTGGATCTCTTGTAAAAACAGAACATCAATACACTTCCTCTGTGCTGTGTCGAACACTAGTGCCCGTTTCCCTGCATCTCTGGCCCCATTCACATTTAACGTTCCCACTCTAAAGACATCCATGATGAGGGGAAGGTTAAAATCAAAGACAGCAAAACAAACAAAAGGAAACACAATGAGAAGTCTCATCGTTTAAAAGGTGAGCTGTTTTCTTGCTTTACCCATGTATTTCTTTAGTCTAAAAATCTCTGGTGAGATTCAACACTGCTCTGTTTGATCAAGTGGCTCGCCGATTGAATAAAAAAGAGCTTGTTGGGGAAATGTTTCTCCAGATCGAGGTCCTTCATGGCCTTGGTCTGTTGGAGAAAACATTTATACATTGTTGCAGGGTAAAACTCTTTCTCCTGGCTGTCTGACATTGAGTTTGACACCTCACTACAGTTAGACATTTAATCACAATCACTAGCATATGCTAGCAGCTGCATCCTTCAGCCATCCAGCTTTACTGTCCCCAGTGTCCTTCATGACACTTTCGCTTGTTCCGTCGCTTTGCGGGAGCAAAGAACCACTCAGAGACCCCAACACCACCCTTACTTGTACTCGCACCTCCCTCACCCAGCTCGCCAGCCACTATCTCTGGCACACCAAGTTCACCTGTCCTCCACATTGAGCATTGAGCCTGCTCCCACTTTCACTCTGTGTTTCCTGCTCAAGCCGGCGTTGGCCACCATGGCGACCACACGGGGTTGGCCGCCACACACTCGCTAAATTACTATAGAACCATGAAACACCACACTAATGTGCGATTTTAACAGGAAGTGATCAGACGGATGACCAAACGATGATGGTCGATAATAATGGTAGATGTACAAGCGTTAATATGAATACGGGAAAAGAGTCTGTGCTGTGCTGTGTCTGGCAGCATTATGCTCTACATCCTGACACACTGTGGTTTAGTGAGGAGTATCTGGTGATTAATGTGTCAAACACTTTTCTGAGATCGATGAGAACAGCACCAATGACACCACCTGCGTCTAGCTTTGATTTGATGTTTTCCAGAAAGAAGCAAACCGCTGTCTCAGTAGGAGAATGTTGTCTAAAGCCAAATTGCGTCCTGTTCAGGGGACATGGACTGATGCTAATGTGATCTACAATTCGCTCCACTGCTATTTTTTTCTGCTGGAAGTGTGCTTCTTGGTCTGGAGTTGCTGGTTATTGCAGGATCACCTGATTTAAAGACAGGTGTAATGACAGAGCACTTCCATGGTTAAGGGAAGAAATGTTTGTTTATGGATATATTTATAATATATGTCCTCCTGTAGCTCCCCAATTTCTCTCCGCACTATACTGTTTGCCCTCATTTTTTAATATTTGTCCAGATCTCTTTAGCATTTCCTTTTTAGTATCAATTATATTAATGGATAAATTTGCTTTTGCAGATTGAATTTCCTTGACTACTTTATTATTACTATATTTTTCATTTTAAGATTCAAGATTTACTTTATTCATCCCCGTACGGAAATTGAATTGTAGTAGCAGCCTAACATGGATTAATATAACTGTAGTGTAGGTTTTGTATTTACAAAGTATAGAAATAGAATAAATAAAATACAAATAAGATTAGAACCTAATAAGCATTATAAGCATATATACAGCATTTATTATAAGCACATATACATAATATAATATATACATATTATAAGCATTATAAGCATATATACATAAATATAGAATAAAATAGAAATAAAATTACAACATAAACATTAAACAATTATTGTTATTGGCTGGGTTAGGATGAATTATAGAGTCTAATGGCGGACGGTAGGAATGACTTCCTGTACCGTTCCTTAGAGCAGCGAGGCTGCAGGAGTCTATTGCCTAAGCTGCTTCTCAGTTTGCTTCTCAATTTTAAGTGATATTTTGAGAGCATGATCACATTTTTTTTCAGTAATTCAGATTTAGATTTCCTTTATTTGTCCCACAATGGGGAAATTTACGGGGCAACATAAGCAAAAACAGAGGAAAAGACATTCAGGAATGCAAGGATAGAAAAAGATATATAATAATCCAAAATAAATGGATCATTAGTCTTTCTATATACCTGTACATATTTCAGAGAGGAGTTTACCTGAAGAATATACAGATCAGAATATATAATATTCAGTGTGTGCAAAATGGTTGAAATGATAATAGAGAATTGTAATGTTATAGTGTGAGTCCAGTGGTACAAGCAGTTATTTATTTATGTCCACTAGTCTGCAGACTAACGGGCATTATGTTTATTGTGCAGTCTGACAGCAGCCAGCAGGAAAGATCTGCGATACCTCTCCTTCACACAGCGAGGGTGGGGCAGCCGCTCACTGAAGGAGCTGCCCAGTGCTGTCAGGGTGTCCTGTAGGGGGTGGGACGTGTTGTTCAACATGGATGACAGCTTAGCCATCATCCTTCCGTTTCCCACCACCTGCCCTCCTTACCAGTCTGTCCATCCTCCTCCTGTCCTTATCTGTGATGCTACTGGACCAGTAGACTATCCCATAAAAGATGGCTTAGAAAGTCCTCAGGAGTGGTCCCTGCACTCCAAAAGACCTCAGCCTCCTGAGCAGGAACAGTCTGCTATTGCCCTTCTTGACAAGGGCGTTAGTGTTGTGTGTCCAGTCCAGGTTATTGTTTAGGAGAACACCCAGGTACTTAAGTCTTCACAACATCGACATCCAATCCCAGGATGTTCACTGGTGCAGGCGGGGGGTTGTTACGAAATCCACCACCAACTCCTTAGTTTTACTGGCGTTGAGCCGGAGGTTGTTCCACAGGCTCCAGTCCACAAAGTCCTCTGTACTCCGTATCGTCCTGGACTGTGCCTTGACCCTCCTCCTTGACCCCCCTCTCAAACCAACGGTCTGAAAGGGGTGTCAAGGAAGCTATCCATGTCAAATTGGAAAAAACATTCTTAAACAGAGGTGGTGGCTCTATCGCCTTCTGGATAGAAGGCGAAACGTCTTCAAGAGAAGAAACCCAGTCCAGTTGACAGAGAAAACTGCCTTGGATTGTATGACACCCTTCCAAAAAAAGCCACCAGGTTTCATAACTATTCATAATGACCCTTTTCCTAATACATTGTGTGTACAGTTTCCAGAGGAAGCTGAAGAGCATCAGAATCTTACTGTTGTGATGTAGAGAAAGATCAGAGAACTAGAACTGTGGAATTCCTGATCCTACTACCTCCCCCTAAGATATTGTACTTCAGCGGGAAAAGTTTTACATAGTTTATGTGGTCTTTTTTTTTAAAAAACAAAAAAAACAAAAACACCCTTGTTGGCCCTTTGGCATTGATCTTTGGAAAGTCGGTCTGTAAATGAATTAGTTCTTGCTTGTCCCATTATCACCATTTCCTGGAAATGTCATTCAAATCCATTGATAACTTTTGAGTTATTCTGCTAATGACCAGACCAATTCCAGCTGTCACATCAGACGCTGGGTTAAAGCTTCTTCACTCTGAAATGATTTATTCATGCATTATTGTTGTGACAGTAAGCTGGATGACGCTCGGTCTGCTTTAATGCCCCGCCAAAAGAAGCAGCCAAACATTCAATCTGAACAATACGGGAAATAAATACATTTTTTTTAAAAATCAGCAGGTACCTCATGAATGCTGGGGAACAATAGCCGATACAATGTGCAAGAAGAAAAAGCTAACTGTGTGCATTAGAAACCCAGAAGGAAGCAGTCAGGGCGCAGGGGAAGGGTCGCTTTACAAAAAACAATGTGACAGATGAATTTTTTTCAGCACTGAGAAGATTCCATGTTAAGAAAAAACTTAATAGATAAAAATAACATAACTAAAAATAAGATAAGTAAAATAAGACCATCAGTGTCTTGTTTACATCCAGCCTGAAATAGAAAATAGTTTTTTAGGCCCTTTTTAAAGAGTGTAGGCATGTTAAACTCATTATCGACCACAGTTGTCAAGAATTCATTACTCACCACTGTCTTCATAGAGACCTTGCAATATATTACTCATGTTAACATTGATCAATCAATCAATCTTTATTTATATAGCGTCTTATACAATCAAAATTGTGTCAAGGCGCTTTCCAGAATCCCAGGGCCTAACCCCAGACAAGCAACAGTGGCAAGGAAAAACTCCCCTTTAACAGGAAGAAACCTTGAGCAGGACCAGGCTCATGTAGGGGGACCCTCCTGCTGATGGCCGGCTGGGTAAAGAGAGAGGAGAAGGGGGAGGGCAGGAGGTAGAGGAGGATAGGATAGGGAGGAGAGGAGAGGAGAGGGGTAGAGAGTGAAGGGGAGGTAGAGGAGAGGAGAAGGAGAAGGAGGAGGAGGGGAAAGAGGAGAGGAAAGGAGAGGAGAGGAGAGGGAGAGGAAAAGGAAGAGGAGAAGGAGAAGGAGAAGGAGGGGGAGAGGGAGAGGAGAGGAGAGGAGAGGAGAGGAGAGGAGAGGAGAGAGAGGAGAGAGAGGAGAGGAGAGGAGAGGAGAGGAGAGGAGAGGGAGAGGCACAGAGCACAGAAACACACACAAAAAATATGATATACAATCACTTCAGCGGGGCCGGAGGTCATTATGCAGCTCCGAGGGCGGCGATACCTGTAAATAAATAGAGGCGGGGGGGCAGAAGCAGAAAAACTACACAAGAATCAGCATAACTAGTCTGCTTGATGAGGAGAGGAAAGGAGAGGAAAGGAGAGGAGAGGAGAGGAGAGGAAACCATGACCCAGTGGGGTGACAGAGGCCTGTCAGGTGATCATGTTTCCGGACCCCGGCAGCCTTGGCCTATAACAGCATAGCTAAGATGTGACCTAACGATTAGACGACCCCCTAAGTATGATAATTTGTCTGTCTATGATAGTAACTGGAACTACTGAATTAGTAACAATAAGCTTTTTCAAAGAGGTAGGTTTTGAGTCTGATCTTAAAAGTAGCGATGGAGTCAGCCTCCCGTACCTGGACAGGGAGCTGGTTCCATAGCAGGGGGGCCTGATGTGTTGTATTTATTGATGTTCTCTGTACATGCGGTATCTTCTGTCCGTCCGTCCGTCCGTCCGTCCGTCCAGGCAACAATTTCTTGGGCTCTAATTACAAAACAAAAACAAATTAACTGAACTGAAAAGAAGCTTAAAAATTGGGCATCACACCTCTCTAAAAAGTCGTTCAGGACTGGTCCGTGACCTCTCCTTCCTGAAGTAGGCTGAGTAAAAGTGATTTGTCTGCAAACATTAGAAGATGCCTGTCACCATGGTTACTCCTATAGTCATTTGTATAGAGAATATACAATAGAAATAGTCAATCACCAGTGAAGTCAGAGCCACAGAAAGATGTTTGCCAGTGATCCTGTCTGGGCCAGGACTCTTTCTTAAACTACTTCTATCTTTAAAACAAAACTGGACTTCCTTCTTCATTTTCCATAAAAGTCATGGGAAGTTTTATGTACTGTGCTGGTTTACTGAATGCTATCTTTAGTGCTCGTTGGTAGTTGCCAATGGTGTTGTAATCCTCCACCAGCCATTAAACTGCTGACCTGGGATCCCATCCCATAAAGTGTAATGATCACTCACTCAACAACACAAGATGACCACCACGGTCCACACAAATTACCATCTTAGACAAATATAGAGGAGAATTATTTCCTTTTTTTCCATTCGTGTGCAAATGTTAAACTTCTTGGGCTCAGATGCTGAATATAAAGCCTTCGACTATCAAAAAATGAGTGAAGCAAAATTAAAATTGTTGCTTTCCAGGTGCACAAGAATGTAACAAAACAGTGAAAATTCTAGAATAACTCAATCTTGTATAGGTTGGATCAAACAATTGCGGTGGTTTACTTTTAAAGGAATCAGTAAAATTGTGGGATTAATGAACGCAGTAACCAATAATGACCACACGATGGCAACATAGTCGAGGTAATTGGTTTGAGTCGAGCGCCGATGATGCTGTTTTCTGGTGAATCTGTTGGTTCCAGAACATTTAATCTGTTAAATTAAAACATATGGCATCCAAACTGTATAATATTCAGGATCGTGGTCAGAGTGGTAAGCAGTTCTGTACAATAATAAACGTTGTTTTTTTCCCTCCATTTTTCATTAAATCATCTGGTTCTTTCTTCCATCCAACTGGTGAGACTTTAATTTCAGCTGTGACTACAGCTCCTTTGACCGCCTCGGTCCATGATGAAAGGCCGCTACCGCAGGACGGAGCAGCTCGCAGCTTCCGGTCATCCTGCGCTCCTTTGCAGAGTGCCCTCCACACGCTCGACGCGCCTGGATCGGAGGACTGCTGCGCCGCGACTGGGAGTCCAAGCTCCGGTTTGACGCAAACGTCCGCACCGTCAGTGCGAATATGCGGCCTGATCAGGAATTTCACCTTCATTTTTGAAATACAGCATGTTCTCTGGCTTTGGAGGCGTCTGGAGGGTTATCCCCGGCAGAAAAACGCTCCACACACTTATATCTTCTAACTCGCTGTAATTGTCAAGACCGGACTGTCACCTGATCACCGTAAGTTGCACTTATAGCCTGATAAATGCGTGGAACGATGCTAAAACAAGATTCTTTTTTTGGTCACCCCACACGGAGCTCTTTATTAAATGATCACGGAGGACAATGACACTGCTAGAAAAGAACATCTGCAGCATTACCAGTAAAACCTCTGGTTCTGAAGCCTCCACATTCTGTATCAGCGCTGAAAAGACCTTCAAAGTGTCATCTGAGGGGGTGCTGGATCGCGTTCCTCTGTCGTGGGTAGGGACTTACTGAAATGCAAGGGCCGACAACGAGGCGAGCGGGATGTAAGTCCCAGAAACAGGACAGTCCCTTGAACTAGAGCCTGGTTTCTCCTCTCAGCACAGTCCAATGTTGGGTGACCAAGCAGAGAAAGCCCCCAGAGAAGTGCTGCAGGAGGTGAGTTCTCTCTCCGGGGCTCAGAAACACTCTCTCCTTCATCCGACGCATTCTGTTGAACACACAAATAGAATTTAGGATCCAACTTTAACACTGATTTTTATTATGTCTTAATTAATCTGCTTTGAGCTCTGAGAGAATTTGACACGTTCAGAGAGTCATTTCTATTGTTTCTATCGTTAAACATACATCAAGATAGAAATGAAACCATCAAAACTGCAGAGGTCTTCAGGTCACATTTTAACCCCCACCCCACCCCATACACACACAAACACACACACACACACACTTCTGCATGTATACATATCCAGTATTTAATATCTATACTGAAAGCTGAACAAGCAGACCTGCTGCACTGGGAGGTGAGAGCATGGAGGTCACGACAATGCTTCTGAGTCACTGCAATGCTTCTTTCAGTTTTGTGTGTGTGTGTGTGTGTGTGTGTGTGGGGGGGGGGGGGGGGGGGTAATAGACAAATAGAGTAAAATACAGTGAATGTAAGGCTTTCGTAGACAATCCCTTCACTGGCTACAGTATTGGATGTGTTGTATTTTTCAATATTTGACTGATAGGTTTCTATTATTTATTATAGGATAAATTTTGATTGTTATGCTGATGACACTCAGCTTTATTTATCCATGAAACCAGAGGAGACAGAGAAGTTAGTGAAGCTTCAGACGTGTCTTAACGACATAAAGTCCTGGATGTCTTCAAATTTCCTCCTCCTTAACTCAGGAAAAACTGAGGTCATGGTGTTTGGTCCTGAATCTCTCAGGGATAGATTAGATCGCATGATCAATCTAGATGGTATCTCATTAACATTTAGTCTCTCTGTGAAGAATCTAGGAGTAACTTTTGACCAAAATATCTCCTTCAACTCACACATTAAAACAGTCTCTAGAAGTGCCTTTTTTCACTTGAGAAACATCACAAGGATCAGGAAGCTACTGACACGGCATGATGCTGAAAAGTTAGTCCATGCATTTGTTACTTCCAGGCTGGACTATTGTAATTCTTTATTATCAGGGTGTCCAAACAACTCTTCCAGAAGCCTCCAGTTGATCCAAAATGCTGCAGCCAGAGTTCTGACAGGTATTGACAAAAGAGATCACATAACTCCTGTAATGGCGTCTCTTCATTGGCTGCCTGTTAAATTTAGAATAATTTTTAAAACCCTTCTTTTGAGCTACAAGGTCCTCAGAGGCCTAGCTCCATCCTACCTGGAGGAGCTAGTGATACCTTACCAGCCCAATAGACCGCTCCGCTCTCAGAAAGCTGGTCTACTTGTGGTTCCCAGAGTTTCTAGGAGTAGAATGGGGGGCCGAGCATTTAGCTACCAGGCCCCCCTACTATGGAACCAGCTCCCTGTCCAGGTACGGGAGGCTGACTCCATCGCTACTTTTAAGATCAGACTCAAAACCTACCTCTTTGAAAAAGCTTATTGTTACTAATTCTGTAGTTCCAGTTACTATCATAGACAGACAAATTATCATACTTAGGGGGTCGTCTAATCATTAGGTCACACCTTAGCTATGCTGTTATAGGCCAAGGCTACCGGGGTCCAGAAACATGATCACCTGACAGGCCTCTGTCACCCCACTGGGTCATGGTTTCCTCTCCTCTCCTCTCCTCTCCTCTCCTCTCCTCTCCTCTCCTCTCCTCTCCTCTCCTCTCCATCAAGTAGACTAGTTATGCTGATTATTGTGAAGTTTATCTACTTCTCCCCACCCCCCCACTGTATTCATTTACAGGTATTGCCGCCTTCGGAGCTGCGTGATGACCTCCGGCCCCGCTGACCCACTCGGCCGGCGGCTTGCATTAATAGTGTATTTTTGTATGTGTTTCTGTGCTCTGTGCCTCTCCTCTCCATTCTATCATCTACCTGTCCTCCCCCCTCTCCTCTCTTTACCCAGCCGGCCATCAGCAGGAGGGTCCCCCTACATGAGCCTGGTCCTGCTCAAGGTGTCTTCCTGTTAAAGGGGAGTTTTTCCTTGCCCCTGTTGCTTGTCTGGGGTTAGGCCCTGGGATTCTGGAAAGCACTTAGAAACATTTTAATTGTAAAAGACGCTATATAAATAAAGATTGATTTGATTTTGATTTGATTTATTACATCCAACAACTGAAACTGCAGTGTTGGTTCATTTACAGCAGCACAAATGCGCCGGCAACAAAACATGTTGATGTTGATATGCACAACACAGAGTCATGAGTAAGAAAGCATAGTTTTCCTGCTGCTGCTACTGCCACTGCTACTCTTCTTTCTCCTGCTGCTACTGCTGCTGCTGTAGCTGCTACTGCTATTGCTGCTGCTGCTGTAGCTACTGCTACAGGTGCTACTGTAGCTACTGCTTCTGCTGCTGCTGTAGCTGCTACTACTGTTTCTTATCTATTGGGCCTACTACGAGGCAAGGCACTGGCGTGGGCGGATGCAATCAGCTTCCACACTCGCCTGGAAACCATGCCTTATGCAGAGCTTTTCAGTGGAGTTTTGGACCTTGGTGGTGGAGTCCAGGTGGAACAAGCCCAAGCATTTCCTTGCGGGGGCTGAGTGAGCATCTGCAAGATGAACTCATCCTTTGGGACGAATCCCGAGACCTGAACTCCCTCGTCTCCCTGGCTATCTCGCTGGACAACAGCCTCAGAGCGAGATGCCAGGGGCGAGCATCCCACACTCTGGCTCCTGGCCCCCTTCCATTCACATCCTCCATCCCTTCCCCTTCTCTTCGAGCACCATCCAGCCCGGTCCAGGCACCCCAAGCGCTCCACTCACTGCTGAGCAGCCAATGCAGCTGGGGCGTGCCAGGTTAATATTGGCGCAACGACACCGCAGAATCCAGGTGGGTGAGTGCCTATACTGTGGCCAGACTGGTCACTTCATTTCGGTTTAAAGTGCGGGCCAGTCAGCAGCAGTGGGGGTACTGGCGGGCCAGGAATCCATGTTGGACAAACCCCTGCCCTTGGATCAACTCCTTTTGCCCATCTCTTTAGGTGTGGGAAGTCTGGTTTTCCCCCTCCAGGCCTTAATAAATTCCAGAGCCAAGGACAGCCTTCTGGATGAGGAATTGGCTATGCAAGCTAGATGCTCGCTGGAATCCTTGCCGTCACCCTTCACCGCCACCGCCCTGGACGGTAGAATTATTGCTTGGGTCACCCACAAGATGGTCCCAGTCACACTCATCACTTCTGGTAACAATTTGGAACAGATTTCATTCCTCGCCATTCCAGACCCTGATGGTACTGGGTTACCCTTGATTATGCCACCATAACCCTCAGATTGACTGGATACAGGGTAAGGTGGTGAGTTTGAGTTTGCACTGTCATTCACTCTGTCTCAGATCTGCGCTGACTCCTGGAGGAGGTTGAGTCACTCAATGTGCCCCACCAGCACCTCACGATGTGTCAAAGGTGCCTGAACAATACCATGATCTTGATGAGGAATTCAGCACTTAGAAGGCACTCTCCTTGCCTCCTCATCGACTCTATGACTCTATTGGGTTGCTGACAGAGGCTTCTTTTCCACCCAGTTTTATTGGGTCTCTTCCACTCAGTTATTTAACTTGTCATGTCCTGAGAGGGAGGTGATGGAGAAGTTCATCACCGAGTCCCTAGCGACAAAGATTATCCAACTATCCTCCTCACCTCTTGGGGCAGGGTTCTTCTTTGTGGAAAAGAGAGATAAGTTCCTCCGGCCATGCGTCAATTATAGAGGTCTCAATAGCATTACTATTAAAAACATATACCTACTACTACTATTATCCTCTGCGTTCAAGCCTCTTCAGGGAGCCTAGGTCTTTACCAAGCTGGATCTCCGAAATGCCTACCACATGGTCCGGATTCACGAGGGTGATGAATGGAAAATGGCATTTAATACTCCATTAGGGTATTTTGAGTACTTGGTGATGCCCTTTGGACTCACCAACTTCCCGCCGTGTTTTAGGCCCAGGTAAATGACGTCCTCCGAGATTTTCTCAACCAGTTTGCATTTGTTTACATTGATAACATCCTGATTTTCTCCCCGAGCATGATAGAGCATGTAGCTCATGTGCGGCAAGTCTTGACAAGATTTTTGGAAAATAAGTTATTCGTCAAGGCTGAAAAGTGTGATTTCCTTGCTGTTTCTGTCCCTTTCCTGGAATACGAGGCCGCCTGTGAGATCTGTGCCCATGGTAAGGCACAGCACCAGGCACCACGAGGACTTCTCCAGCCCCTATTCATTCCAGGGAGACTCTGGTCCCACATTGCCCTGGACTTTGTCATAGGCCTTCCTCCATCCAAGGGGAATACAGTCATTGTGACGATTGTGGATTGGTTCTCTAAGGCTGCACACTTCCTGGCTCTGCCTAAGCTTCCCACTGCACTAGAGACTGCCAACCTACTGGTAGACCAGGTTTTCTGACTCCCCGGCACTCCTTCCAACATCGTTTCCGACAGGGGCCCCGAATTCACTTCACAAGTTTGGAGGGCTTTTGCCAAGGCCCTGAGAGGCTCTGTCAGCTTGTCGTCCGGCTATCACCCCCACTCCAATGGTCAGGCTGAAAGGGCCAAACAAGACCTGGAGTTAGCCTTTCGCTGCATGGCCGCCACTAACCCCTCTTCGTGAAGTAATCATCTTCTTCTGGTGGAATACGCCCACAACACTGTCACCTGTTCCACAACAGGTTTGTCCCCCTTTGAAGCCTTTCTGGGGTACCAAACCCACCTCCTCTCCTTCCAAGAGCAAGAGACTGTAGTTCCATCCATTCCGGAGCTCTTTCAGAGGGCCAGGGAGACCTGGAGAGCAATTAGGTCGGCCCTGGAACTTGCCCAGAACACCAGCCAACATTCATCCAAATGCCTACCAGTCCCCTCTTATCAACCTGGTCATTTGGTCTTGCTGTCCATCCAGAATATTCTATTGGCCACCAAATCCCGTAAGGTCTCTCCCCGCTTCATTGGACCCTTTCCCATTGAGAATATCATAAATCCATCTGCCGTCCATTTGACTTTGCCTGAGTCCATGAAGAGCCACCCCACCTTCAGCCTCTCAGATGGAGCCTGTATCCACCAGCTCTCCATCACCTTCTTTTGGGGGGTGGGGAGGTTCTGTTAGGAGTTTTCCCTCTCCCCCTTCCCTTTTGTTCCTTCTCTGTGTCCCTTGTCTGTTTCCAGGCTGGGCGGAGTTGCTTCCTGGTTCACTCCCATTGTGCGATCTACACACCTGTGACTTATCTCCAGATAACAATCTACACCTGCCTCCTGTTTTAAAAGACTGGTCTACGCTTCCATCTTTGTCAATTCATTGTTCAACCCTCTGTGATTGCTCATTCCGATGTCTGTTTGTGCCAGCCAGTCTGCTGCGATGAAGAGTTTTCTAACTTTGGTTCTTTGTGGAATTCTACTGCCACGTTTTTAGTAAAGTCTGGTTTGGTCAAATCTACTCAGTCCTGTGTGTGTCTCTGCTTTTTGTGGTCCAGTTCGTGTCTGCTGCTCCTAACATCATCCATTCATAATCATCCATCTGACTAACACTGTTTGCAATTCAAAACCTGTAGATTGACATAATAATAATGAATCATATGAATCACATATATTACAGTACGATCTTGGATTTTACTTATATATTCTCTCCACATTTTCCTGTTACCTGCAAAAAAGTTGTAAAATCTTAAATATACTGAAATAAAGACAATTAAAAATAATCTACTAAAGCATGCATATTAAACAATTTCATTCCCATTCTGAGTGCTTTTTTTTAAAACCTTTATAAAAAGAAAAATGCCATTTATTTATAGAAAAAAGTATAAAATAAAACAAAAGTCTCACAAAGTATCTATTTGGATTTGATAGCTGATTTTGAAGAAAAAGACTAGTTATTAAAGTGATGTGTTTTTGTAATGTGGCAACAACTAATTTGTATCTCCAAAGAACAGGAAGTGGTATTACCAGTCTTTGGAGATGCCAGCAGGTGCCTTGACTAGTCTTAAAGGGAACCCTGTCTATTCATTCTGCCATGAAATGTTATTGTCCTGTTCAAATCTGAGGCTGGTGATGCCTGAAAACTCATCTCATAGTTCCAAACTAATTGTGTGTCTTCAAAATAGTCTCAGATAGTTGGTGAGCCTGTGGGTGGGACGGGGATAAAGATAAGGCTACAGGAGGGTAACCACGATAAGGGCCCCTGTGTACAGCAAGTGTTTGAAGATTTTCAGTTCTGTTGGTTTAACATATGGCAAAAGTGGTAGAAAGAAGTCCCTCATTATGCCTAAACTAGCAATACACTCACTGTACACAACATCATAAGTCTATCAGTATCATTGTTTGCTCACATATTAAAGTGCCAAGAAAAAAAATGGACTATATTTATGAAAAACATACATTACATAGATAATTTGCAGGACCCTGGTTTCAGTTCAACAACAGTATGCCTCATATTCATGATGCATCCAGGAGAAACAACAAAATATTTTCAGCTGTTCCAGGATGCAGTTAGGGATCGTTCGGCTGAGAAGGGAAGCAGCGAATTCAATAAACTGTTGTTGTTTTCATGGCTTACTCACAAGGCTTGTGCATCCCAATCCTTATAGTTTATATTCTAACTACCAAAACAAAGGCTTGATGTTGGTTTCAGCTGGATTTATTATCACCATATGAAAAAGCTCAATTCAATGACTGAACTTTTTGTTCCGTCACTCACTAGATAGAAAAGGAGGGGCAAGTGTTAGTGCACCACACTATATGTTCCTCCAAGCTTCTTATCCACACATGCACATTTTGTGAATAGTTAAGATAAATGTCAGCAGCTAATTTTTGTGTCTTTTTGCCAACAGAGTCTAACCGTGGACGACCGTGCTGACGTCCACATGTTTGGACGACATCATTGATTGACACATTCTGGTAAGATGATATATTTGATGACATACTCAGTGCTTCGAGGGCAATCTCTCATATCTGTGAAAGGATATACTGTTGAAAATGACTTCTTTAGGTGGTAAGTGTCTCTCATAAGATTGCTTCTGCATTAAAATCAATTGTGAAGCAATAAACAATAAACTTACAATGGATCTCAGACAACGGCGAGTGGGAGGCAAAGGTTTTCCACTGAGGCACTTTGGACAAAAGCTTCTCCTGAACTGTAATGTTAAGTGTTGAAGTAAACTGATGCATTTAGTGCATGTTATGTGCTGTGCAGTATGTTCATTCTCATATCAGAACTGTGTGATGGCTGTACTGTCAGTTTTGTGTTGATGGCACATTACACATGTGCAGAGGTACGCGTGCACACACACACAATCTATTGGGCGACAGTCCTACTTAGAATACCCTTAAATATGTTATTCACAACCAGAAATGTATTTCTTCCTTTAAACTATATTCTTACTACCTGCCGTTTGTGACCAAAATAACTCGAAAAGTTTTGAATGGATTTTAATAATGTTCAGGAAATGTGGTCATTGGGAACAGATGGTTACATTTTGGCAATCTTTCAGATGTTTTTGGATTTTGACCTTCAATCTTGATCAAAGATTTATTGATCATAAAGCAACCTAAAATGTTATGTAACCTTGTATTAGCACTGCCTATGTATACTGTACTATAGGTGTAATTCACAATATGTGGGGAAATGACCTGCTTGGTGCAGGTCTGTGCACTCCCAAGTCCTTTTTTCTATGTTTAAGTTAAGTATTCATTCGTTCAAAGGATGAGAATTGGACAGCAAAGTGTTTGTACAAAATTAGCTGCAATGGGACGTTTGGTGTTGGTGTAATAATATGGAATTCTCAATGAAAACATTAAACCTTTTTCAGTAATATTCTTTTTAATGAAGTTGCATGAAAAATGAGTTGAAAGTTACATTATCATATAGGTGGGTAAATAAGCGCTTGTGTTGATTGGTCTGTTTTCTGTGTTTCAGGTTAAACCCAAACATGAGTGAATTAGGTCCTGCAGAGGACAGGGAACAACCACCACCCTACATCATTTTTGTGGTGGTCTCCCTGTTCTTCCTGATGGGCCTGCTTGGTTTCCTCATTTGCCATCTGCTGAAGAAGAAAGGCTACCGTTGCCGCACCATTGGAGATTTGGATGATGAGGTGGAAGAGAAACTGGGCGCAAATGCAGGTTTGTAGAGACATAACAAGGAGCCAAAGGGATCATGCATTTATACATACTTTCCATTTCAGAATGTTAGAGTTACTCAGAAAACTCTTAACTTGTTAAAATGATTAGGACCATGTTAAAAGTGTCTTTGTTACAATTTAAACTTTATATTTTAATGTGGCTATGAATCGATTTCATTCTGCAAGGCTTATGTAAAACTGAGAGTTCTAAAAGTTATACAACTTTTTTTGAACAAATCTTGATAAGTTTTTTTCCAGTCTTAAGACAGACTGGACAAAAATTTGGGTCACAAATCCATCTTTTTGTCTCTTTGTGTGGTTGTTTTACTCAGCATGTGGACATAGACAAATGGAAAATCTGCAACATTTTGATTCGTTGCATTCACACCTATCTACTAAATTCCTAAACATAACATAATTCCTTTTTACTCTAAAAAATAAAATAAAATCAAAATAAATCATGTTCATTTACAAAATAAAGATATTATGTACTTTTTATTGAACAAGTGATATGATGACTGATTGTGTTTCAGATTACAATGATGAGCACCAGGACACAGTGGAGCAGATCCTCAAATGCATAATTGAAAATGAAGGTGATGTTTAATTTATACTGTATGTCCAAAAAATAAAGCTTCTGTAGTTGTGCTGTAATCTGCCTATCTTTGCTACCTCTAGCTAACATGGAAGCCTTCAATGAGATGTTAGAAAGTCGCAACATCTGTGTTCGCCATGACCCGAGGTAATTTTTCCAAAATTGGACTTGATTCTTTTTATACACAGTTTACATTTTCCAGATTTTCCTGTACAGCTATGCCATTTTAGGCCACACTTTTATGGCTTTTGTTGACACATTCCAGTCTAGATAGTTAAGGCCCAAGAGCTAGCCTGACCTGCACCAGCGATGAACTATTCCATACTGCATGCATCTTTAATTAGGGCCCAAATGATGGACTAGCGAGGTTCTATTTTGGGAGGATTCTGACATATATGCCCAGAGAAATGGCTTAGAAGTTCCCTGGCAGACAGGATTTTGCTGCAGGGTTTACAAACCCGGACTACTACGGTATCTGAAAAATCCCAGAAAGACTCAAAAAGCTTCACTTACTTTCCATTTTCTGTGTGCCCCCTCGGCCCCAGGAGCCCCCCTTGGTCTAAAACAAATAGGAAGTTGGCCGATTTAAAATGTGGCTAAAATGATCCAGATTCACCAAACCTCAACATCATGGATTTTAAGATACTCCCAGAGGGGGCCTTTTTTTTTTTTTTTTAAGCATGGAATTTCCCTTCAAACTCTCATTTAACATTGTGTCTTTGTGAGACATTAGAGCGCCCCCCCCCCTCCTCCCAGTAATGACAGCCTTCATTCTCACACTTAAACATGAAGTGGCTTTTTATTCTGTGTGCCTCCTAGGTGCACAGGTTCTAATCCTACCAACCAGGCCACAAAATCTCAAACCACTCAGGAGCCGTAGGGGGCACACTAATCCATCACACTCTAAAACAACCGCATTGGCAATGTGGATTTTGGTGTGGGAAATCAAGACCTACGCTCTCTGAGTAATCCCCAAAAAACTCAAGAAGATTTAATTGTCACACCAAAGCCGGAAGTGGGTTTTATCACAATTTTTTTTTTTATTACGTCACAAAGTTTGGTGTGCATCGCTTCCTACACACATTTTACCAGAATCTGTCTAAATTCTGGAATTTGCTGGCTAGGACTTTTCTTGTAATTAGGACTGGAGGGACCAAGATATAGGGGTGTAAACACCCTCCAAAAACCTATGCAATCTAATAGGAAAGGCCTCCAAAAGGTCAAATTTTTTACCCCTGTATGAGTGCCCATGGCACTCCCATACATTCACATAGAAAAACCAGTCTTTAAACTGTAGCCAAAAGTGTCCAGATTCTCCACTAGCTACAAGCCTCTGCTACCTCACACACGTCAGTTGTAGAACATTAAATGAATCAGCACTCTATAAAAGGAGCTGCTGTACCAACAAGTCTTCTGCTCTCATATTCAATGCAACGGAGAAAGTCCTTGAAAACTGACAAAAGCATCCCTTTTAAACTGTCGTTTCTCCTACACCATTTAAAACTCAGGAAATTTCAGTCACATAAAACAATTTCCATTTTCATATTTTTAAAAAGCTCCAGGGAGCCACTAGGGCGGTACTAAAGAACCGCATGCGTCTCCAGAGCCACAGGTTGCCGACCCCTGAACTATATGATTATTAAACGGATCAATCTAAACCAAATGTTTATACATTTAAATTCTACATGGTTAAACTATATGCAACCAGTTATGGTGGCACAGCAACACAAGGGACAGGGCTGCAGCTGTACAGGGACACAAGAGCAGTGGAGCTCTGCAGCCAAGGGACACAGAGCAACTGGGAGGTGCTGGTAAAGAGTCTGAGGGTCATTTTAATTGTGTATTGTTTGTTTTGTGGTAAAAAATCCTTTTTCATGTTGATGTACAGGTTGCATAAGGAGTCCATTGCCGGTATTCCCTCACATCACCACACAGTTCATTCAGGCACTGATATCAACTCTTGCCATCTCTGCGCCCTGGCACGATCTAAAAAGGGCAGAAGGCAAAGCCGAACACCTCACTTCAAGCAAAGGCCTGGCGAGCAGACCGTATTCTCTGTTGGCAGGTAACGAGTCTCAAAGCATGTCAGGATGAGTCTTAGGTGGAAAATTGTTTTGTCATGCTCTTTTCCACTCAGGTTCCGAGTGACACATCATGATAAGAAGCTTCAAGGTGGTCCAAATCCTTCAGTCAGTTCAGGTGACCAGCTGGACCAATCCGAGGACAGTGAGGACAGGAAGGAGAGTGGATACAACCTGAGAAGTATGTTTAAGGACATCCAACCACCACTGGACACCTCAAATAGGATTGTACCGAACACTGGGAAACGCAGAAAGAGTATAACTCTTTTTGGGTTGAGGCGGGGCAGTGACCCTGCTGGTAGTAAGGTTGCAGAGGGAGCAGGTAAAGAGACTGGAGGAATAATGTTTACCGGTAAGAACCAACCAGCAGTGCTAGAGGAACTGGAGTACAGTACTAAACCAAAAGCACCTCTGTCACCTGACCACAAAGCTAACACTTCAGAAATAGTGGACCCTTTTCCTGCATGTAAGAACCAGTTCCAGGGTTTTGTCCCTGCAACTGAGGGTGGTTCTATTCAGTCATCCAGTCCTGTCCCATGTATGAGACCTGGTAGCAAAAGTCCTCTACAGAGCACTGCAGCTTCTGTCCCCAGCTGTCTCCCCATTCAATCACCGCTTTCTTCCGCCAAGGATTTAATGACTGAGAAACACAGAGATGTTGTGGATTTGGTTTTACCGACCAATGATGCTGGTGATCTTGGCCCTCTGCAGACTTCTACACCTTTTGCACCTGTCCATGGAACAATTTCAGGTTATACTGCTGCCCATTGTACTAACCAATCCAACTGCTATCCTAACAGAGTCTTTCTAGTCAATCAAACACCCCCTGACCTCAGCTCCAGCACAGATATCGAATCAAGTAATAGCCTAGCATTGGTAAGATTAGGTTCATCAAACACTCCTACCACAGAAACAAACTCTGACATAAGTTCAGCAAAGGCTCCACCAGAAACAGCAACAAACCTCTCTGCAGCCCTTGTGCAGAGCCCAAGCTTTTCATCAAGCAAGATGCAAGAGGGAGGAGTTGCACTCCCTAAAGTGCAAGAGAAGAAATAAATTGTAGTACTGGAATTCTGCAAACGTTTCAATGTTCTCCAGTTGATGGAGAGTTGAAACCTGATGTCCTGTCCTCACCTCCTTATCATCTTAATAGCGACAGACCTCTGTCCCCATCCTTAGCTGTCCAGAGTAAAGTGCCTAAAATAACAATTGTCAAATCGAGCACGGACAGCAAAAGAGTTTTGTGTTGTTGCTATGGTGGACGAGCAATCTTCCACTTTAACAAAACACTAGAGTTCTGATCCCCCAGAACCTGGGGATTACTCAAAAGAATTATGACCAGTTACAAATGTAGCACAAGTAATAGCCTATAGTATATGGAGAGACTTCTGAAACACGGAACAGGTCAACAGTGAGCCATAAGGAGTGATTCAGTGGAAAGGCAATTCATCTCCAAACATTGTGATGCAAGCAAAGCATGATGCAGGCAAGTACATTACTGCAAAAATGATGATTGGTAGAACTAGATCACTGAAGATTGTGCTGTGCATGATTTGACCACAAAATGGTCGTCACAAAAATCTATTTACTTGGAAGCCTGTAGGTCCACCAAACCAAATATTGGGACAAATACCATCCCAGGGGTCTATTTTTTCTTCCAAACCTGTTGAATGTTGATGAAAAAATTACCTACCTATTTAAATACAACATTTTATTTGAATGTTATTGTTCTTTTATCTGTTGGTATTCCAGCAAGGGCACGCTAACGAGATACTTCCATTGTGCAGCACCAGTAATGCCAATGTTGCCATTAATGGTATCACCACAGTCTTTGAATTTTGTAACCAGCAATAACGGAAATGACAGTGAATTGATGAAGTGGGAGCAGAAGAAACTGTGAAGAAGTTGTGCAAATTGCAGGCAAACTTCTGATACAAAAATACCAAAAAACTTGAGACCATGGCTGCACTGAGGCTACAATAAGAAATAACAATGAACATGTCTTCATTGACAGTGAACATGCTAATGGACTGGCTTACTGGCTTATAAATAACATCCACTGTACCAGGACAATAGATGCTGCATGTGCTGCACCTTCACCACCACCTTATAGACACTGTGTAACAATTAATTTCTCAACCATACTTGGAAGGTTTTCTTTAAAAGTGTATTGTTACAGGCAAGATTGGTTTCTAATTATTTCCAAATCAACAAACAGTCTCAACCTGTTGTGTTGGGGATCAGTTATCGACAAATGGTAAAGCAAGAAAGATGACTAGGAATGCTAGCGTTGGTGTGCTTGTCATTGATTTTCATGTGGAACATTTATATTTATAGCATGCTAATATTTACAGTGGGACAGAGATGATCAAAACATTCCAGCTAAAAAAAATGAAACTCAAAACAATATACCTATATGTACGTTCATGCTTAATACTTTTAGTATTTTCAATGGTACATGGTAGATTTAATACAATACAATTCAATACAAGGGTTATATAAGCATTTATATTACCGGTAGTTACAGGTTTTTGTCAGCTTACTTAATGTTTTCACTACAGGTCTGAGTATGTGTAAATTGCAGAATTTAGCACTGAATTATTTTGTTTTGATTACCAGAATAGAAAAAAATGAAATAATTAAATTTTGGCCAATAATAGCTGGCGACGGACTGGCCCATCTGTTACTTGATAGGTTACATCATCCTCTTGTTACTGGTGTAACGCCATTCCAGAGGTGGATTTATGATTCATGGTGATTTTTTTTATGTATGTCATATTCCAACTTAATCTTACCTATTTATCAATCTAGCTTTTGTAGATGAAGAGCCCATATTCTGATTAGACATATATCAATACCCTACCCTCTCACTACCGGAAAGCATTGATCCATTCACACACACACTGTGAAATAGGTTGCAGTTCTTAATACAAAGAGGAAAATAGACATAATTTCACTCTTTTATATGAACACAGTTCTGCTACCAGCACGTGACATTTAGTTTCGGATGCCCTCTGGATGCCTCCCTAGGGAGGTGTTCCAGGCATATCCCACTGGGAGGAGGCTGCAGGGCAGACCCAGGACATGCTGGAGAGAGTGTCTCTCGGCTGGCCTGGGAGCGCCTTGGAATACTCCCCCAAGAGCTGGAGGAAGTGTCTGGGGAGAGGGAGGTCTTGGGCAACTTCTTAGGCTGCTGGCCCTGCGACCAGGTTCCTGATAAAGCAGGAGAAGATGAGACTGACGAGATCATGAGAAGATCAGATACAGGGCTAGAGTAATATTTTCATACTCAGTGTTTGAATTTTCCCTTATACATATATAATATATTTGGTCCTGTGAGTCCTGAGAAATCTGAATCAGCCCACCAAATACACATGAAGAGTTTTCAGGTCAGAGGTCGCTGTCTCATTCTGGACTTCATGGGAAAGCAAGCAGGACAGCTGTGGTCTCTTCTGTTTTTCTTCTCTCCCTTTCTCTCTCTCTTCTTTCTCTAGCTCTTTCTCCCTAATCTCTCTTTTTTCTCTCCTATCTCTCTTCTCTCTCTCTCTATGTCTCTCTCTCTCTTCTTGTTCTTTTTTTTTCTCTGGCAAATGTTTTGACCTTGGAAATATATCTTAAGTTATCTTAAAAAAGAATATCATTGAGAAAATATTACAAATACCTGCAAATGTCTTCCTGAATGAAACCAAATATCTTTACAAAACATGTTAGCTTTAAAATTATTTAATGACTAAAATAAATATATCAACGATTCTAACTAAAAGGTACGTGGTATAACTGAATTTGAAGCATTTTTGAATCCTTTGAATTTGTGAACATGATATACAAAAAGCTTGCAGCAATTCAGATGTATTTTTTTCTTTAAAAAATGTACTCTGAATAAAATAAGAGAATTAAACTTTTATATTGTTACGTGTCCTATTTCATTCTTGGTGATGACACAGCAACATACAGTAGTTTATAGCCAGGATGGAATAAAGTTAACAAGATGTAGAATTAAGTTAGAAATTCATCATGTAGACTCCCTCATCTTCCTCCATCCCACCTTCATCATGGATGGTTTGGACCACAAGTGCACAAGTTGACAGTACATATGATTATTACTATAGATTTATTTTAAACACGGATAGTATAAGGACAGTATAATGATGAAAGCATATTTATAGCAGAATAAATCAATATTAGGAAATATTTCTATTGGTTTTACATACAACAGTCAATGTTCAATTTGAAGTGAGGACTAAGCAGGAAAGACTACCAATTTTGCTACACAAGTAATTTATAGATATAATTAGAAGAGCAACAGTTACTTTTACTCGCTGCAGTTTACTTTTAATATCAAATACTGTTCCCATTTACAGCAAACCCTGCTGGCGTGACAAGTTGAAAACGGATTTAGTGCAACTGTTCTGTTATCCATTGAAGAATCCAACAAATTAGTCATTCCAAATATAAAAAGTACAACTAAAATTCAGCAATGAGAAAATCCACTGACGGAGCTGGCAGGGTGGAAATCTGGAGGACATAATGTTTGACTTAGTTTTACTCATTTAGTAGTTCACAACCTTTCAATACTGCATGGTGGGAGCCTCTAAAACAGTTTCTGTCCTCGTTCAGATGAAGATGCACTCATTTCTCAGTGCACATGGGCACATTTGCCTAAGCTGTGCTGGCATCTTTGCCGGGTTTCCCATGTTGGGACATGATCAATTTCTCACGTCAGGGGGCCCTTCTGTGGGTTTCCTATTCCTGGGAGGGGATGTTGCTGCTACTGGAGGGGACAGTGGTCTCCCACACTTTTCGACCTTTCGCTGGTGAGGGCAGTGCAGACAGAAGACTGAAACTTACACAGGGGCAGGGGTTCCTGCAGTTTCTCCAGGTCTCTTCTGTAGCAGATCCATGCAATGATTACTGCCACTGTAATGCTGTGCACCAAACGTAGATGTAACGTCTTCGGGATCTGAAGCTGAACTTGTACAGTGCAGATAGCATATCAAGAAGGTCAAAGCCTCACGTGAACCTATTGTATGTGTCAACTATGGTTGTCTGGAACCATTATGAAGGTTTTGGCTCCAACTAACCCAGTGGTTCCATGCCAGCAAAAAAAGAGACTTGGTTCACAGCTTGCTTCACATAATTTTTACAATGATGTTTTCTTCCTGGTTTACGCTGAAATCCACAGAAGCTCATTCAGCAGTTGGCAGTTCTTCACCCTGCTCATGCCAACTGGGCCTATATCCCTCTTCTGGGACTTCCACGTCATCAGTGGTATCTGGGTTTTCCCCAATCCTTGCAGAAGGATTCCTTCCTCCTCCTCCACCCCCTCCTCCTCATCTTCCCCTAGCTGCTCCATGTCACTTAAATTTCCATCCACAATCCTCTTGAGAGCTTCTTCAACACTGTATTTTTTGCCATCTAAAGCCTTGCATGCAAACAAAACATGATTGTGCATATTTTCCTTGGATTGGTCAGTTTCTAATTAAAATCAGAAAGCAAAAGAAAGTTACTAGCAACTGTATTACATTTGATCCGACATTTTCAACACAGTTTCACTAAAACATATATTATGAAATATTATGCAGTCAAGTGGGTAGGGGTTACTAGGTTATTTATCAGCTGTGCCTAGTATAATGTGTAGTATCACTTTAAGGCCAGCCAGGTAGGAAACAACAAAATCACGTGGCAAGGGAAAGCCAGGAGGCCAGGTCACCCCCTGATATCGAGTTTGGGTACAAAGCCCCAATGATAGACGGACTCGACACAGGGGCAGCTGACCTGAGAGAGAATCATGAAGTCCTGGGGGAACTCAACTCATCTCTACTGGAGGACATGAACACGGTACTGTGAACTATCCCTACCACTACCATTACTGAGACCAATCAGCTAATGTATGCAGCGGTAACAGTAATCCTACAGATGCTTGTCAATAAGATAAGGAGCATGAACAGCCAGAAGGAGCAAATGGCCCCATGGAGGAGAAGGCTAGAGGCAAAAATCATGGCAACATGGAGAGAAGTCAGCCTGTTTGAGATGTTTCAGTCAGGCTTTAGAGCTCACCACAGCACAGAAACGGCACTTCTTAAAGTTACTAATGATCTTCTCATAGCTTCAGATCATGGACTGGTCTCTATTCAACCTGAGCCTGAAGCTGGGGAGAGTGCCACAGCTGTGGAAGACGTCCTGCATCGTCCCAGTGCCGAAGACAGCTACAGGCCGGTAGCTCTGACGTCTCATCTGATAAAGACGCTGGAGAGACTCATCCTCGATCACCTGCGCCCACTGGTGAGCTCCTTCATGGACCCGTTGCAGTTCGCCTACCAGCCGAGCATCGGGGTAGACGATGCCGTCATCTACCTCCTCCACACCTCCCTCACTCACCTGGAGAAGGCTGGAAGCACTGTGAGGATCATGTTTTTTGATTTCTCCAGTGCATTCAACACCATCCAGCCCAGGCTGCTGGAGGACAGGCTGCAGGTAGCTGGGGTGGATCACCACCTCACAACAAGGATTTTGGACTACCTCACACAAAGACCACAGTATGTGAGGGTAAAGGGCTCCGAGTCAGATCGGCTTCTCTGCAGCACTGGTGTCGCGCAGGGAACAGTTCTGGCTCCTTTCCTGTTCACCCTCTACACCGCGGACTTTTCACACAGTACATCTTCATGTCACCTCCAGAAGTTCTCTGACAACTCTGCTGCTGTCGGCCTCATCACTGATGGGGACGATATAGAGTACAGAGAACTTATTCAGGACTTTGTGGACTGGAGCCTGCGGAACAACCTCCAGATCAACACTGGCAAAACCAAGGAGCTGGTGGTGGATTTCCGCAGGCGTAACAACCCCCCGCCAGCACCAGTGAACATCCTGGGAACGGATGTTGACATCGTGGAGTCGTACAAGTACCTGGGTGTTCACTTAAACAATAACCTGGACTGGACACACAACACAGACGCCCTTGTCTAGAAGGGCAATAGCAGACTGTTCCTGCTCAGGAGGCTGAGGTCTTTTGGAGTGCAGGGACCACTCCTGAGGACTTTCTATGACTCTGTGGTGGGATCAGCCATCTTCTATGGGATTGTCTGCTGGTCTAGTATCATCACGGACAGGGACAGGAAGAGGATGGACAGACTGGTAAGGAGGACCAGCTCTGTCCTGGGATGTCCCCTGGACTCGGTGGAGGTGGTGGGAAACGGGAGGATGATGGCTAAGCTGTCATCCATGTTCAACAACACGTCCCACCCCCTACAGGACACCCTGACAGCACTGGGCAGCTCCTTCAGTGAGCGGCTGCTCCACCCTCGCTGTGTGAAGGAGAGGTATCGCAGATCTTTCCTGCCGGCTGCTGTCAGACTGCACAATAAACATAATGCCCGCTAACACAATCTGAATATTATATATTCTGATATGTATATTGTATTCACCCTTTGTACTATGTACAGGTACACAGGGGCTGAGTATCCATTTATCTGGATTATTGTAAATATACATCCTCTTTGTATATTCCAAATTCTTTTCTATTCTATTTTATTTTATTTTTCTCTGCGTGCTCTTGGTGTTGTTGCACTGTAAATTTCCCCGTGTGGGACAATAAAGGACCTGAATCTGAATCTGAAGCCACGGAGTTCCTAAAGGTTCTGTACTTGGACCAATCCTCTTCACCTTGTACATGCTTCCCTTAGGGAACATTACTCGGCAGCATGGGATAAATTTTCATTGTTATGCTAATGACACTCAGCTTTATTTATCCATGAAACCAGAGGAGACAGAGAAGTTAGTGAAGCTTCAGACCTGTCTTAAAGACATAAAGTCCTGGATGTCTTCAAATGTCCTCCTCCTTAACTGAGGTCATGGTGTTTCGTCCTGAACCTCTTAGGGATAGATTAGATCACATGATCACTCTAGATGGTATCTCATTAACATTTAATCTCTCTGTGAGGAATCTAGGAGTTACTTTTGACCAAAATATCTCCTTCAACTCACACATTAAAACAGTCTCTAGAAGTGCCTTTTTTTCATCTGAGGAACATCACAAGGATCAGGAAACTACTGACGCAGCATGATGCTGAAAAGTTAGTCCATGCATTTGTTACTTCCAGGCTGGACTATTGTTATTCTTTGTTATCAGGGTGTCCAAACAACTCTTCCAGAAGCCTCCAGTTGATCCAAAATGCTGCAGCCAGAGTTCTGACAGGTATTGACGGGAGGCTGACTCCATCTCTACTTTTAAGATCAGACTTAAAACCTACCTCTTTGCTTATTGTTACTAATTCTGCAGTTCCAGCTACTATCATAGACAGACAAATTATCATACTTAGGGGGTCGTCTAATCGTTAGGTTAACATCTTAGCTATGCTGTTATAGGCCAAGGCTGCCGGGGTCCAGAAACATTATCACCTGACAGGCCTCTGTCACCCCACTGGGTCATGGTTTCCTCTCCCTCTCCTCTCCTCTCCTCTCCTCTCCTCTCCTCTCCTCTCCTCTCCTCTCCTCTCCTCTCCTCTCCTCTCCATTCTATCATCTACCTGTCTTTCCCCCTCTCCTCTCTCTCTACCCAGCCGGCCATCAGCAGGAGGGTCCCCCTACATGAGACGGTCCTGCTCAAGGTTTCTTCCTGTTAAAGGGGAGTTTTTCCTTGCCACTGTTGCTTGTCTTGGGTTAGGCCCTGGGATTCTGGAAAGCGCCTTGAAACAATTTTGATTGTAAAAGACGCTATATAAATAAAGATTAATTTGATTTTGATTTGATTCTAACAGAGCTGAGTAGAGGCGTGATCCAAGGACAGAGCAGCCCAAGAAGTAAAACAAACTGTCCATACCTGAGTCACTGGAGACTGCTAAGCAAAGGCTCACAGCCCTGGCTACCCGACTAAAGAGGTACACAAGAGAAGTAGAGGCAAGGAGAATACACAGGGTGTTCTCCACTAATGCAGCAAAGGTCCACTCTCAATGGCAGGGCAACAAGATGACAACAGACCCACTCAGGGCTGAGACTGAACAATACTGGAAGGGTATCTGAGAGAAAAAGGCAATGCACAAGACTAATGCCCAATGGCTGCAAGACCTACAGACAGAGCACAGCCAACTTTCAGAACAAGACCCAATAGTCTGCCACTAAACAGCTGGAGCTGTTTAATTAATGTTTCTTCAACATTTAGTAGAAATGCCTTTAGCTTTGTTTTACCAACAGATGGAGCCATGTCCATGTCCACGTTAGACATCGTTCCTTTTATTGCACAACCAAATTATATCTTGACATAATCATATACATTAAGTGTTATTAGGTTAATGGAGTTTTCCCCTATTATTTTGCTTTTAGCACATATTTTTGAGTCCACAAATAAAAAAAGGGTAATACCAAGGTTGCTTGTTTTTTGCTTTTTTTTTAGTATTTAAAGACTATATCCTCTATTCAGACTCCAATTCAAGCTATAATTCTCTTCCTTTGGGTTACAAATTTGATTGGCAATTATCTTCTTGATATCTTCTTTCTATTTTCTGCCAGTGGTGTCAGAAAAACTACTGTCCAAAAGTCCACTCGTTTGAATGCTGAAGACGGTGAATTTGTGAATTTGTCCCCTGTCTCTCTGGTCCAGGGTGGAAGGCTGTACCTCTTCTCCCACTGGTGATGGGCTTTTCTTCGGAGTTAAATGGACCGTCATTGTTAAGTGGTCCAAATTGGTGTTTAAACAGTTGTGTTCAGCCTTGTTCTGCCTCTCTCAGGCCTGTTAAGCTAACAAGCTGGTGCTGCTTGGTTCTGTCTACATTGTTTAACGTAAGCTCCCTAAAATTCACACATATTCAATTACATGTAGTCTCTCGGTTCTAACAAGCCCAGACACATTAACAGCTGTCATTAATAAGTGGATTAACTGCACATCTGAACATTCAGCATTAAAGAGAGGCTGATAACGAGGGCAGAGACAGGCCAGACGAGCCACAAATTCTGGGCTTTTCTCATTTTAGACTTACTGGTTTCATAATAGTATCATCAACCCTTCCCCTTCACTTGTTTGGCTCTGTTGTAAATATATTTTTACAGTATTAATACTGTGGCCATAATCTGCACTGCATTTATTAAAGTTGTTTTAGGTAACTTGCGTTTGTGCTGAAATATATTGTTAAATTCAAGATTTTGTCAGTTAGCTTAATATCAGGTAGTTTATGAAACTACACCTGGGTGTACCCAGTCGGCTCTGGATCTGAGTCGATAAAAATGTGACAAATTGTGGCTTTTCATCAGTGAACCTCAATTTAAATGAATATCACAGACATTAGTTGTTGCATTGCACACTTTCCTGCCTCAAAATAAAAAATGACAAAGACTGAAGCCCGTGACCCCATGAAGGGATACAGCGGTAGGAAAAACCAACTTTTTTATTTGAAATTATTCCCTTATTCCAAAAACAACAGTCAGAAAACATTTCAAATGTTGCTCTTTTCTGTCGTTTTCCATCTTCTCTTACATCCCATGTGTTGCTCCTCTCATTCCAGGAACTCACTCCTCAGACTGCCTTTGCTGTCAGCAATGTTGATTAGCTCTTCCACCATATTACCATCTTCATCCTCCTCTTCCTCATAAATCTCCAGTGATGTCAGTGCCTCTCCATCCCTCTGTTCTTTGCCCCCAACCTCCAGGTATACTTTAGCAGTCTGGCTTACTTCAGCGCCAGACTTTGGCCCTCTTCCTCCATTTTCCCTGGCTCCTGTGCCCTCTGTTTTGAGTTTGACAGGCTGCACCATCAGAATACCCTCATCCAAAATGGGGGTCCCATCAATGCTGAGCTCGTCGCCAGCAGCTCGGCTGGCTTGTTCCATGCTCAGGGGGTGAGTGCTGGGATGTAGGCTGATGGTGGACTTGCTTGTGCAAAGACCCATGAATAATGGTTGGAATTAAAATTCTCTTCAAGTGACTTCTGACTAATTTACAGTCTTAAAGTGGATTTCAAGGATATGTCTTCCTTCCGGTGCTTGATTCTTGGGTGAAAAATCCTTAAAAAATCCCATAAACTGTTTCTCCAGGTAAAAACAAATAATTTTCTACTCGTGGAATTTTCTTGAAGATTTTCCAAAATAAAACAGATGTCTTGGTTAATCTCGGAATCCGTCAGTGAATCATTTCAGCCCTGATTCTCACAGCTAGTAGAGATGCTCCCATCCTCACTGTCTGAGTAAATTTGCTTATTGAAATAGAAGTAATCCTTCCCATCTACCGTCAGAATCAATGTGTGCAGGATCTTAGCAGAAGGAAGAGAAGGGGGCTTTTCACCCCCTACTGCTCTTAAAGAGCCAAACCCACCTGCTATATCTTTCCATCCCTGGGCCATTTGAAAATGTGGGTGGGGAGCAGGGAGGAATAATCTCAGCTCTTCTACATCAAGAGCTCCTAAAGTGCTCTTTAGCAAGCAGTTGAGTCATTTGAGTCATAAAACGGGCAAAATTAAAACACTGTATTTAAGCAAGACCAAGAGAAGTAAATCTATTAAGTCTTAATATGTGCTCAGTTAACCAAATGTGGAAAGCAACTTTCATTTCTTGCTTGTAAACTTAAACCATCAGTTGCTTTGACATTTGGTTTTAGCAGCCTGCTTTGTTCACTCCAGTGAGTGTCCTTGACTCATCACAGCTCTTAGAAACGTCTATAAAACATCTGTTTGTGTCAGATGTGAAAAGTCAAAAGCCCATGTTAAATGTTAATGCATCATAATGCATCATATCGATGCAGCTAGTTTTTCTTATTTTTATATGCCCCATTTTTATATGCCCATATATATATATATATATACTGTATGTGTGTGTGTGGTGTGTGTGTGTGTGTGTGTGGTGTGTGTGTGTGTGTATAAAATAATTTATATAATTTTATATATATATATATATATATATATATATAAAATTATAAATTGCCATTATACCAATCCATAGCAATATCAAATGAAATGTTTTTTTGTAGAGTGCAGTTTATACTCAGTTGATATACAACATGAGCTTTACATGGGCAGAGGATGCATATGTGTACATGTGTATACATAGAGTATACAGTATGTGTGTGTATCTGTTAATGACCACATACAGAAGTGTAGATGCACCACTTTTCAAAATCCTTGAAAAATGATAGGTTTCAAGGTTTCAGGCACCTTTGCGCATATAGGCCTGGTTTTACTCCACTAATAATGTAGATTTCCACAAAAGGAGTTAGATAAGTGAGGTGATGTGAGGCACCTTGAAATGAATTTTACAAAATTTGTGTTTTGCTGTATTTAGTTTGCCCTTCTGATTTATAGGTACCTGGGGAGAGTATAGAAATTATAATTTATTGGATATGTGACGAGTTGTTAACTTTTACTTAAGATATTTTGCGACAAAATTAGCAAGGTAGTAGTAACGACAGATGCTGTGTGACTAAAAGCTGTGTCAGATGTGAAAAGTATGTGTGTGTGTGTGTGTGTGTATAAAAGCTGCATTTGGGCAGGTGCACTGTGTCTAGATGTGCTTTATGCTTTAGTCTGCGCCTGTCATTCCCATAATCCTTCCTCCTTTCCAGTGCATCATCATTCTCTTTCCTCTCCCACCATTGCTCCCTGAACTCCCGTCTTCCTGCAGCAAAAGGCAATGAGAGGTTGTCGACTTTGTTTAAGGATGAAGAGGAGGAGCCAGTGCAGTCCAGCCTGTCTGCAACAGAGGGTCGAGGCTATCCATCCTGGAGTGGGGAGCCTGGAAACAGGAACTTCCATTAGATGTCCTCTTTGAAAACAGAACCTGAAAAGGAAGTGACACGTGACGTACTGATATTATACCGAGGAGGAAATGAAGCTGCCAATTTTTTTCCCTAAAACTAGATCTTCTTTTTAACACTGATTTAAAACAATGTTATGCATATAGAGACCACCCAGATCATTCGCATGCTAATGGTCCACAAGGGTTATATTTTCAAGCTCTGTCCCCAGCGAGTTCAAAACTGTAGAAACATCTTCAAGAGAAGAAAAACAGTCCAGTTGAAGCAGAAAACTTACCTTGGATAATTAATTACTAGTTGGATTTACAACATCACAAAAGGTTAACCAAAATTATTTTAACTTCTGTAAATCAATCAATCAATCATTCAACCTTTATTTATATAGTGTCTTATACAATCAAAATTGTTTCAAGGCGCTTTCCAGAATCCCAGGGCCTAACCCGAGACAAGCAACAGTGGCAAGGAAAAACTCCCCTTTAACAGGAAGAAACCTTGAGCAGGACCAGGCTCATGTAGGGGAACCCTCCTGCTGATGGCCGGCTGGGTAAAGAGAGAGGAGAAGGGGGAGGACAGGTAGAGGATAGGATAGGTAGGAGAGGAGAGGAGAGGGGTAGAGGAGAGGAGAAGTAGAGTGAAGGGGAGGTAGAGGAGAGGAGAAGGAGGAGGAGGGGAAAGAGGAGAGGAAAGAAGAGGAGAGGAGAGGAAAGGAGAAGGAGAAGGAGGGGGAGAGGAGAGGAGAGGAGAGAGGAGAGGAGAGGAGGAGAGGAGAGGAGAGGAGAGGAGAGGAGAGGAGAGGAGAGGAGAGGAGAGGCACAGAGCACAGAAACACACAGAAAAAATATGATGCACAATCACTTCAGCGGGGCTGGAGGTCATTATGCAGCTCCGAGGGCGGCGATACCTGTAAATAAATAGGGAGGGTGGGGGGGGGGGGGGGGGGGGGGAGAAGCAGAATACACAAGAATCAGCATAACTAGTTTGCTTGATGAGGAGAGGAAAGGAGAGGAGAGGAGAGGGAACCATGACCCAGTGGGGTGACAGAGGCCTGTCAGGTGATCATGTTTCCGGACCCCGGCAGCCTTGGCCTATAACAGCATAACTAAGATGTGACCTAACGATTAGACGACCCCCTAAGTATGATAATTTGTCTGTCTATGATAGTAACTGGAACTACTGAATTAGTAACAATAAGCTTTTTCAAAGAGGTAGGTTTCAAGTCTGATCTTAAAAGTAGCGATGGAGTCAGCCTCCCGTACCTGGACAGGGAGCTGGTTCCATAGCAGGGGGGCCTGGTAGCTAAATGCTCGGCCCCCCATTCTACTCCTGGAAACTCTGGGAACCACAAGTAGACCAGCATTCTGAGAGCGAAGCGGTCTATTGGGCTGATAAGGTATCACTAGCTCCTCCAGGTAGGATGGAGCTAGGCCTCTGAGGACCTTGTAGGTCAAAAGAAGGGTTTTAAAAATGATTCTAAATTTAACGGGCAGCCAATGAAGCGACGCCAGTACAGGAGTAATGTGATCTCTTTTGTCAATACCTGTCAGAACTCTGGCTGCAGCATTTTGGATCAACTGGAGGCTTCTTAAAGAGTTGTTTGGACACCCTGATAATAAAGAATTACAGTAGTCCAGCCTGGAAGTAACAAATGCATGGACTAACTTTTCAGCATCATGCTGCGTCAGCACATATACAGTTTTATTGGATCACCATAATTGTGATCTGATTACTTTACATAATCATAATTTTATACAACTGTAGTTCCATGCATGTTATACTCAGCCTTTGTTCTATAAAGGAGTTCAAGAATCTCACAAAACACCATACAACTCAAAGAAAAATCCTTGTTTGTGAACATTGCAATGAGCACAAACATCTATGAAGTCATGAATGTGTTTGTACTCTCCATAAGATAGTTCAGTGTGTGCTAACATTATGTGCCTAAATGTACTCATAAATAAGTACCAATAATAAAGATGATAGCATGATCTGAATGTCTTTCTAGCACAGCATCAAACCGTGGTAGGTCAGGTGGTAGACCCCTCCACAGCCACATCGCCAGTCCTGAAAGCAGCAGTGACACAGAAGTAAAGATGTGGATATTGCTTAAATATAATTCATCTTCAATCTTCAGTGACAAATTATTTGGTTGGTATTCAAACCTTTGAAGAAGAAGGTTTCCCATCAGATACGGGCAACAGCATCAAAACTGGTGTTACAGCGACCTACGAAGGAGCTGGACATAAGAAACACTCAAGTGCTCACTTTAGATGCCACGATTGGCTCTTTAACGTAGGGAGTAAGGGAGTGCCAAACGTTGAAATAGTTTTTGTTCATAATCTCAATCATAAATTAATTACAAAATATGAATAGATTGACCTATTATATCAATCTACATTCAATATCCCAAAATTATTCTGAGATTATTCAGGCTGTAATTTAAGCACTTTTGTCCTTTGCTGCGACCACCATGCCTCACCAGACAGATACTACCAGACAGGTGATGAGCAACTTCTGGGTTCACCAAACACCAAACTGACCTCCGGGCAAGACATACAACTTGTAAACGTCACCAGCTGACTACTGAGCTTACACACAGAGACAAACACATTCACAGTCACGCATAGGAAAGGTTGCTGATGCACTAGTCCTTCAAATGCGGGTTCCCATTCTCTGGGAATTCAAGGAGAGGAGAGGAGAGGAGAGGAGAGGAGAGGAGAGGAGAGGAGAGAGGAGGAGAGGAGAGGAGAGGAGAGGAGAGGAGAGGAGAGGAAAGGAAAGGAGAGGAGAGGAGAGGAGAGGAGAGGAGAGAGAGAGGAGAGGAGAGGAGAGGAGAGGAGAGGAGAGGAGAGGAGAGGAGAGGAGAGGAAGCCATGACCCAGTGGGGTGACAGAGGCCTGTCAGGTGATCATGTTTCTGGAACCCGGCAGCCTTGGCCTATGGCTGCATAAATAAGATGTGACCTAACGATTAGACGACCCCCTAAGTATGATAATTTGTCTGTCTATGATAGTTACAGGAACTACAGAATTAGTAACAATAAGCAAAGAGGTAGGTTTTAAGTCTGATCTTAAAAGTAGCGATGGAGTCAGCCTCCCGTACCTGGACAGGGAGCTGGTTCCATAGTAGGGGGGCCTGGTAGCTAAATGCTCGGCCCCCCATTCTACTCCTGGAAACTCTGGGAACCACAAGTAGACCAGCATTCTGAGAGCGAAGCGGTCTATTGGGCTGATAAGGTATCACTAGCTCCTCCGGGTAGGATGGAGCTAGGCCTCTGAGGACCTTGTAGGTCAAAAGAAGGGTTTTAAAAATGATTCTAAATTTAACAGGCAGCCAATGAAGAGATGCCATTACAGGAGTTATGTGATCTCTTTTGTCAATACCTGTCAGAACTCAGCAGCATTTTGGATCAACTGGAGGCTTCTTAAAGAGTTGTTTGGACACCCTGATAATAAAGAATTACAATAGTCCAGCCTGGAAGTAACAAATGCATGGACTAACTTTTCAGCATCATGCTGCGTCAGTAGCTTCCTGATCTTTGTGATGTTCCTAAGGTGAAAAAAAGGCACTTCTAGAGACTAATTTAATGTGTGAGTTGAAGGAGAGATTTTGATCAAAATCTACCCCTAGATTTCTCACAGAGAGACTAGATGTTAATGAGATACCATCTAGAGTGATCATGTGATCTAATCTATCCCAGAGAGGTTCAGGACCAAACACCATGACCTCAGTTTTTCCTGGGTTAAGGAGGAGAAAATTTGAAGACATCCAAGACTTTATGTCTTTAAGACAGGTCTGGAGCTTGCATATCCGGTTGATGATTTGCTATTTTTCATTGAATGGGGATGTAATGTTTAATATTACTGATAGAGCAGGACGTTTAGTTGGAAAGGCACCTGGACAGGAAGTGGGTTGAACTAAAGAAGGAAGTATCTGAACGGTATGTATGTGCAGGCTGGATGTGAATAAAAAGCAGACTCAACCCCTTAAAATGAAAAGGCAGAGATCGAATGTGGAACCTCAAGTAAGAGATGGTCTACAATACGCTACGGCTCCTCAACTTTGATATAATGCAAAATCATCCTAAACTATAATTTTAACATTTAAATCAAGCACAATTATGCTTAATCTTAAGTATGTCAGAATCTTTTGTAATGAATGAAGGTGGGTTGTGCGTACACCCCCGGGTGTCGCTGTAATCAAGCAGTTGTTAAGCGTGTTGTGTTGTTTTAAAAGGAAACCCGAATTTTGTGCAGCGAGAGCAGAGGATGATGTCGGAGATGATTTACAGCAGCCACCCCAGATGGCCACGAGCGGACGTAGAAGAGGAAGCTTTCTTGTCGAATTATTTCAAATACCACAAAACGATTTAAAAACGTTATTTTTAAATTTGGATTTCTTTTTCTTTTTTGGAAGATCTTGGATCTTTGGAAGACCCATGCTCAGGGCCTCAGCAATTCGGAGGACAAAATTATTATTATCTTTCTTTGGCCCGTTTAATTTTCGTTAAAATCCGTCAAAATCCGGGTTATTTGTTAACAAACGTGAACTGTCACTTAAGGGCTGATAATAACGATGATGCAAAGCAGCAAACAAGCAAGTTTAAAAACAAATCAACAAAAAAACAGGGGGCCAACATCCTTGTATAACTTTGACAGTTTAAACAGCGCACAGAACCAACGAGGACGCGTGTTTGTTTAGTGACGTCAATCACCGTCAGTCTGTGAAACCGGACTTCACCTGTGCTCGTACCTGAACGCATCACCTGCGCTTGTTCCCGAACGCTTCACCTGCGCTCGTACCTGCATGTCTCAACGTTTAGCTTTTAGGATATATAGGCGGAAAGGCTACACAGTAAAATATACAGATTGTCCAGAAGACATAAAATGAGGATTTCTAATCTTAAATGTGGATTGGTGCTAATTGCTTTAACGTGTTTTCCTATGGTGATTTGGATTGAACGAATTCCCAGGGATAAAGGTAACATATCGATCTAATCTCTGGAAAACTCCAGCACAGAGGAACTTGACCACCTTAAAATGCGGGTGTGCGAAACATGTTATTTCCACTGTTTCTTTAAACGCTCACTACAAACGGGCTTTACCGCTTCATGCAGTTTCCATGTTCAAAGCCGTTTTATTGCGGACCAACAGTTGGTAGAAGAGTGAGGTGTTGACAAGAAATTTGCTTGACAGACCAACATAATCCTTCCGGTCACTGTGCGTCCGTGTGTGTGTGTGTGTGTGTGTGTGTGTGTGTGTGTGTGTGTGTGTGTGTGTGTGAGAGAGAGAGAGATTGAGGGGGTGTCCTGATGTTCGCCTGAGGGCCTTGGTATACAGGTGCTTTGCATGCTCTGGTGCAATTGTTTTCTCTTTTTTATGTTTATTTTTTCTCTCTTTTTTCTTAATTCCATTTCCTGTCTAGTAGTGGTTTTCCTGTATTTCCTGTGTGAGTGAGTGAGTGAGTGAGTGAGTGAGTGAGTGAGTGAGGTCGCAACAAGTCCAATATGTTGTGACCCACTGTCGCAAAACTCTTGATTTTCATGTTGCTTGACCCACATGAATTATTTCAATCCTACTCTGTATATGGGCTACAGCTCGTTGGCTGCATATCTGATTAAATGTTTGATCTCTACTTTTATTTGCATACATATTCATTGTATTGAAGCATTTTTATAAAACTTGAACCAGAACAGCAGTTATAGGTGGTAGTCGTTCACTCTTACAAGCCCATATTATGGCCTTCATTTTCTTCTATTTACCCATGTGCATGTTTATAGTTGTCCAACGGTGCTCAACGATGTGACAGCTTTATGACATTGCAGTGACTTGAGGACTGATGCTGTCTGTAAACAAAAGACAAAGCACCAAGTGAATATAGAAGCCATTTGAGAGCACCCTTACTTAACCATACATACCAGTGTCTGTTCAGGCTGACAATATTCATGTTTTCTGCCTCGCAACTTCTATATTTTAATAAGGTAGTAAATCTAAAGTACTGCAGACAAGTGCTTCCCTGTTGTTGCTGTCTGACTGAATGGTGCACTTGTCATCATTTTAGGGTTAGGGTTAGGGTTAGCCAAACCCAAACCCAACTGTTTACAGTGTATTTAACTGTATCATTTATAAAATGAATGAGTGGGATCTAGACCGCGACACAAATTCAGAGTCTCTTGTTTGCCATAGATTCAACAGCTGTAGGTGCAGCAAGATGGACAGACTTGCAAAATCTGTATGAACATCTGCATTTGGCTAAGAAGATGGAAGCAGAGGTCAGCAGAGACCTCCGGGCTGTGCTACAACAGCTGAACAACATTTGTCAACCTGTCAACAACATCAGGGTTTTACCACAGAATGTTGCCGTCTCTGCTTCAAAGGGTAAGATGGAGCAACTGGCTCTTCACATTTCATTGACGTGTGTGTGTATCTATGAATGTAATCTAATGTGTTGGACTGAATTTTGTCCTTTGATGTAGTTATGTATTTACGTTTGCTGTGAATTTAAAAAGAGATGCAGCAGGTTCTCCAGAGGCCAAACATTCACCACTACCTGCCCCACCTCAGACAGAATTTGGACAGCCTCTCCCCAAATGTAGTCCTGGGTCAGGGAAGGCATGGTGGTGAGCGAATCAACACAAGCCCAAATACATGTGCTGATATGTAAGGTTTGCATAAATACCTTGATGCAAGCATTTCCTGGGTCAGGGAAGGCATGGAGGTGAACGAATCAACACAAGCCCAAATACATGTGCTGATATGTAAGGTTTACATAAATACCTTGATGCAAGCATTTCTTTTCAACTGAATTAATAAAATCAATGTGGGGAAACTGAAGGAACAGCTAATTGTCATTGTCCACACCTGTGTTTCTATGTGCTCCTTCCTCAGTGTTCCTGGTGATGGGCATTCCTACAGTCAAACGGGAAAAGCAGAGCTACCTGATGAATACACTCAGTTCATTACTGTTCAGCCTGACTCAGGCACATCGCCAACATCTGCTTATTATTGTCTTCGTTGCTGAGGTTACTCCCACACACACACACACACACACACACACACACACACACACACAGACACACACATAAAATAGGGCTTTCATTTACAATAGGATACGCTAGCAGAACCAGACCTAGGGGAAGCTAGCATATCATAGCATAGCAGTGACCAGGCTGAGCTATGCAGAACAGTGGTTGTGACAGAGCACCCCCTCCCTCCCCGTAGGTGCTTCATAAGCCTCAATTGATGTTGACTGGAACTATGAGTTAGCAGTTAGCCTCTAGACACATTTCCACAGTGCTACGGAGATCCGTACGAAGCTTCTCACAGTTCTGTGGAGTTTTGCCCATTTTAGATCAGGCGTCTCTCAAAGCTCCTTCAAAGTTCTGCCCAGTAAAACATGGTTGTCAGATTTTAGTTTTCTGCCTTTGAGTACACTGGAATGATCTGGGTGTGTTGACAGTTCTAAAAGGATTTGAGTTAAGTCATGTTGTCTTAATGTTAGTTTTAAATCCAACATTTAGGACCATCCATTTGCCGTGCATCACAAACTTCCTGCCTGACAGACTTTTTTTTTTTATTGACACAGACAGACTCAGAATACGTGCACAGCACAGCAGAGACCATTAAGAAGCAGTAAGTCAATACTGAGTCCTTCCCATCCCAGTTTAAAAGGTCAGTCGCACATGTTGTTCATGTTATTGGTTCCTGGTTGAGGTGTGATCAGAACAAGTGAAATAAAATGTAAAGATTAAGATAGTCTGTAAAGATGCAAGTGTTTGACGCGCATCAAGTCTGTTTGTTTAACAGCGACCTTTGCTTCTGAACGATCAGGAACTCCTCTGCGGCAAATTAGCATTTAGGCTTAATGAAGGAGAAAAGCAAGACAGGTGGCCTCCAGACATTCCTTTCTTTTTTTTATCAAGAACTAAACATCCACTCACAACAGTTTAAAGTGACCCAGGCTTCAGGTAGATGTTAAGCTTCAGTGATACTTAGGATGTAATGTAAAGACACATGTAAAGCCGCTTAAAAACGGTGAAGGAACATCGGAACACATAATTAGTCTTCATTTTATGGTTGATTTGACCCTCTTCCGCTCCCGTTCCTGTCTCCCTGTGTTCCGCTGTTTATGATGTGTACTGATGAAAATAACCAGTTCTTCCTCTGGAGTTTTCCAGATGATGTGCAGTCTGGGCTACTGGAAGTGGTCTCTCCCTCCCCTCATTACTACCCAGACTTCAGCACCATCAAAGAGAGCTTAGGAGACTCCAAGGACAGAGTCAGGTACATTTCCCACCTCTTACTGGTTACTTGAAATTCCACACGTTCATTTGGACACATGAATGCACTGGATCATTGGAAAAATTAAAACCTTTTTCAAGAATTAGTAAGAAAATATAGACAAATACTGCAAGGTAATACGAGTCCATTGATCCTCTCTGTCCCACTATAACCAGTTACTCTCATCACTTCTACCATTGCACTCACAGTTTTTGACCCAGTTTTTGTTGGTCTTCAGGTGGAGAACAAAGCAGAATCTGGACTTCAGCTACCTCATGCATTATGCTCAGGACAAAGGAAGCTATTATATTCAGGTTGCAATGAGCATGAGATGTAGTGTTGATTGAAGAGGAATGTGTGAGGAAACTAAAGGATATTAAACCAATCAAATACTGACCAAAACACAGCAAAATGCTTTCCCCCAGCAATTTGGGTCTTTACAGGACCTCATTTAAAATATCCATCGTACCATATTGGAATTAAGGGGGAAATTAAAACATTTGAAAAGTGAGTGTTTGTCTTTCCAGTTAGAAGATGATGTTATTGCAAAATCAGGGTACTACGATGAAATTAAGGCTTTCACCGCTCAGGAGGCTTCTAAAGATTGGCTCTTCCTGGAGTTCTCCCAGCTAGGATTCATAGGTGTGTATGTACCTTCCATAGAATTAATTTTTGTTTCATTAGGTACAGACATGATTTCGTAGCTGAGTTCTGGTGCACCAGTCAGTTACCAAATGTACATCACCTGGACACAATGTAGCACTCTAATGTAGCATTTGTTGGATTAACATGTAATATGTAATAAAAGGAAGGATTTCTGAGTTCACCTTGTTTTTCCCTCTGAAAACCCTAACCCTAACCCTATGTAATAGAATGGGATTTTTGATTTATTTATTCTCATTTTTCTTCATATATACTGTATTTGCTATGTTACAATCAAAATTGTTTCAAGGCGCTTTCCAGAATCCCAGGGCCTAACCCCAGACAAGCAACAGTGGCAGGAAAAAACTCCCCTTTAACAGGAAGAAACCTTGAGCAGGACCAGGCTCATGTGGGGGGACCCTCCTGCTGATGGGGGGGTGGGTAGAGAGGAGAGGAGAGGAGAGGAGAGGAGAGGAGAGGAGAGGAGAGGAGAGGAGAGGAGGGAAGATCATAGCAGACTTCTAGTCATGCAGAATTAATTATTATTTAACACACTGTACATGTGGCTACTACGGAAATGTTGCTGCTTAAATGCTTTACTTATACTATGGTTGTCCTTTTGTTCAAATTTGATCTTTTAATTTCATGGCGATTCCATTCTGTCCATTCAAACTTCATGCTGAAGAGTTGAGGGACAGCTAGAGCGAAACTTCAGTCTGCGAGAGCAATTGAATTCATTGATGTTTGAGAGTCTCTCAAAGGTGAAACCCCAGATATTTTAGTACCAACAAAATCTGACCTCCCCTCAACTCTGGGACTGTCAAACTGTCAAATGTTGGCCTTTTTCATTTTATTTACCAATCACTTATATTTCTAATGCCTCTGATGTTAGAGAGCAAATCATGAGTTTGCTTTAGATTTCTTGAAATCTTGCCAAGAATGTCCAGAATTTGAGCTTTGTGCCTTGAATGAGATGTCTGATGAAGGTGATTGCTAGTTAACAAGGGTGTATTGTTTGTTGTCAGAAACACTGTCCATAAGACACATGTGATGTGACCTGCAGGCAAAATGTTCCGGACCAGTGACCTCCATATGATCTCAGAATTCTTCCTTATGTTCCACAAAGACAAACCGGTGGACTGGCTCTTAGATCACATCCTCTGGGTGAAGACTTGCAACCCAGAAAAAGATGCAGTAAGTCGGTGGTAAAGTCCTTGGATGGTCTACACAACATTTTACATTCTATTAGCTCAAAAAACGTTTGGTACAACTGGAAAAATAGTTTTTTCATGAATATGAGACATGAATTAGACAGCTAGAGGGTAAAAAAGGCATAAGAAGAAACCAAGTTTTTTGTTTATGTATTTGTAGCTTCAGTTTCAGATTTAGATCCCTTTATTTGTCCCACACGGTGAAATTTACAGCACAAAAAGCACGCAGAATTAAAAAAAAAATAAGAATAGAAAATATATTTTAAAAGAATGAACATATATATATATATAGATATATATATAGATATATATATATATATATATTATATATATATATATATATATATTATATATATATATATATATATATATATATATATATATAATATATATATATATATATATACACATATATATATATATATACACATATATATATATACATATATATAATCCAAGATAAATGGATAATCAGCCCTTTTGTATACCTGTACATAGTACGGAGGGTGTATACAATATACATATCAGAATATATAATATTCAGTGTGCTGGCGGGTATTATTCTTGATTATCTTGGAGTTCATGTGAAAGGAGCCTTGTGTTATCTCACCTAGAAACACTGTAATGACCAGAAGGCCTTGCTAAAACGCCAGTACAAGCCCTCCCTGTTTCAGCATGTCGGCCTCCATTCCTCTCTGCTTGGGAAGATACAGCCTCTGAAGGTGAGAGCAGCCTCACCACAGCAGCAGGAGTCACGCGTGCGAATGATCCTTTTTGTAAACCTTTACTCACATTTTTGGGTGGTAGTCAATCATGAGCATGGAAAGAAGACTGTCAATCCAATGTAGCTGAGAAATGCACAGTGGGTAGGACAATCAGCAATTAATAGTCTAGAGGTCAAAACCAATAAGCCAAGAGTTTGAGGACTCAAGGTGATAAGAATGAGGGCAAAGTGTCACCACACTGGCATTGTGGTAACTGGAGAGAGTCACAGTGTTTGCATGGTTTATCAATAACTAGGGAGCAATAAAGAGGCAAAGAGAACACAAGCAAAGGTAGAAGGCATAAGGCAGGAACCACGAGAGAGAGAGAATATGGAGAGAGAGCAAACAGACGGTTGAAAAACAATGATAAAGTGTTTGAAAGATCTGTTCTGTGAGTGGTTAAAGCTTGAACAGCATGTGTTGTGTTAGTGAAACATTAATCATTTGTTTTGCCCACCTCATTGGCGTGGTTTGGAGTTAGAGAAACATCTCCAGGAATTGTAACACCTGCTACGGGAGGGGGGAATTTTAGGACCTCAAAGAGGACACAGAGAGAGAAACATCCCATAGCTTAAGGGAGTCTTGTCAACATGACGTGTTGTAGTTGTTTAGCACTGCTGTATAAGAAACAAATGATTCGATGAAGTTTAAGGAAATGTTAAAATGTAACATTGAGGAAGAGCATCAACCAATCTGAAAAACTGCTTAAACAGTATAATGGAATACTATAAATATTCTATCTCATATTGTTTTTGAATGTTATGGCCATAATTGATTAAAAAAAATAAAAAATAAACATAGGAGTCTTTCATACTAGTCAGTGCGTTGATTTACTTTAATTTTTCAATAGAATTCAAAGGCGTTTTATTACTAAAATACAGCAAAAATGTTGATGAATTTTACTGATTAAAGGAATCACAAGTCTGGATCTACACCACAAATATGTGGCTTGCAGAGTTAAATTTTGCAGAGTTAAAAAGAGATAATGTGCCAATCTTGAAACAGACATCCAAGATGTTATTCAGAAGAAGGTGATTTTAATGCTGTGCATGTGTGTCGCTCCTCCAGGATAAGGCCTTTGAGACTTCAAAACTCTATCAGGCCCATAATAACCCAGCAGCGGAGCTGAGCAGCAGCCTGACACACTACCAGCAGCACAGCCTGGAGAGGGCCTACAAAGGAGTGGACTTCTTCTGGGCATTAACGCCATCTCAGAATGACTACATACTTTTCAAATTCCTACAACCAATTCACATTTCTGGGTGTGTTGCATCATTGCAAATTAACCCAAACAATATTAAGAAATTTGGTATTCAAACTTCCTCGGCAACAAATGCCTCAAACAAACTCGGCCGAGAGCCTTCAGTGTGAAGGACCAGCAGCTCCAGACTCTCTGAGGAAACCTCATTATCACTTCAGATGGTTATGAAGTGAGAAGGTGAAGGAAACTCCATCATTGCTGACTCTCCTCATGTCTTCCATATTCCAGATATCTGTTTCGCAGTGGGAATATCGAGACCAGTACCGACAAGTTCCATAACACCACTGTGGAAGTTCTCCCCAGAAACGTGAGTAAGCGTCCTCTCTGTACTCTTTAGTTTGGTGATCATCTCAGAGCAATGTTCTGTAGATATGGAGAAGGAACCATACTGTGTGTTGTGTATTGAACTGACTTGCAAATAGCATTGTTAAACTGATTTTATTTTTGTTCAAAACACAACAGACAGGAAAATTAGAAGCTATTAGGCAGCTGCTAACATTTGAATGTTTTGGGAGGGTTTTTTTTGGTAGCTTTACAGTGAGCATTCTGAGTGAGGAAAAACCTGTCTTTGTGTTCTTATTCCTTCAGGCATCAGTGAGACAGAAATTCCTGACTAGCCTGCCTTCTGCATACAAAGAATCAGATAACGGCTTCATTATCGTCGGTAAACAAACCCATTTAGCAAACACAGCGCACTTTTACACGCAAGTGCTGGGAAAGATATGAATATGAGGCCTGAAGCTATGAAGAACTGGTACAGCAGCTGTTGGGAAACAAAAAGAAAGTCTTCAACAGCTGGAAACAGGCACCAAACTGGAAAGTGGATTTGGTCACCATTTTATTGGAGCATTAACATTCGTAAACTCAAATGACGTGACCTCTGGTTAGAGCCGTGGGTTTCAAAGGTCACTGTATCATTTTGTGCTTCAGGTGCCTTTGCCAGTGGGTTGGCTGAAGGGGCGATTGAAGACGTGCTGCAACCGATCTGTGCAATACGCCTGGTGTTCCAGTCTGATGCGGATGTCTGGGCGATCCTGAGTGAGGTCTGCTCTGCACGATGCGCGTGTCTCTTCTTTCATTTAGGCTGAACTATCCCTAGCACACAGTCCTGTTCTTGTCTCTCAGATATCCATTAAGGTTTGATGACATTGGTGGAATCCCCTTGCTGGACAGTCGCTACAGGAATGCTTTTTCTGAGCTCCGGGTCAGACAATACTGGACAATGAAACTTGATTTAATTTGAGTGTTTGTCTTCTAACTTTTGTAGGGGAATCTTTTCCCTTGGAAATTGACTGTGCCGTTGGCTAGAATGAGCTGTTAAAAGAATAATGTTTTTATGACTAAAAGCAATAAAACACTCACTTGCCAATGTATTAGGGACAAAATGTAAAAGGGTCCAGCCTCTTTTGCCTCCACACTGCCTTAATTCTTGTATGCTTTCAACAAGGGGCTGGAAACATTCTTCAGAGATTTTGGTCCATATTGAGATGATATGCACCGGCTATACATCTGTGATGCAAATCTCCCCTTTCACCACAGCAGTGTTGATACAAGGTCGGAAGGAGCCATGCTTTCATAATGTTTACATTTTTCTTCTATTGTCTAATTTTGGGGAGTCTGTGTGAATTATTTGAGGTACTGTTGCCTTCCGATCTTCTTAAACTTGTGCCTCCATTCTCCACTGCCCTCTCACATCAGCAAGGCATTTTCCTCCACGCTGGCGCTCACTGGATAGTTTCTCTTCTTTGCACCAGATTCTGTCAAGACTGAAACTCCCAGTAGATCAGCAGTTTCTGAAATACTCAGACCAGCCCGTCTGGCACCAACAACCATGTCCAGAGAGAGTTACATTTCCATTGTTGACCATGTTTCCATCTCTAAAAGCCATGTCACTGGCTGGTTAGCTATTTGTGTTAACAAGGAATCGAGCGGTTTGTGCCTAATAAAGTGTCCATGAGCTATAATACTGAGACATTTGTGTGCACAATAATGTTCCCATGTCAATAAAATAATCTGCACTTAAAATAGAGAGAGCATATTATTTTTAGTTACTTGACCAGGTTTTATCCCATCATACCACTATTAGACAGGAAAAAGACAAATATAACTTTGCTAACCTCACCAAGCTCTGAACACTGCTTGAAATCAGTGGCACCTGACTGGGAGGCACACCTCAGTGTGCGATCCACTGATCTAGAGAAGAATCATGTAACAGCTACATATTTGGATGATCTGTCTGCATTTATGCCCAAATGACTGCGTTCAGAGTTAAAGACAAAGAGAAAAACAGGAAGTGGGTTGTGTCTAGAGTCCTACAGACAGGTGAAAGGTAAAGCAACAGACCATACCCGTGTGGCTTAATTCTGTCAAATGGTCATTCGTTGGTCACCTGCTTTTACTCTATGTGGCACACACACCAATGATAATGCACAAAGCCTTTGTGATTCTGTCAGCATGCTTTACCAGGATTATAGGGAAAAGAAAAACTTAGTAGACACAAATTTGTGTCCTTTTATTTTAACAAGATTTCTTCCAAATAACATTGCAACATCCATGTTGCAACTGTAACTTGGTTAAAATTAGTTCAAAGTAGTATATATTGAAATGGTGTCTGACTTTGATTTGATTTGACATATATGACCAGTAAAATTATTAACCCAAATAAAAACAGCTACCCTTCTCATTGCAATGAAGAATGAGAGAGATCCTGATCGGGATTCTGGGAACTGATAAGCAGTCTGAAGGGTCAAAGTGCAATTTGTGCTTTATTGGGTCATTATACCATCTTAGTCCACTTCCAGTTGTCTTACCTGTGGTGTGGTTAAAGTTGGATGACATCTGGCATCTATATTTAGGTTTATAGTGATGGCCTCATAAACTTACAATAAAAGTTCAGTTGGTCACAACATAGAAGAAGCAGCAACCATGGCAACAGAAATTGACAGTAGGACACCGAGCAGAGGTTCACAGTTGGCCTTCGCACCCACCCTGATGCAGCAAAACTGGCTCGAACACATTAAAATAAGTTGTATTTGTTTCTATTAATGAAACAATTCTATTTTCTATTCTGTTCTGAGGCTAAATTGTTCAAAGCAGCTCTGTTAATGACCCAAGAACAAGGAGGCTTGATGTAAACATTAAACATTCCAGTTCCAAATATAGCATAGAACCTCTATTTATAGAAGAAACAGCAGGCTCATGTGTGCCAGGGGTTCACTGCACGACTAATTCTCGTGTCCTACAGTGACTCAATAACCCATATTTACACCTACAACAATGAGTCACACCTGGTTGATGCTCAGAGGAAAAGGTGTCAACAGCTGTCCACCGCATAGCTCCATCCACTATCAGTGGTTGCATCTTTACAAGCAGCAGGCATGAAAATGCGGTTCTGGTGTCAACATCAACATCTGCTCTGAAGCCCTCCACTGTTCTGGAAACTACTTTTTGGCTATTGAGTGGCGGGAGGCCCTGCTTTATTCTCCTCACTCTCTTTTGCTCGTGGTGTTTGTGGTCTGGGAGACATTGTAGGCAGACAGAATTCCCAATGTGCTGACCAAGGACCTGCTTCTCTGACTTCAGCTTCAGATTCAATTCCTTGACAATGTCTACTCTGGCCCAAAGGTCTGATGGCAAAAACGTCCATTACAAATGTGCGATGGCTGATCACTTCCAACCTAGTCGCATTAAAACACTGCTCGAAGTCTCTGCTGAAATGTCTTGAGGACAGATGAGTCAGCATTTGAACCTCTTTTAATCTGTCATGGGTTAAAGAGGAGATAAACTCCTGATTATTGTCAACATAAAGAGCACAAGTGAGGAATTTAGAAAAAAAAATTTCTTTCTTTCTTTCTTCTTTTTTAAATGAACACATGCGGAACATGCATTTGTGAGTCGAGCAGAAGGATCTACCCATTAACAATTTGTCAGATATTCTCACCAAAGCCAAACAGCTAATTCTGCCCTTGACTGTTGCCTTGTGAAATTTGGTAGATTGCCTGGTTTAAGACTAAATAAAAAATACATATTGGTAATTGAGCCATTTATCCAGCCAACAAACAGTATTGTAGAACCACACACAGTCACAACAGCCTTGCACCTCCTCCTCATGCTGTTCTTCCTAATCTTTTAGAGTTTGCATAAAAATTCAACAGCTATGAAAGTTCAAAAGTACCGGTAGTAAATAACTCATGTTTAACTGAATATATTCAATATATAGTGGCTAAAATCATTACAAAACATTGCATATTTCAGAGACCTTTTTTTTTTTTTTAATTTACTGTTAAAATAAAATAATTTTGATGATTGCCATGACAACCTGCAATAGAAGTAATGTTCAGGAACACTGATGCAAATGAGGAGTCTGCCTTGCAGAACTCGTCATGTTCAGTGCAGGGCCACCAAGGGCCGATAAAAAGTTCCACCACAGAAAACTATTCTTTCTATATTTCCGTCTCTAATAATGGTAAATCTAATAGTTCGAGAAAAAAATAGTCAATTCTCTTTATAGTTTATCGGAGCAACATAAATGATTTATTTGAATAACTATTTGTCATTGTTTTAAACCTCAGCCTCAGCAGACAGCTGAGATTACACAGAGAGGGTGCTGATGTGTAATGCTCAGTTACATTTTAGTAGTCATTTGCATCGTGTCCTTGTGTCAAAAAAGGCAACGTATGCGTGCGTGCGTGTGCGTGTATGACGTTCACGGGCTGACGTAGTAGTGTCTCGGCCTGCAGCATGGACAGCGAAGATGACAACACGGACGACGTCGTGGAAGGTCGAGCGTTTTAAAGCTGTTGATTATAATGTCCTGGCATCCCATAAACTAAGACTGAGCCTTTGATTTTTCTGGTGTTTGGGTTCAGTTGATCAAATGTAAAGTCGATATTTACCATATTCTTTTTTGGGACGCGACGTCCCAGACTAACAATCCTGAACGTTTTCGGTACTTATATCAACAGTTTGCATTATTTTCCCTAAATTTGTAACATTATATTGGCGTATCAATGATTTTGCCAGCCATTAAATGCTAAACATGGTCAAAGTCATTCATTTTTGTCTAAAAGTAATCATTACATTCAGCATTGTTATTGTTTGAACGGGCGCAGGTTGATGACGTTCTCTGTGTGTGCGTGTGTGTGGTTTTTTTTTTTTTTAAAAAAAAAAAAAAACCTTCGCAAAAGCTCTATCAGAAAATTTGGGGACATTATATACGTTATATCCTCCCATAACCTTTCTTCAGAACGTTTTCTTTTCCTGAAAACCTTATCATGTTTTATTGATACACAGGGGGTGCTTAAGATTATATTATTCCTTGTCCATGTTTTCTATGCACAGTCTGGCCAAAACCATGTCTTGTTCACATTTTAGGTCCATTAGATGACGACGCTCAACCTCATGGGCTGTGCACTGTAACCTACTCCTCCGGGGATCGTTTTGAAGGACACTTCACTCATGGAGAAAAGAATGGAAAGGGCAAGTTTTTCTTCATTGATGGAAGGTACTTGCATATTTGTGTATACAGCTTTATTTTCACTACCATAGTGTATTACTTTGCTTGGGTGATGGCTTGGTTTGGCTTACAATCAGGACTAATGAGCATCACTGTCTGTCTATATCATGAAATCAGATATCTAAAGCCAGCAGGTGTATTAATGCTTGAATGGGATGCAGTTATCTGTGTCTTTAGTTTTAATATCTTGTGTCTCCTTTTTGCCTAACTTTACTTCCATTGTCTCTACCTACTCTCCGTACTGAAATGTGAGGAAAAAGCATCATAGCTGGTTCTCTTCAAGTTCAGTAGCTTAGAAAATGAATTCAGTCCAACTGAGCAGCTCTAGGAGGAATTTAACCTGTGGCTGGTTGCTGTTTACCGGTACTTTGATTTATAGTGTGTAGACACCTTAACATCCATAATGTGACCAGATACATATTTTAAGCTTTCAGAAGCTGTCATACTACATTCAATATAAAAATAAGTTATTATTGGGAGAATTAACACACCCCTGTTAAAATGACATGTCAGCATTTTTACTAGTCCAACCTATAATATGAACAATTGAATGCTTTGGAACTGTATCTTATCTTCTTCTCCTGACTGGAAACTTTCAACAGTGAGAGCCCTCTGGTGCTTTGGAAACTCTTTGTGGACCATGGCTTTCGCTGTCAGATGCAGCTAATAAAAAAATACTTTCTGCCAAGCTACCCCATAAAAGATATCAGTGTTTAGAGAGTTGAGTTGTTTACAAGATACATGAGTTGTTTAGACATGTTTTTAAGACACACATGATTGCAATTATTGCGGATAAAAAGGGGTTACTTTTCTCAAAAGTAGAAAGGGTCCAACATGAGGGTTTTCTGAGGCAGATTTTTCTTTCTTCCCCTTTTTTCCCTTCTGTGAATTTTCGATAATGGTTTCTTATCTTTCATGATGTATGTGTAAAAATAAACCTTTGAAAAAATATTCCATGAAAAAGGGGTTCAAGAAGTAAAGTAAGAGCAGATTTTCATTGATGTCGGCATCGTGTCATCCTTCTTTATAGGATAACATGATGGGTTTTTTCCTGACTGCTGTTGCTGACCAGCTGATAAAGTCATAAACCAATCAAGCCATAAACTGCAAAAATCACAGGTTCAACATGTTGGAAAATTCTAATTACTAAATAACTTTATGGCTAAATATGGTAAACATTCTTCCTGTATGTCAGAAATGCTGTACAGATCAAACAGTGAATGAATTGTTCTCTCTTGCAGCACTCTGGAGGGGTACTTTGTGGAGGATGCTCTGCAGGGTCAGGGCATATATACAAATGAAGATGGTGGCATCTTATATGGGACATATGTTGATGGTGAACTCAATGGCCCTGCTCAGGAGTTTGATGGAGAGGAATGTTTGGTGTTTCGGGGTCAGTACAAAGAGAACAATCGCTGTGGAGAATGCTGGTTATTCAATCCTGTGAGTTGATTCAACATTCATACGTTCTACATGTTCACAGTTTTGACGCGTCTTGTTTCGTTTCAATAAAATGTCATTCGCGAAATAAAAGTATGTCTTGCATGTGTCTAGGATGGTGGCAGCATATTTGGGGAGGTGAATAAGGATGGAGAGATGACTGGTGAAGCTATAGCTTACATCTACCCTGACAGATGCACGGCACTCTATGGAAGCTTCGTGAATGGGGAGCTGATCACGGCTCGCCTTGCTACTGTCATCTTCAGCAAAAGCGGAAGGCCACACTTTGAAATCGTGCCCAACTGTAAGAACAAATTCCATATTCAAGAAGTTCTCCATATTAGGTTCTTTGGTGCAGCTGAACAATCTCCTGATGTTCTCTCATTTTGGGGCTTCCTGGCTGTGAAGGCACGTGCTGTCAGAGCTAAGAAGCAATTCAGATGCTTTCAGCAGTTCAGTCTATTTGACACTTGGATCCTAAATCAAAGATATGATATTGTCTATTGTATAATTCTGTGTGAATAGTTTTTCTGCTCAAGTTCTGATTTTTTTGGAGGAAGAAATGTTTGTCAGTAAATCCAGTTCAATTGTTTTTTTTATGCATTTTTCGTGTGGTTAGTGTCAAATGCTGGAACATTCCTCCACTTTTCAACATTAGGAGATGTCTTAACAGCCATCCTGTGATTTGTAGCCCCTTTGTACTCTTATGACAAGTCCACATCCACCTGCATCGCCACCCACACTCTGTTGCCTGATCCCTATGAAAGTCAGAGGTAGGCTTCATGCCCTCATTCAGAAACAGAAAGATTTTGGAGCCACTGCAGCTCTGTTTGCTGTACTGACCATGTGTCCCTTTGTTTCAGGGTGTTTGTGGCAGATTCCTTAATTAAAGGAGCAGGACAAGGCCTGTTTGCCAAGACAAATGCTGAGGCCAACACTGTAATGTCTTTTTACAATGGAGTACGCATCACACACACTGAGGTAAAATCTACACAAACAGTCTGTGGTTCTGTAAAGCTGTCCAACTCAATGTGCATTCTAGCTAACCACCCTCTGTAGGTAGTGTTTTTAGATGTTAAACCAGTTTTAATTGATCGTTTTTTTATTGAGCATAATCTTGATCTTGATGTGTTTTAACTGAAACATAGTTAAGCCAAAAAAACGTGCGGCTTATTGAGTCACACTCTGATAAATACAGTCTCATTAACAAAGATTAGATGACTTAAAAAAGGAGGACTTAAAAAAGCTTCTCTTTAGATTTTCTGGTCAAACAAAGCAAGTCATTTTTGTCTGCTTTGAATGTACTGCTCTTATCATCATCCTGCCAATCAATTGTCATTACTATGGAGGTATATTGTGCGCATAAAGACCTTCATGCTGCCACTTAACAAGACTCGGGGCGTGTCCTTGAAAACTTTGGACTAACCCAGAACATAAAAAGCCAACACATATCAAGGGTCACACAGGCTCTGAATGCCTTCATATTGTGTTTTTGGAGAATGCTGTCTGAAATCCCCTGAAAATATTTTAAAGTCAAAAGTTCCAGTGCAACATAGAATAAAATCTTAATCAAACACAGCAGTTTTCAGTTTTGATCAGGTTTGATTTGATCATGTGTCCTGATATGAAGCACTTTATATAAACGTAGTTTTCCTTGCTGTGTTTGCAAAAAGTCAACATAGCAAAATATAAAAAAAGAGCAAAGGGGTTTGGAATCTTCAGGATTGCACTAAAGGTCCCTTATATTAGTATATATTTAGCCACATATCGGGCCAACTATGATACCACATACATTCACCAGCCACTTGTAAACCTGCTCAATTGCTCATTAACAAATAGCCAGTTAGCCAATCACATGGGTGCATTTCAATACATTTAGGACAGTAGTTGTGGAAAACTTGCTGAAGTTGAAACCAGCATCAGAACGGAAAAGAAAGGGGATTTAAGTGACTTTGAAATTGGCAGTGTTGTTGGTCTGGCCTAAGTAACCCAGAACCTGCTGATCTGTTGGGATTTTCCACACACAACCATCTCTTGGCATCCCTGAGAATGGTCCAAAAACTAAAATTCCCAGTGACTTGTGTGGACGACAGTACCTTGCTGATGTGAGAGGGCAGAGGAGGCAGGCCAGACTGTGGTTACAACCGAGGAATGTAGAATACCATCCCTGAACACAGCACACCAAAACCCTTGAAGACGCTGGGCTCTAGCAGCAGGACGCCACCACCGGGTGTCACTCTTGCCACCTGAGAACAGGAAAAGAGGCTACAATTTGCACAGGCTCACCAAAATCAGACAAGTGACATCGCATGTTCTGACAAGTCTCGATTTTAGCTTTGACATTCAGATGGCAGCGTCGGAATTTGCTGGAAACGCAATGAAATCACAGCTCCATCCTGCCTTGCATCGACGGTTCAGGCTGAGTCATTGCTTGTTGCTCGTTGCCATGCTCCGGTTGCCCCCACAGTCACCACATCTCATTCCCATCATAAATGTGCAACTCTGCAGAAAACTGCATGATGCTATCAGACCAAAATCACTGAGGATGGTTTCCAGCCCCTTGTTGAAAGAATGCTCAGAGGGATTAAAGCACTTCTGGAGGCAAACAGGGGTTCAGTCTCATCCATTGTGTACCTAATAATGTGGCCAGCGAGTGTAAATAGCAGTTTGTAGTCAACGTTTGCTTTGTTTGTTCCATGTCATCAGGTGGACAGCAGAGACTGGGCACTGAATGGCAACACCATCTCTCTAGATGAGGACACCGTCATTGATGTTCCTCAGCCATTTGATGCCATTTTGAGATATTGTGCCTCTTTGGGTCATAAGGCAAACCACTCCTTCACTCCAAACTGCAGATATGACCCGTGAGTTCACCCCCTGAGAAAAACAAATCCTCAGCCAACGATGTGGCTTTACTGTGATTTTTGTATGTAAGCTTATGCAATTCAGTAAAATGGTGTGATTTTGTTACAGATTTGTTCACCCTCGTTTTGGAACTATCAAATGTATCCGGACATTGAGGCCTATGCAGAAAGATGAGGAGGTCACGGTTGCTTATGGTTATAATCATGAATCAACGGGGGGGATGGGTCCAGAGGCTCCTGACTGGTATAAGCGAGACTTGGAAGAGTTTAAGCAGAGCCAAGCAGCCGCTGCTGACTGCTAGGAACACAGCTGTCTTCACCTGTACTGGCACTTAATGGGTGACGTTTTCAACAGCTAGAATATCACTCTCAAGAAGTCGGAGTGCTTCTTATACTTCACAAAGAGTCATTTTTAATGAAAAAAGCTTTTAATACATCCAAGCTATGCAAAAAACCCTATTGTTTTTGGAGACAGGCTGTTACATGTTGGAGATTCTGTAGCCCATTTTAAAGGAGCAGAATGGCTGACATAAATGATAGAAACTACTTGTTTTTCTGCATTCATGAATTCTAAAAATGTATGATTACAAGTGAGACATTTAGCATTTGTGGGGGTGTTTTGACCAATAAATTGAAAATGAATGAGTAAAAGTGACATTTACATTGTCCAGCCTTCTTGCGTGGTCCTCATAGTGACAGGTGAGTAAGAAACATGTTGTCATGTTTGGTAACATGAAGCACAACCACATAAAGAGCTTCACATGCTGCTTAGAAATGGACACAGGTGGTGTTCTCAGCCAATCTTAGTTGCTTTGAATAGGTTAAATTGCAATACAACAGAATTTGATTTGAAGCTGACATGTTGGGTTCCGCTTCTGTAAGTTAGCATTGTTCCTTGATGTTTCATTGACATGTTTTTAATGCGCCTGGTCGGAGAAAAAAAAGACAAATGAAAGCAGTTAGATTCTATAGGTGCCAGTTTCCCAACCCTGCTCTGAAGGGTTGGTTGGCCAGACAGGTGAGCCTGTTCTAAGTATAAACCTGATGCTGCAGGTCATGTTTTATTATCACAGGAGTGGACTGCTCTCTTGAGGAAGACCATGGTATCATCAGCGAACAAGCTAAGTTTGTTTTTTGTGTTCTCTAATGGCCCAAAGCATCGATATGTTTGGCTGCTGTTTATGTCAGATAATCCAAAGAGGATAACTCCACATAAATGCCACAATGGTAAAAGCGACCAGGGGAATGGAGGAAGCACAAAGATCCGATTATAAAATAATCTAATAATGACTCCAGTTCTTAGAGTTCAAATGTGATAACAGAGATATTAAATTAAAAAAATGGTCTTGTTTTCATGAAAGTTATGGTACTGTGGTACGGTACTGGTACTATGGTACGGTACTGTACACAACCACAGCGAGGGCGTGTGTGAACTCCCTTGGCAGATAGTGAGGCCTCGTGCTAACGCCCAACAGTTCAATGTCCTTACTGCAGTGCTGCTCCTTGACAGTGATGTGCCCAGAGTTACACCATCTATCGTTCACAAACATCTTGCTTCTGTCCGCCCACAGAAGAGTAAATCCGAATGGAACTTGAGATGAAAGTCCTGAAAGAAGATTTGATGTGCACACGAGTAACTGCCATCCATGCATCCCCCACCCACCCGCAGACTGATTCTGGAACTGACTGTATAGTAGTATAGACTATACTACTATACTGTATAGTATATAGTATAGTCAAGTCAGAGATGAAGAAACGGCAGACGCATCAGGACTGAGAGCCAAGGTCCCCAGCTAAGGTCAGCAGTTTTAAAGTGTACAAAGAGAAAGCCATAGGAGCAACAAGAAACAAGACATAATAGTATTAATTACAGAGATTCACAGTTAAAGAAACATTTAAGAGGAACAAGATACAGTACCTTTAATTTAGTCCTTTACACTCCATTCCAAACGGCGGCGGTAATGCACCTACAAGATGTTTGCCAACCGCCACAAGAAGAAGACGACGAAAACAGGAAGTGATACCCCAGCTTCAATAGAGGTAGCTAATTTCTTAGTTGTGAGCTATGTTTTGGTTGGTTTATCAACCCCAGCAAAATAGTTATATTTTTCTTTTTGGAAAATTTTGCTTATTTTAATTAGATTTCGTGGTTCATTAGCAGAAAAAATACCTAATACGATGCTAACGGAAAATAAAGGGTTTGTTTGCATTTGCAACCTCGCCCACTAGCATTGCGATCGGATAGATGTTTACACTGCTATGCTGAAACAATTTTACTGGGCTAAATAATCTAAATACACGTTCACTCAATTTAACAGTTATTTGATTTTAAAATGCTGCATTTTATGTACGCTTCTGTCGTTTGATGTATCAGTAGAACTACTCTTTATATCTTTCCAGGTAAGTTAATAACGCTAAATATATAGAGAGAGTATCTTGTCTCCTCTGGTCGTGACCCATGTTGTCACTGCTCTATTCATGCTTTCTAACAGCATGAGTTTGTTGTGATAAGACCACTAAATAATTTCCAACATGTGAAAATTTCATCCTAGCATAAACTGTATCTTGGCTTTAAATTTAGGTCCTTTTAAGCTTGAATTGTGTCAACCAAATAAACCATAATGTTATTTTTTTGTTGTTTTCTAGGTGGATCCATAATAGAAGACCGGTGATGGCAGGTTCCCAGTGGGAGCTTCCATCGGAGCTCTGTTGTCGGCCCATGGCCTTTGTTGCTTTGACTGGTTTGGATGTGGTATATAATGCTGTGCATCGTGCAATTTGGGATGCCTTCTGTGCCAACCGTCGAGCTGACAGAGTTCCCATCTCGTTCAAAGTCCTTCCAGGAGACCATGAATACCCTAAATGCCGCACCAAGGTTAGAATTTGAAGAACTTACAGGTTACTGTCCCAGTCCCCTAAGCTGCAGCACCAAAGGGGATGGCATTCGTTCCTTATTCTTAAGAAAATCATTGTAGATCTTTGATTTCATTTTTCTGACTTTTCAGCGGACATCTTATGAGTGGTACATTCCGAAAGGCATCCTGAAAACAAGCTGGATGAACAAGCATCTGAATCTTGTACCAGCTCTTGTAGTGCTCTTTTATGAACTTGATTGGGACGATGCACAGTGGAAAGAAAAACAGTCCGAATGTGCAACTAAAGTGGAGATTGTCAGGTAGATGACTATTTTATTTTTTAAAATCTGGGTAAAGTGATGCCACAGCAGGGCAACACCTACCCGTGTTCTCATTTTATGTTCTTTATATGCTGTGATAGAGTATCCTTTGACTTGCACTCTAAAGTAATAATTTTGCTTGCAAGCGTTAGAAAATTGACCGCGTCCCAACTGTTATTTCCAGACGCATAATCCCGAAGTAGTAGAACCTGAATTGTTGAACTGTACTGAAACGACTGGTTTTTCTGCGCTCAGTCCTTTTGTGGTTGCTTCCTTGTCCAGGACTAGTCTACAGGGCAGAAACACCAAGGTGGCTGTAGTTCTTATCCAAAAGAAAACGCCTTTACCTCCAGGTCAATCCTTTCTTGAAGTTATTTCTAAACATGTATCTTATTATCCCGACTTGAACTTAATTGCCTGCTAAAGTACCCTCAACTAAATAAAAGAAAATCTGAACATTGCCATTAAAAATGAAGGTAGCGTTGGCTAACAACAAGCTGTGACAATTACCCAACACTACGTCTTTAATAACGGTTTATTTCCACAGGGGAAGACCTGGTGGCATCAGAGCGTGCAGCAGCTCTTTGTAATGCCTGTGACCTGTCTGGGAAGAGCCTCTTTGTGCTGCCACACACTGACCACCTTGTGGGCTACATTATAAGGTGCTCACTTGAATAACAGTTCTACAGTCTTTAGTTTGATAAGGTTTTATTATACTAATATACTTGACATACTGTTCACTTTACTAGTACTCGGAAACTCAAAATTGGAAAATGTGAACTATTATAGTCAGCAATATCAGTGTGTTGGATTACTATGTGACAATTGTGGCCCTTCTAGGGGTGCACGCCACGTGCTCATAGAAAAGAGGTAGTTTGTGGTCATGTTAATTCTTTGACTCCCAGTTTCTTCAAGCATCATTGATAAAATGCTTTTAAATTGGTAAATGAGCATTTTTCTTCCTAACTAAATCATTTGGTATACATCATAAAGTAATACGTGCATGCATTTTTAATTAAAATTGAAATATTTAATGTCTGATGTTGAAAATATTGATGTTGAGTATTTGATATGATCTTTTGAACGTACACCTACCTCATTTTTTATTCTTTTTTCTGTTTAGACTTGAAAATGCTTTCTATGAACATGCACAGACTTATTATTACACTGAGATCCGTCGTGTTAAATCCCATAAAGAATTCCTCAACAAAACGACCCATCAGGTAGGTGTCACTGCACAGGCACAACACCCCATCATACACACACACACAGACACACACACTCATTCTGATTCTTTGTCTCTTCCCAGCTACTGTTTGTTAGACACCAGTTCAAAATCGCTTTCTTCAGTGAACTGAAACAGGACACACAGAATGCTCTCAAGTAAGTCAAAACCTCATTAATGGACTGAAGTCTTTACTATAAGTAGTCATACTTTACAGATTCTTTAAAAAAAAATGCTTTCATCCCAGACTCGATCAATGTTACATAAAGGATGTGATGGCCGCCTCATTTAAAGACCCTGACCTCTACCAGCACGTTTAATCAAGTAGTTGTAGGAGATGTCAGGTGCATCTGGTAGTTGGGAGAAAGTTAACATAATGATAAGCAGCAAGCGGAAAACTTTTAACAGCATTGCTCGTGGTTCTTGCATCTCTAAGAACTGTTAATAAGATGTGCAGAAAGCGGAGCTACTGTTGCCATTTTGAGACAGACAGGTTGTTCCCAGTAGTACAGGTAATGTGTACTACTGGTGTTAGGGTTGTACTACTATAGCTAACCCTAGCTCTACAGTATTTTCTTGAAGAAATGCACTTTTTTTTTACTTGTAGGTACTACAGAACTGCATACAGTCTTATTCATGAGCTGAGAGCTCATGAGACCAACATGTTGGAGATCAAAACATTGGCTGGCTTCATCAACTATAAGGTAGACATTTTTCTGTACATGAGGGTAAAAACAAAGGGCTAATATCCCCTGGGATCATTGGCGTGTTTCAGCTTGACATACTTACATTAATATACCGTACTATTCACGCTGTAGTCTGCTGTTCTATCCAAATGTTTTTGTCACTTTTATTACCTCCACCAAGGTTATATGACAGATGGCATTTGTTTGACTTTTAACAAAATAACTCAAAAATTTATGATGGGATTTGAATGGCATTTTCAGGAAATGTTGGGTTTGGGCCAAGGTAGAGCTCATTAAAGGTGGGTGATGTTTTGAGTTTCGGAGGGAATTTGGTCTCTTTCAGTCTATAATCTGCTGTCTCACTCAGCAATACTTTCTCTGAGGCTATCCCTCAAACAAACATCTGGCTACAATTGCTGAAATTCATGGAACTTATTCCATTAGTTCCCTGCTCACCAAAGGTCTGCACTCTGAGTGCTTTATTTCTAGTTGGCCCTAAAATTGTCTCTTCTTTCTGCAAGTAACTAGACTGTTTTTATAGGACTAGTTTCTAATTATTTTTCAAAATGCTTTGACTACAAGATTGAATTCACCCATTTAACTCATTTGTGTATGAGTCTTCAGGCCCCCTCACCAGAAATTACTGAAGACCACCTCTTCTATCTCCAACATTTTCTCTCTAGATCTGCAGACTTTGTTTTCAGCACAACACCCCTCTGGATGCCATAGCCCAGTTCAGGAAGCATGTTGACCTCTGCAAGAAGAAAATTGGGAGTCCAGAACTGGCCTTTGAACATGCTGCATGGATGTCAAAACAGTGAGAATCAAATTGCATGTTAAAAACACAAGAGGGCTCTTTGGGACGTATGCAACTACACATTCAGTTAGTTATATACTGTATATACACATTCACTCAGTTTGGCTCTGAGTGTTCAGCGTTAATTACTTCATTTTAGTCAGAAAATAAACGGAGCGAAAGCTATCAAACGCCTTATATACCCTTTAATGTGTTCAGAGAGAATATTTATTACTATTTCAGTGAGGTAAAATGTCAGTTCTATGCCACTGAAAATGTAGGAGATTAACTGACAGAAGAAAACAGTTCTGTGAGCAGTTTTACAGCAGGTATTGTAACCCTGAACATAACTTTACTTAATTTCACAAAAAGTACAACATTTGAAATTTTGCATTTTTGGTACGGGATTCATTACAGCTGCTCAGGTTGCTACTGGAGTCCTCTTTCACTCCACCTCGGTGACAGATTGGTCGGTCTGCGACCTTTACCTTTGGCTTCCCCATGAAGGCAGTCGTCTTCTTGGAGGAGTGTTTGGGGTCATTATCATGTTGAAAAATGCCACGCAGGGCAGTTTGTGAAGGAAGGGGATCATGCTCTGATTCAGAATGTCACAGTTCATGCTAGGATGGAAATGTTCATGTTTCCCTTCATGAATCACAGTTGCCCAGTGCTGCAGCACTCGTGCACAGACCACAAAGCTACCTCCACCATACTTGACTGTAGACAGTTGTTTTGGTGCCAGGATTTTCACAGTAGTGGACATGTAAAGCAATTATTTTATGTTCTCCTACTAGCTTTATGCTTCACTGGTTCCCAACAGATTCCAGTCATTTGGAGAGCTCTTTGATGAAGCCATAAAGTTGGGTTTAACAGCAATCCAGACCCAGAATCCAGGTTTCTACTACCAGCAAGCTGCCTGCTACAGTCAGGAGCGGAAACAGCTGGCTCAGCAGCTTTGTCAGGTGAGCCCAGTTTACCTGTCCCAATCGTTAAACTACTCACATTATCAAAAGGCATCCATATAAAGAGGAATACTGTCTTACTTCCTTATCACCAGACATCCATTAAACCTTGATCTGATGTGTTTTTTGTTCCAGGCTGGGAAAAGCTCTTCAGAACCATTAGACATTCAGCCTGGAGGCCTGGATTTCTATGGCCAGAGACACTGGAGACAAGGACACCAGAGTACGTTCATGTGTCCAATCACAAAACATTCCTGTTTTTGGATAAAATAAAGATATGACTTGTTACTGGTTGCAGGTATCGACCCTCCAGATGCAGAGAAGGAGAAGATGGGGATTCTAGCTTTGCAAATTAAAGAGAGAGATGCTCCCCATTCTGTAAGGACATCCACACTGAACAAACATGTTTGTCTGCTGGGATATAATCAGGGTTTCTCCTCAATTGTGATCTGCCGGGCCAACGAGTGCCCCTGCCAGGCCAAAAAATACCAAGAGGCCAAAAATGAGCGGCATATCCATTAATTTACAAGGCAATAATCATTGAAGAGCCTTTGTTCTCAGCCTGCTTCGTTACCTAAAAGGGATATCCTCGATCTGATCAGTGACGGGAAACCAAAGCCAATCACACGATCGATCGGACTCGGGTGGAAACGATTTGGTTCAAGCATCAAGAATGTAGTGTTCTGATGTCCAAACATCCATGTTGTAAACACTACACATTTGCAAAAAGTGGAGAGTGGCTACATCAATCAATCTTTATTTATACAGCGTCTGTTACAATCAAAATTGTTTCTAGGCGCTTTGCAGAATCCCAGGGCCTGACCCCCAACAAGCAACAGTGGACAACTTTATGAATTTTCACTGGACTCTTCTCTCATGGGGTGTTTTGGTGCTCACCACCGGGCCTGGTAAAAAAGTCTAGGGGATTCTAACGTATTGTTTATCAGAACAAATCCCTGATATTCACAGAAAATCAGTAACGTCAGTTCTGAATCATGCACACCCCACCAACACATCAAACGTCTGCAGCCTGTGGCAACAAGTTGAAAGTGTTCAACTGCTTTATTTTAACATGGAAAATAAAATCTGTATGAATCTGTTTCTCTCTGTCTCCCCATTCAGGAGCTGATTATAGCATTGCTTAGTAACGCTGTCGCTCAGTTCAAGAAGTACAAGTGTCCTCGAATGAAGAGCCACCTCAGTGAGTGTTTGTTTTGGGGGATTTCCAGGGGCCCTTAAATGGGGGATCCTGTCAGGATAGGAACATTTGAAGGCCTTTGTTTATGAGTGACATGTCACATCGATCACAACGAGCACATCGGTCTCTCAACATTATTTGCAGTGGTGCAGATGGGGGAAGAGTACTACCACGCTAAAGACTACAGCAAAGCCATCAAGTAAGTCAAAATGCAGAACTTGGTCACTGTTAATGTGACGTACATTCATAGGTTACACGTAAAGGTAGTAGGAACAGGTTACATACCATATTAGCTAGCTTTAGGGTCAAAGTCAAGGGGCTTTGGAAGATCAAAGGTCAATGTCCCTCCATACTCCAGAGCAATAAATACAGATTGAGCTCTTCCTTCACACATTGTTGAACCTTTTGGGTTATTTTGCCAAAAGTGAAACCAGCGCCAGCGGTCTCTTAGCTTTGGCGGAGGGTGTAAGGATTTATCATTCTGAAGATAGTCCATAATGCTATCTGTTATTATTAAACATAAACCCTACACCCTAAGGATGATTATTTCATGAATTTTAGAAGAGTATTTTCAGATCATTGTGTATTATGAGTGTCTCTGGTTTTGGAACAGACTGTTGGACTATGTGATGTGTGACTATCGCTCGGAGCGCTGGTGGGGCCTTCTGACAGCGATACTCACCACAGCACTGCGATGCGCTTACTTGATGGCCAGTATCAAAGACTATATTATCTACTGTATGGAGCTGCTGGGCAGAGGTAAGGAGCTATACTGAAGCGCTCTTTATTCACGGGGAAAGAAATTTCCTTTTTTTTTTTTTTACTTAATGTGACTTTTGCTTCCATATATTTCTGACATCCTAATATGAGTGTGGAATATAAGCATCTTCCATCTGTACTCAGCCTCAAACTTGAAGGAGGAACAAAAGTCAAGGATTGAAAAGAATCTCCTTAAAGTCTTAATGGTGAGATCAAAGAGCTTATGTCTATATCCATAGGCTAATATGCAAACTACCCTTAGGATCATTATAACAAACTATTACAGCACTGTTTCATTCCAAATGTTTCTATTTATGTGTTTATTGAATAGTGTGAAATAATTAATTTTATCTGAAGCTAAAACCTGACATTTGTGTTCGTAGAATGAGGTCCCTGATGCTGAGCCGGAGTGTGATTCATCCTCCCTCACAACAGCCCGCTGTCTGTGGGGTGACAGGATGGCTTTAACTGCATCCACTGAGTTGACCATAGAAGTCCAAGACTACATTCCTTTCAGTATGTAAAACCGAGTAACATCATGATGTGAACAGCTGAGCACAATAACGTGTCCCAGTTGTCTGGGTTCACCGTGTACCCAAAGAGATGGACTGGAGTCAAGAATAGAAATTGCTTTTAGTGAAGAGGAAATTTCTGTGTTCTTACCACCTAAATTTGTAGGGGACTTGAGCACCGCCACTTTTGAATGTTTTAAATGTTATGTCAGTTTCCACACTTTTATAGTTGGTAAATTCCAAGTTTTAATCGTTTGAATCCAAATTGTGTGTTTGCTCCTACCTCAATATGCATGCACCTCTGATTGCAGTTCAGTGTAGAGCAAAGTTCCTGGCCCCCAGTTTTCATGTGGACCAGGCGGTCACATTGCTGGTCTTCCTTCGAGCAGATTGTCCTCATCCAGTCTCATTTAACAAGTTGTCTGTCTACCTCAGCAACCAGGTACCTGCAAGCATTCTTTAAACTAGCACATTCACTTCAGTAAATATGGGTAGTTCCCAAAACTACTGCTGTGATTGTTCCCTCTGTGGATTTTCAGTGTTGCTGGACAGTTATTAAATCTAAATTTTCACATTTTTAGCCACTGCAGCAACCCCCTCAGCAGAGGGTGCAGCAGCTTTTAGCTATTTTGGCAGTAATTCAGTCAGTATATCTCCTGACATTTTTCAGGAGCTCCCAGCCTTTTCCCAATAATTAAGCACTACTCTCCTTCACACGAGGAGGCATTATCTTTTTGCCAGGCAATTGTAATCTGAGCTGTTTGTGCAAAACCTTTTTTCAGTATTGATAACTTGTGTATGTGTGTGCGTGTGTAGGAGTACAACCAGTGGTGTGTGGTGTCTTCAGGGGAGGAGAGTATGAGGCTTTGGCCGGGGAAATCCAAAAGCTTCAGCTTCAGTTTTGTGGCAAAAACAGAAGATGTTGGCAAGAAGATAGAGGTGAGGAACTGTGTGTGTCTGCACACAAGAAAAGGATTCTTAGTTACAATGTGTTTGTTGTGAATTTGCCAATAGGTGACAGGAATCGAGGTGATGCTGGGCCCGGAGTGTGGCCGCTGTGTCTTTTTGACCTGGAGAGGGGCTGGGGGAGACGTGGCCTCTGCTCATGAAGCCCTGCAGGCCAGCCGGTCCTGTCAGGGACGGGATCGCAGCAACGAGGCACCTAAAGAGGTGGACTGGGATAGCCTGGCCATGCAGCCCTGCACCATGTAATCATCTGTTAAGGATCAAAAGTTCATTCGTAGTGGAAGCAAGGTCAAATGTAATGTTTGATTTGTTACTGCCTGCTTAGGATAATGCCAAGAGTCCCAAAGATTTCTGTGCAGCTGAGCCATGACCCCCCTGCGCTCATCAGTGAAATGTACCACATCGGCATCACTGTGCACTCCCAGGAGAACGCTGTGGCCAAGGATGTCAAACTGACAGCCGGCCTAAAACCAGGTAGACGGAGCCCACGGGCGTTCTCGTTGTTTTGGCTCATTTACAGATTTTTCATTGATTTTATTCTTTCTTTAGCACAAAAATGTTCCATGCTATTTGAGATTCTGGATTATTTTGTCTATCCAGGCCAGGATGCTAATCTAAGCCAGAGCACACATGTAACCTTGGATGGTTTGAGCGTTTGCGATGACGCTGCACCGGCCCTGCTCCCAGATGTACCTCTAGGGGACCTGAAACCAGGACAAAAGGTACGTTTTCCACTGTGTTCCTGTCAGCTACAAACCAGGCTGCTGAGTCGAGTACAAAGTGTTTAAAGGAAGTACCAAATAAAAACAGGGAAGAAGTATCCCTTTAATGTACCGGTACATTAGATTTACATTGGCTAATTAGCTACGTTGAGGGGGTTTATATTTCCGGTAATTGGAATGTTTGGCTAAGTAGTAATGTGAAACTGTCTAACCTATACAAGGGATCCTGCCATACGAGGACATCTCAGTAAATTGGAATATCAATCAAAATGTTCCCTTCAGGAAGTCATAGTCATATATGACAGATTAATTACACACAAACATAGATTTCAAGTTTAATTCTTTGAATTTTGATTAATATGGCTTAGAGCTAAGATAAAAATTATATCTATAATCTTATTATCTACGTATAAAACCCATTTTATTCATAAGAACCTTTCATGAAACTCAAGGACACTGTAAAGATGAATAAAATCTCCAGGATAAAATCAGCATAAAGTAAAAGGAAATCAAAAACAGTGCAGCAGTTCAACAGGGGAGCCTTGAGCTTCTGCAGGATGGAGGTATGATGGGATGATGAGTTCTTGTTCTGACCCATTTGAGCCCGAATAAGGACGGAGGCAGTGTGGACGGAGAGAGAGGGGCAGGAGGTGAAAGCGAGCAGCCACGCTGATGTGGGACTGGACTGATGCTGCGAGGACAGTCTGAATAGGCTCCAAATGGGCACCTTACGAAAGCTTCACTCTCCCAAATGTTTTGGATGCAAAATAAAAAGATCAGTGATGCTTATAGAGAGAGGGAGTCCAGGCTTTTCATAATCAACCTGGTAATCAAGTCTTTTTGTCTGTAGTTGGAGAAAAGTGTGTATGTGAAGTGTACGACAACTGGACTGAGGGTCTTCCTGTTCCATGTGGCATACACCATTAATACTGAAGTAGGAGAACAACAGCTCCTCTGCAAATGTCACAAGGTAAATAAGTTGTTTTCCCAAGAACACAAGTTCTTAATTTTTTTTTTTTAATAAACTCTAGCTGTGTTGTTTTTCAGGATGAGACCGTGACTATGGAGACCATGTTTCCCTTTGAGGTGTCTTTGAAGTTCATGTCCACAAAGGTCTGCAGCTGTTATTTTAACATTTTACAAAGCAGATTTTGAAATCTTTAAGGTCTTTTTCTCTCTTCTGTAAATGTGAATACATTGAGGACTCTTGGACATATTCTAACACCCGTTGTTAATGTCACTGATGTTCAGTTTGAGCCCCTGGAGCAGGTTGTGGTGGACATCCCATTTTTACTAATGGCAGACATTCAGTCATCGTCTCCCTGGCCCCTGCTGCTGGCCTCGTCTTCCCTTCAGATGCTTACTATCAGCAGCAACACACCACAAGCTCCATCCCAACTGCAGGGAGGTACAAGGTTTTCAAAAAGGCTTTTAACATTTCAAATCTTTGATTTGAACGCTGTAAAAGTCGTGGTGTGTGTTCAGTGGTTCTCCAGACAGGCGAGTGTGCCACGGAGTGTTTCTGTCTCAGATGCCCCCCACTGAAGAGCAGCAGTAGTAAGACTATAGCTGCAGGGCAATACTTGCTGTCGTGGAGGAGGTGTGTATTCACAGACAAACACACACAATGATGAGTAAGCATGACCTCTTAATGTGCCTCATGGTGTGGAGCAGGAAGTCATCAACGGAGGACAGTCCACTCACCCAGACTGCAATCCCTCTTCCTCTTGTCAGCCTGGACTCTATTCCTCTATACATCTATGCTGGTCAGCCAGTCCTTTTTTTGTACTTTTAAAAATGAGGGTTTTGATTGAATTAACATACACAGGCTAGCAACCATTCAGCTATAGCCTACCACGCACACCAGTACGATCAAACACGAATGTTGTGGATTTCTCGCAGATCTGCCATCATTTGGGCGGGTCCGAGAGTCTCTTTCTGTCCGTTACCACATCCAGAACAGAACAGCTTTGGTGCAGGAGGTGGAGATGGCTGTAGAACCCTCTGATGCCTTCATGTTCTCCGGACTCAAACAGGTAACCCTGCTGTCAGCGTTGGCAGAGCAACTACGTGAGATCAGCAACATTTGTCTGTATGTAGGTGACATTTGTAAAGACGAGTGTTTGTTGAGCACCTATGGCATCAACCCTGTGGGTTAGCGCTTGAATCATCAGCATCAAGGTGAGGACAGCAGGAAAACCTGGCTCCATTGCAGGATTTAGCTGTGAAGCAACAGAAATATATCACATACACTACAGGTCCAAAGTTTGGACACACTTTCTCAATCAGTGCGTTTTCTGGACTTACTCACCCTCATTTCTTAAAGTAATGATGCCACCCCTTTATCTTCACTTAGCTGATTGGTTCTTTATATGAATTCTAACAGTTGTCCAACAGGGCTGTCGGCTGTGTAACAACCTGACTCCTTCACAACACTACTGATGGTCCCAACCCCATTAATCAGGCAAGAGATCCTACTAGTAACCCTGACAAGGTCCACCTGTGGAGTGAAAACCATTCCAGGTGACCACCTCATGAGTGGTCTCATGAGGACCACCTCACCTCTTTGAGAGAACACCCAGGGTTTGCAAAAAAAGCAAACGTGGCTACTTTGAAGAAACTAGAATATAAGAGGTGTTTTCAGTTATTTCACATTTTTTGTTAAGTACCAAATTCCACATTTTTTCCACATCATTTATAGTTTTGATGTCTTCAGTGAGAATCTACAGTGTAGTCATGAAAATGAAGAAAATGCCTTGAATGAGGTGTGTCCAAACTTCTGCCTGTACTGTTGATATATGCAAAAACATAATTCTAAAGATTTTGACTGTCTGCTTTACTTGAATAAGGAGCCAAATGTATCCCTTTTGACAAGAAAATCCAAACAGTTTGAGGGTGGAGACAGTGCTCCCCCCAAAATCTGAGCCATCTTCCTGCATTCCTGAGCAAAGCTCAGAAACATGAACAGTCGCACTCATAGTTAAATCTAAAGAATAACCAGCGGATTTTTTGAGCACAAGGATTTCTTCAAACTAAAAGACTGAGAACATTCACCAAAATGAACAACAGCAGTTGTGACTGGAGTATAGATGTTGAATTATGTATTATACTCGGGTCAAAATAATTGGCTTTAAAATGGAAATGTATTTTCTACTGTATATGTTCTTTAATGTGGTGGTTGATATCTGCGTGCGCATGTGTGTGTGTAGGTGCGTCTGCGAATCCTTCCAGGCTCGGAGCAGCAGATGCTGTATAACTACTACCCACTGATGGCTGGTTACCAAACACTCCCACAGCTCAACATCAGCTTGCCTCGTTGCCCCTCGAGTAACACACACACACTAAGACGATTCCTGCCCCAACGTATCTTTGTCAAGGTAACTTCCACAGTAATGACATGTGGGCCAGTGAATGAGCAGAGAAAGACTTCCAAAGGTTCTAAAGCTTCTTGTTTTCTTTCTCATCAGCCTCAGGGTCGACAGTTGGACGCTCCATCCATTGCTGCAGCTTAACACAAGCTATTTAATGTAACTATGACAACGCAAAGGTGTCCATTTTAGCACCCTCCCAATATTTCAGCAAGATGAACACATGTGAGTGTCATGTCGTTTATGCTGAGTAAATGTGAAGGACTCTTGAGGTTTGTCATTCAAAACTGTTGGTGATGTCAAATTCATGATGGAAATGAAGTTTGAATTAAACGGGAGTAATGGATCACTATTCACGTCCTGGTTTTTTCCTGTCATATTAAAAATATTATTAAAATAATATTGAAAATGTATCACATAATTAGATGACGGTATACTATACAAAATGTGTACATAAGTATTCAAATTTCCTACTTTGTTGATGCACCATTGGCAGCAGTAACAGCCTCCATTCTGGGCCATGTAGGTTCTTTCAGTCTCCATCAGTTTGTAATGGAGATCCAATTATTTTCGGATCTCTCCAGAGAAGTTCCAGTCTGGGATCTGGCTGCTCTTCTCAAGGACTTTTTCAGAGTTGTCCCAAAGAACCTGCTGGTATCTTTGCTGTGTGCTTTAGGTCATTGTTCCTATGAAAGGTAAATCCTTGGTCCGGTCTGAGGTCTGGGAAATTGTTACATTGGGGTTGTAATAGCTCAGTCTGGGCTGAGGAGCAGAGGTTTGTTGATTCAGGGCCCCAGAGCAGACAAAAAATGGAAGGTGTTCTAGTAGGGGGAGGCGTCAGACCACCTTCAGAGCACTGCCGCAGTACCTTTGAGCAAGGTACCAAACCCACCAAAGTTCACATGGGGCCCTGCGATGGCCTGGGGACTCATCCCAGCATTTGTGGACCCTCCCCGAGAGGATATAGTGGTGAAGAAGACAATTGTTTGTATTGTCTTAATTTTTAGCAGTGTATATTTGTAGAGTTCCACATAAAGAGAAAAAACCCCCGATGTGTCGAATCTATTAATGGAAGACAGAATAGCAGAGAAAAGCCGATGGAAGTGAACCACATTTTAAACAAAACTGAGTTTTTGCTGCTTCCTTGTTTTACACAGATGTTTTTAATGAGGTAACGTTTCTTTTTACATCCAATGTGAAACTCTTAGAGGATTGAAGTGAATGCTGCCGATTTCCTTCAAGCTTATGTTGTTTGTGCCTTCATCTGCTTTTTTCTGACATTTTCAAAGGTGTCTTTTTGCCATTTCTGCACACCTCTTCTCTCTCTGGTTTCTTTTCTCTCTCTTCTGTGTCATTTTTGCCTTCATCTGTGTGTTGTCACCCCCAATTCTATGACTTTTTGCCTGCTTTTTTTGTCCCCTTGGATCCTTTACCTTTTTTGCCCTTTTTGCCTTTGCCTTTTTTCCCTCTCTCCTTCAAGGCCTTGCGGACACCATAGCCTCTCCAGTATGCTTGGATAAGAAGAGCAGCTTCTGTCATTAGCATTAGCTGCTTCGCTTCCTTCTCTTTCTTCTCCTCTGCAAGCCGGCGGTTCTCCAAAATGTTTCTGTACTCTACATCTAGTTCAGAATAAAGCATCTCCAGCCTTTCCACTTCTTCTACCTCCTGCTCATACTCCTTTGTCACCCTCTCAAAGCTCTCCTAAGATTGTGGCAGAGAAGAGAGACTATATGTGATAGTGAAGCGTGAAATCAAACAGCAGCTTAGACAGACTTGTACACTGCTGCACTGTTGCAGACATACTTAAAATAAGTCTGGAAACTACAGATGAGTTTTCCCAGGCTCTCACACGCATACAACAAAAGCTACAGGTTCTCCATTTCAGTTTGGTGAGTAATCAGCACAGAACTCCTCTTATGTACTTACTTCTTTTTGGTGATGAGCTCTACATTGGCAACAGAAAGAAAGTAACTTTTGCTTTTCGTGTATATACAGGCCGCATGTAGTTGTATCAAAAAGGAGGACAGCCCGTGAAAGCTGCCTGTGTGGGTTTTTTTTAAACATTTGGACAGAAAAAAAATAGTTTAAAAACCTCAAAGAAGTCTCCAACCTGCCCTTAAATGACATGATGCCACTTTTGGTGTGCAAGGATGAATCTTTGTGTCTCTATGAGAAACTGAAAAGCCAAACTGATGTAAGAACACAGTCAAAAACCAGAAGTTGTGCAATAATGGTTATTGGACACATTTAACACATGGTGAGCCAAACAGACTTATCCTCACCAAGTAAAATCTGTCAATCCATTCCAATGCTAATGCTGCCTGCCTCATTGCTAGACAAGTCAACGGCAAAACCAAAAACCTTTAAAGGTCACACTGCTCTTTTCACCTCCAGTTCAATAAATGAATGATTAGGTACTGGTATGTAAACACTTCTTGATAAAGAACTAATGGGGTGTCCTAATATTTACCCAGGACTGTATACGTGTGTGTGTGTGTGTGTGCGGTATATGGCTGTACCTGCAGGGCCTCCATTTCTTCATCAAAAGCTTCAGTCAAGCGTTCAGTAACTGTATCAACCCTTTTGATTCTCTGATAACAAAAACAAGCAATAATTGAATGTAAATGTGATGTAAAATTTGCAATAACAGGTGTAATAAACGTGCCCATCGGATTGCAGCTTCTTCTTCAAAGTTGCTGGTCATGAGATCGTTGAGTTGAGCGTTCATATGATCAACATCCTGCTGCTGTTTTTTCTGCATTGTTTCACATTCTTCAAAGGCAGCCTGTAGCTGCTCCGCTAATGTACTCTCCTCTTCTCTTTTCTTATGCAGAGAACACTCCAAATTGTCAATACCATGACTTCTCTGAGAAATCTGTTACACAAAAAGAAATATTTTTTCTTTAGTTACAGCTGAGCAGTTGTACACTGGATAGGCTTGAGTTAAATCCTTTTTTTCCCCATGAATATTACCATTATAATGACCTCCTCCATTGTTGCAGTTTGGTCTTTGTCTTGTTCAAAATCAATGTCGTTTGGATCAGAGCAAACTGGTTTGGGAGAACCCATCTGAGGCTTGGGTTCCAGACCTCCTAATATATTAAGCTCTTTAATTAGTGCCCTTTCAAACTTCCCTATTTCCTTACCCAAATCTTTCTTCCAAGCAGAAAGGAGAAGAGGATAGACTTTCAAAAGCCTGAGCAGATTCCTAAAAGAGCTTCTGATCTTCTTCTCGAGCTGAGTAGTCTCATTCTTCCCATCTGACACCAGCTTGTGATCTTTTAGCATCTCCATCCTTTGCTCTAACATTAGATGTTCCTGGAGTGCACTGCTCAACTCACTGTTTATGACAGAGTCGACCTTTAACTGCAGGACAGTAGGCAGTATTGCAATGAACTCAACGTTACTGATAAGGTTCCTCAATATGTGGTTGATGGCGTGTTGTTCAGAGGCGATATGAGCCCTCTTAATTATATCATCATCTTCTGCATCATCATATTCAGTCTTTGTAAATCTTACTTTATTTCCAGGCATTCTGTCACTGTGGAAAAACTAGCAAAAACAAATGTCAAAATATATCTGTATATGTGGACAATTATTTACAGATTTATGTGCAAATTCAAGAGGATGTCAAACATTATTCCATTGATCCATTCATATCTAATAGTTTCCTGAGACAGTATCACCGTGCACTGGCTTTTATTAACTGGCACATTGCCAAATTTTAATTTTATGGTTAACCACAATCACAGCATTCTAAAAGCGATGCATACCTTTTACCCGAGGGCTGATCAGGCTTTATTATTCTTGTATAGTCTTGTGCAGTGTTTAAATTATTGTTAAAGCCAGTAACAAAACCATCTTGAAAGCAGATTGAAGCCTTAATATACTTTTGTTTTGTGTCTTTGATCTTTTTCACTCGTAAAGATCCTAAAAGATTAAAGTGATATTTTCCCAGGTGACCTCTGACAAATGTTTTGGCACATGTTCATATAGCTGCATCAACTGGAATTAACAGAGACTTGGAGAAAATCTGGGCTAACTTGCAATCACTCGGGATGTGCTGATGGGTTGTGCTGTTTTTTTTCTCACATGTGCCCCAATATAACATGTGATCAGATCTGTCCTTCAACTCACATATTAAAATAGTCTCTAGAAGTGTCTTTTTCCACCTGAGAAACATCGGAGAGGAGAGTCCGAATCAACTCACACTCTAGGTGTGAGTTGATTGACACTCTAGGTGTGAAGATCATCACCTTGTGGACATTGAGAAATTTGAACGTGTCCTTCAGCGTAAAATCATGGTGCGTTACAGGGGGTCTGATGACAGGGCTCTACGCCCATCTGTGTCGGCTTACCCCCGTTGCGGCGACCCACTGTTTATTCTGTTGTTTCAGGGACATTATTATGGGATAAAGAATGTGGAGGGTTAACAGGGAATACAGCACGTCTGCAGATTCTGTTACAAAGAGCTGCCAAGACATTGACCAACACAATTGTCCAGGTTGTAGTATCCTCTGTCACGCTTCCTCTTGTACTTTAATCAAGTCAGAGGCGGGAATGTGTTGGGGCTGTGCCCAAACGTGCTCGGTGTGTTGCAAGTCACGAGAATAAGAGAGGGACCCGGTTAACTACATTGGGAACTGGGACGTTTTCTCAGCTGTGAGCTACTGCACTAGTGCCCTCTCCAAACGTCGAGGGTCAGTCAGTTGGCTATGGTAAGCACAGCCTTCAAGAAGCCTCAGTCACATCTCTGACTAAGTCAGCTAGGTCAACAGTGTAACAGATTTTTACCTGTAAAAGAAAGGGGGGAGCATTATCTGAGCAATGCTGGATTCGAGCATCCTCTCGTATCAGGATAATCACAGTGACTCATTTGTCCACACATTGCCAGATCTGATGGATCTCCATGGAGACGAGGGAATGAGCAACATTTATCTCAGTATGTGCTGAGATCCATCAGAATAAACTGTCTGCCCAAGCATCCCTTCATTTTGTCCCTTCTTTTAAAAATTGAGAATGTCAATATATTTTGTCATCGACAGAAGAGTTAAGTTTATTCCATATGATCATGTTGCATTCACTTCTGTCTGTCATTCCACCATAATGTATTAATTGCTAAAAATTGAAGTATTTATTTCATTATTACAATGTAGATTTGCTTAGGTCAGGCATGGGCAAACTACGGCCCGGGGGCCACACGCGGCCCATTAAACGTTTTAATCCGGCCCGCCAAACTTGAAAAATTAAATGAATAAACCTTGTTAATGTTATATTTTCACTGCAATTCTGGTGTTTTCCCACTAGAAAAAAGACAGTCAGGAGGAGAGTGATGGTGATATCCTGAAGGATAACAGAACTTTCAGTGCTTTAAAATAGAAATGGTTATTAATTTTTTTTAAAAAGGCACATTTTATTCATTTGATTTTAAGTGTTTTAAGACTCATTCCAAAGTCAGATATTTTGTTGTAATGCTTCTCTTCATTTTCATTTGAAATTAAAGCACATGTTTTCTCCATATCCCAAGATGGTATTTTTTCTCCAATGAGGTGAGGTTACCAAAGCACTCCATCCATCCATCTGCTCCTGGTCCGGCCCCTTTGTCAAATGTTAGAACCCATTGTGGCCCACAAATCAAAATGTTTGCCCACCCCTGGCTTAGGTCCACATGATATTTAAACTTATCATATGGTGAATAAAAGGAAGACAGATCTAGTCATCACAATTAAAAAATATTGGTCTTGGAGTTAAAGCCTATTGGAACCTTTGAAATAATTTCTTTAGCAGCAAAGTGCTTTACATGTCTTCTTGCCAATGGCTTTTGCTTTGCCTTTTGTGTCCTTTTGGCCTTTGCCTATTTTCTGTCTTTCATTCAAGGCTTTCACTTTTTTGCCCTTTTTGCCTTTGCTTTTTTCTCTCTCCCCTTAATGGCCTTGCGGACATAGAAACTCCTCCACCATGCTTGGATAAGAAGAGCAGCTTCTGTCTTTAACACCAGCTCCTTTTCTTCCTTCACCTTCTTCTCCTCTACCTGCCGGTGTTTCTCCAAAATGTATCTGTAATCCACATCTAGTTCAGAATAAAGCATCTCCAACTTTTTCACTTCTTCCACTTCTTGCTCATACTTCATTGTGTTCAGCTCCAAGCTAGCCTGCGGTCGAGAAAAGAGGGAGACTGTAGGTTATATTTAATAACTTAATTTTGACAGGGACTTGCCTTCTTTATAGTTCAGGCAGTTCATTCTCTGTAAACCCCCAGTCATCGTTGTGAGTAAAATTCCCAGTAGATCAGACTGGCCACTCCCTTTCTTCCCTCTTCTCCTGCTTGTTATGAATGTCTCTTGACTATGTCTGCATGCATAAATGTACTGAATGCATGGAGTTGTGGCCATGCGATTGGCTGATTAGCTATTTAAACAAATAATTTAAATTGAGTATATTTGTGTACCTGCAGGGCCTCTATTGCTTCATCAAAATCTTCAATCAAATGAGCAGTAGCTGCATCAACCATGACGATTTCCTGACAATGGAAGAGAGAAAGTCTAATTTTAATGAAATTGAAATGTGATATAACATTTTAAATAACAGGTGTAACAAACACACTCGTCGAAGTGCAGCTTCTTCTTCAAAGTTTCTCTGTGTTAGATCATTTAGCTCAGTGCTCATTTGATCAACTTCCTGAAGTAATTTTTTCTGCACTGTCTCCAATTCCTCAGTAGTGGTCTGGAGCTGCTCCTCCAATGCACTCTCCTCTTCTCTTTGCTTTTGCAGAGAACTCTGCAAAGTTTCAATGTCTTGACTCTTCTGAAAAATCTGTTACACACAAAAGGGATAAAGAATTGTGATCTTTTGCCAAATCTGAGCAGATGTCGACTGGGCAGGATTGAGCTCGTGTCTTACTTTTATTTTCACGGATCTTACCTTTGTAGTTACTTCTTCTATTGTTGCAGGAAAGTCTTGTAGTACAGGAGTATCGTTCAGCTCATCGGAAACAGGTAGCAGTTTAGGAGCAGCTTGCTGTGGCCTGGGTTCCAGACCTTCCAATACATGAATCTCTTTGATTAGGCACCTTTCACATTTCCCTATTTCCTTTGGCAAGTCTTTCTTCCAAGCAGAAAGGAGAAGCGGACGGGCTTTCACGAGCCTGAGCAAATTTTTCAAAGAGATCTTCAGATTTTTCTCAAGATGAGTATTCTCATTCTTCCCATCTGACACCAAGTTGCGATCTTCTAGCATCTCCAGCCTTTGTTCTAACATTAGATGTTCCTGAAGTGCTCTGATCACCTCACTGTCCATGACATCAGTGTCCCAGTTTACCTTTAGGACCCCAGGCAGAATCGCAATGAACTCAACATTACTGACAAGGTTCCTTAATATGCTGTTGATGGTGTGTTTTTCAGAGGAGATATATGTCCTCTCAACCATTTCATTGTCTTGTGGATCTTGATATTGTATCTTTGTGAATCTTCTTGCTTTATTTCCATGCATTCTGATACTGGATGCTGTGTAGAACTAGCAACAAAAACAAATAATACACAAACATAAATTGATGCAGCCATTTTTTATATTCACTTAGGAACGCACTTAAGACAAGTTTACAACCAGATCTATCCTCAACATGTCTTGTGTTTTCAGAACAATCTCTGCCTGTTCCAGCATCTTCCAAGGACACGAGGCACCGGAGGCCTAGCAGACGACTTATCATTGCAAAATGCATGTATGTCGTTCAAAACTCAGCATGAACTGTCAGCACTGAGATGATCGTCTATAACAGAAACACACCAGTACATGCTTACATGGATCATAGCAGTGATGGTTAAAGTTGACTAGTTTGGATGAATATATGAGGGCCGTAACTCAGAGTTTTAACTTTAGGATTGAATTTATTAATCCTTCAAAGTTCATCTTTATCATTATTTAGCTTCAAGTGGGAAAATAGTACTGTCTGTCAAGCTGTAAAAATAACACAAATTTGAAAAATTACCTCGAGGGGACGATTGGAACTATATGCTGTAGCATTTGTTTCAATGGACGTCGCTGTAAACACAGGGTTTCCTAGGACACAGAAGAAAGAAACTGCATTCAACACCACGCCCATTTGGAGAAAAAACGTCGTCTGCGTTTTAGGGTTTTTTTTTTTTTTTTGCAACACTGAAAGATACGGTTACAATAGATACCATTTAACATTAGATCAAGTTGAGTAAATTGGACATATTGTTAAGTAACATATTAACTAGGTAATTTCACGTAAAAAAAAAAGTCAGGGGGGCGTGTTTTTCATTAAAAAAATGTGTTACCGTCAGTCTGCGGCTACGAGAGGGCAGATAAGCTACAATTTCCCTGTGCCTGATCTGCACCATATTACATCTACGAATGCGCAAACTTGCGCGCTTGCGCGTGCATTTTTCATGATTTATATAAGAAGGAGAAACGTGACAATAACATGGAAATAACCAACTAAAGAATAGAGATAAATAATTTGAAACATTCAATAATTAAAGGGAAAACATAAACGAATAAATAGATAGAAGATTCAATTTAATTGAATTTCATTCCATTTCAAGACAAACAGATGTTTGTTTTTGTTCACAACGTCACACTATACTGTTAAACTGAGTTAAACACCAAACATTTTGATGGCTAAAAGGTTAAAGTATGAGAAATTATTTTTCATTATCCCTATTGTAAAAGCTAAATATTGGCAATTTAGATTAAAATCTGAAAAAGAGCGCTTTCCAGAGTTTCTGGGTAAAAAAAAAAAAAAAAAAGTTGTTTTATGTGTTTCCACCAAATAATCTGTGAGTGGCAAATCTAGATAAATATCTATAATGCCCTGAATACTACAGATTCGTCCCTAAAGAGTGTACTTTTTACTTCATTTCTCTTTATTTCAACCCAACTCATTTGTTGGGGTCCAGGGTTGTGTCTGCTTTGTCCTGCAGGGGGCGTTGTTGAGCTCGATTGACTGCAGCTGGCACTGCAGGCAGGCGCACCTGTAGGCAATTTAAATCCTGCCGCCTACTTAAGGTGGGTGCGTCTGCCTGTCAGTGCCAGAGTGTTGGTTTGTGGCTTTGCTTGGTCCTTTTTCCCTGCATGTTTGAGGTCTTCATGCCGATTGCTGGCCCGGAGAAGTGCAGAACCTGTTCCTGAGCTCTCTGCAGTCCTGGAGGACTGCTTCTGTTCCGAGCTCTCTGCAGTCCTGGAGGACTGCTTCTGTTTCCGAGCTCTCTGCAGTCCTGGAGGACTGCTTCTGTTCCCGAGCTCTCTGCAGTCCTGGAGGACTGCTTCTGTTCCCGAGCTCTCTGCAGTCCTGGAGGACTGCTTCTGTTCCCGAGCTCTCTGCAGTCCTGGAGGACTGCTTCTGTTCCCGAGCTCTCTGCAGTCCTGGAGGACTGCTTCTGTTCCCGAGCTCTCTGCAGTCCTGGAGGACTGCTTCTGTTCCCGAGCTCTCTGCAGTCCTGGAGGACTGCTTCTGTTCCCGAGCTCTCTGCAGTCCTGGAGGACTGCTTCTGTTCCCGAGCAGTGAGACCAACAGCGGCCAGCCACCAGACTCTGGTGAGAAGAAATTAACCCATAATTCACATGTGAAAGCAATAAATTAGATGGTGATGATCATGAGGATGGTGTTTCTGAACAGGGGAACACACTGAAGAATTGTGGCAAACCGAAGACCAGCCGGTCTGGACTCTGAAATGTAAGTTTCTGGCTTTGTTGTGACATGAATGCGAGTCCCAGGAAGGGAGAAACTTCTGAACACTAACTTTTATAATATGTGTTCTAGTTAATCCCCAGGTCAGCAAATCCCGTCGTCGCCTCAACTGCGTGAATACACCATGGATGACAAGTACGACGAAGAAATAAGGATGACCCCACAGGGACTCTGCCTGTTCAGATTGTTTGGCAGCTGATGGGTGGCAATGACCTAATTTTCTTTGAATTTTTGCGCAGCTAACTTAACAGTGAAAATATCAGATTTGAAAAGTAATGTCGTATAAAGTAGATCAATTATTTTTATACATGGATAGGAGCAGATTTGTGGATACTAGCTGCAGTACTTCCTTTGGCCACGGAGTAGCGTCGTTTCACTAACTCCCTTTTTACCTTGACAGCTATATTTAAGGCGCACATTTTAATCATCGTTTCCTATACAGTCACTGTTGGGGGTTTCAGGTTAAGAAAGACCTGCCCAGTTGAAGTGAGCCATTTGGATCATTTAGTTCTAACTGTGCGAAGTGTGCCAGACATGTTCAACTTCTACACCACGACCCTCGGCATGCAGGTCTTGGTGATGTATGGCTTAGATCAGGCATGGGCAAACTAAGGCCCGGGGGCCACACACGGCCCGTTAAACGTTTTAATCCGGCCCGCCAAACTTGAAAAATTAAATGAATAAACCTTGTTAATGTTAAATTTTTACTGCAATTCTGGTGTTTTCCCACTAGAAAAAAGACAGTCAGGAGGAGAGTGGTGATATCCTGAAGGATAACAGAACTTTCAGTGGTGTAAAACAGAAATGGTTATTTTTTTTTTTTTTTTTTAAAAGGCACATTTTATTCATTTGATTTTAAGTGTTAAGAATCATTCCAAAGTCAGATTTTGTTGTAATGCTGCTTTTCATTTGAAATTAAAGCACATGTTTTCTCCATATCCCAAGATGTGTGTGTGTGTGTGTGTGGGTATTATTTATTTTTTTTCTCTCCAATGAGGTGAGGTTACCAAAGCACTCCATCCATCTGCTCCTGGTCCGGCCCCTTTGTCAAATGTTAGAACCCATTGTGGCCCACAAATCAAAATGTTTGCCCACCCCTGGCTTAGATGCAGCTGCTTGGCCATGGAAACCCATTCCATGAAGCTCTCTGCGTACTGTATGTGGGCTAATTTGAAGGTCACGTGAAGTTTGGAGCTCTGTAGCAACTGACTGTGCAGAAAGTCGGTGACCTCTTTGCACTATGCGCTTCAGCATCCGCTGACCCCTGTCAGTTTACGTGGCCTACCACTTTGTGGCTGAGTTGCTGTTGTTCCCAAACTCTTCCATTTTCTTATAATAAAGCCGACAGTTGACTTTGGAATATTTGGGAGCAAGGAAATTTCACCGCTGGATTTATTGCACAGGGGCATCCTATGACAGTTCCACGCTGGAAATCACTGAGCTCCTGAGAACGGCCCATTCTTTCACAATTATTTGTAGAAACAGTCTCCATGCCCAAGGGCTTGATTTTATACACCTGTGGCCGGGCCAAGTGATTAGGACACCTGATTCTGATCATTTGGATGGTGGTCAAATACTTTTGGCAATATAGTGTAGCTGTTGTTGCTCAGTTATACCATTGCAAAGAATGCAATGTTTTCACCCGTTGATGTTTTGTAGCAGCAGCCATCTATGAAGTTGATGTACTGCGCTTCTTCCAGCAGTGACGTATGTAAGTCATCTATAACTATGGTTTGATACGATTCCACATATATTTTATCCAATATAATCAAATGTAATTACTAATAACTGCACATGTAATCACCATAACTGAGTTCTATGTAAGCATATGATGATGTGATGTAATCACCATAACTGAGTTCCATATAAGCATATGCTGAAGAGTTTTAAGTGCCGCTTGGACGGAAAAACTTTCCCTGCTTCATCATTTTGAAAGCACAGCTCGTCATGCTGAAGTTTTAAGAGGGCAAACGGGAGCATCAGAGAGTGAAGAGGGGAATAAGGCGTCATCTCAGCTCTTAGAATTTTACAACCTCACACTGAGAGTACACTGGGGTTGGTGTTCTTCCTCTTCGCTTTTTTTAATAATTCCTAGCATACCCCCCCCACACCTTTGGGTTGATTTAAAACTATTTTATGGGTGTCAAATAACCCTCAATCAATTTTATATTTAGCAGAATACTCTCTTACTACCAATGTACTTCCACTTAACCTTCACTTGGCGGTATTCAATGAGCAGAGTTTAGAAAAGGTTTCCGCTTTGCCTTTTTGCTGTCTTGGCTCCAGTTGGGTGAGAGTCCACCAGATAGCAAAAGTGCGCTGTGGCTGGGTTGATGAGTCTCTCCTGAGGCCATTTTCCATGAGTAGAGTCTTTCTGGTTTCTCTACCTCAGGGGTGGGGAACCCCCGGACTCCGGGCCGTATACGGCCCGCGAGACCATTTCTACCGGCCCGCAACGCAATAAGATTTTTATATGTGCACTTATACAGTGGGACCGTTCGCTAAACGCTGCGAGTAGCAGCGGTAGTGTATTTTTCCCAAACCATCACTGACCCACCACCAAACCGGTCATGCTGAATGATGTTGAGGGCAGCATAACGTTCTCCACGGCATCTCCAGACCCTTTTACATTGTCGCATGTGCTCAGGTTGAACCTGCTCTCATTGGTGAAGAGCACAGGGTGCCAGTGGCGTAGTTGCCAATTCTGGTGGTCTATGGTCTGGGGAGGCATATCCCTGGAAGGACGCACAGATAATGGCACCCTGACTTCTATTGGGTATCGGGATGAAATCTTTGGAGCCATTGTCAGAACCTACGCTGGTGCAGTGAGACCTGGGTTCCACCTGGTCCACGACACTGCCTGACCTCATGTGGCTAGAGTATGCAGGCAGTTCCTGGAGGATGAAGTAATTGATACCATTGACTGGCCCCCACGTTCACCTGACCTAAACCCAAGAGAACACCTCTGGGACATTATGTATAGGTCCATCCGGCGCCGCCAGGTTGATCCTGAGACTGTCCAGGAGCTCAGTGGTGCCCTGGTACAGATCTGGGAGGAGATCCTCCAGGACACCATTCGTCATCTCATTAGGAGCATGCCCCGACGTTGTCAGGCATGCGTACAAGCACGTGGGGGGCCACACAAACCACTGATAATCATTTTGAGTTGCTACAATGACATTTTGGCAAAATAGACCAGTCTGCTGCATTATTTTTTCACTTTCATTTTTTGGGATGTCTTTGAATTCCCCCCTCTATAGGGTGATCTTTTTAATTTCTATCCAATTAGGTAGCATCATTTTGTTACTAATACATCACCTACTTTTTATCAGGACAGATTCAAGATAATTTTCCCCCCGTTTAGATCTGATGTGTTTTAGAAGTGTTCCTCTAATTTTTTTGAGCAGTGTATAGTCTAGGTCTTACATTTTCTTATGTATTTTACTGTGCCTTTTGTGTTTTTTCTTAAATGTTATGTACATATATTATTCTGTATACTTTAATACTAATAATAATACTATTTATTTAGTAAAGCAGAAATAATAGAAATAAATGTGATTTTCAGTCAATAAATCAAAGGCCGCTTCAGTCAGGCACTAATCTCTGAAGGTAGCTGTGACTAGGCCACTTTTGGAAGACGGGTGAACTGAATGGTTACTGAATGGTTCTGTCTAAACTAACTATAGGCCACTTTCGAATCTTCCTTTTATATCCAAGATTACTCTAAAAGTAATTCCTAAATGACTCAGCAGAGTCAGGCATTTGACCTAACCACAGAACAGAAACAGTTCTTGTTAGAGTATTAAATGAGATTAGGGTGAACAGTGACAGTGGTAAGGTGTGAGTTTTGGTTTTATTGGATCTAATAACAGCATGTGACACTACATACTATATCATTCAGATACACATGCTTTAAACTTGGGCAAACATGATTATAACTTGGGCAAGACTCAGTGGAATCATTTCTCTTGAAAATAATTATGTCTTACTTGAGGGAGTAGAGTCATTTTGCGACCACTAGAGATTATGAATCTGACCAAATGCATGTGGAGTCCCGCAGGGGTCAGACTTTAGGTCTTCTCTGTTCAGTTTAACTAATGTTGGTTATCACAGTTACACAGATGACACACAAATTTATCTAGCACTTTTCCTAGACAAACTGGGTTTTATGAGTCTCTGTGTCAGTGTTGAGAGCAAATTAACAATTGCATGAACCAATATTGTCTGCTAACCATATGTTAACAAAACAGGTTGCTGTATTTGGAAATAAAATGAGAAAATGATTCATGTCCTGAGCAAAAACCTTGAGTCATTTGCCCCCAAAACCAAAGACCAAGTCCTAAAGCTAGGAATGTTTTCTTGAGTTAAATTTGACCATTGACATATCAAATTATTAACTAAAAATCAACACATGCAGAGTGAAGGGTTTTATGTTGCAAAACTCATATCCATGCTTTCAGTTAGAGTAATCTAGCCTACTGTCTAGTCAACAAGTTTATTTTTGGGCCCCTTGACCATATTGCACATTGTTTGCTCATTTATCCAAGGTAGTTTTCTCTGTCAACTGGACTGGGTTTCTTCTTTTGAAGACGTTTCGCCTTCTATCCAGAAGGCTTCTTCAGTTCTGAAATCGCTGGGGAGAGAGCTTGAAAATATATAGCCCCTGTGGACCATTTGCATGCTAATGATCCGGGTGGTCACCTGAGAGTCGTTAGCAGGGTCGTTGGTCGGGTCGTTCACCTAGTTTCTGTTGAGGTGTCTCCCCTTTGTCTGCTGGGTCACATGGTGATGAGTCACTGGGTCTCCTGGAATGGTGTGAATGTTTGTTTTGCTGTTGGAAGGAGTGGAGGACTGCATTGTATGTGGGTGATAGGAAGTGCCTCAGGCCACCACCTCTGTTCAAGGATGGTTTCTCCAATTTAACATGGATAGCTTCCTTGACCCCCCTTTCAAACCAGCGGTCTTCTCTGGCCAGTATCCTTACTTGGCTGTCCTCGAAGGAGTACCCACTCTCCTTTAAGTGTAAGTGGACTGCTGAATCCTGACCCGAAGAGGTGGCACGTCTGTGTTGTGCCATTCTTCTGTGGAGAGGTTGTTTGGTTTCCCCAATGTACAGTTCCTTGCATTCCTCCTGGCACTATACAGCATAAACAACATTACTTTGTTTGGGTCTTGGTGTCTTGTCCTTTGGGTGTACTAACCTCTGTCTGAGAGTGTTGCTGGGTTTGAAATGAACCGGTATGTCGTGTTTCTGGAGGATCCTCCTAAACTTCTCCGAGACTCCAGACAGGTAGGGGATGGAAACACTGTGGCGTTTGTTTCTCTCCTCCTCTCCTTTGCTGAGGTCTCGCTTTCTTGAGGTCCTGGTGAAGGCCCAGTCTGGGTAGCCACATGTTTTGAGAGCTGTCTTAATGTGGTCCTGTTCCTTCTTTCTGCCTCGGGATGTGGTGGGTATTTCTCTGGCCCGGTGTTGGAGAGTTCTGATCACTCCCAACTTGTGTTCCAGTGGGTGGTGAGAGTCAAACTGGAGGTACTGGTCAGTATGTGTAGGTTTTCTGTAGACTTCGATGGTGAGATTTCTGTCCTCAGTGATCTTGACCGCGCAGTCCAGAAAGGCCAGACTGTTTCCTTTTACATCTTCCCGGGTGAATTTTACATGCTCGTCTGTTTTGTTGAGGTGATCGGAGAACGCTTCCAATTCTTGTGTTTGAATTTTGACCCAGGTGTCATCTACATACCTGAACCAGTGGCTTGGCGCAGTTCCTGTGAAGGATGTCAGGGCCTGGGATTCCACCTTCTCCATGTATAGATTGGCAACTATAGGGGATACTGGTGAGCCCATGGCACAGCCATGTTTCTGCCTGTAGAAGCCTTCTCTGTACTGGAAATAGGTGGTGTTCAAACACAGGTCCAGCATGGTGCAGATTTGGGCCGGTGTTAAGGTTGTTCTTTCTGTAAGGTTCTTGTCCAATAGAAGGTGCTTGTGGATGGTGTCTATGGCGCTGGCGGTGGGGATGCACGTGAAGAGTGACGTGACATCATAAGATACCATAGTCTCTTCTGGAAGTAGTGTGAGTCCAACGACTTTTTGAGCAAAGTCTTGGGAGTTTTTGATGTGGTGTGGGGTGTTGCCAACCATGAGCGACAAGATGGAGGCCAAGTATTTGGAAATGTTGTAGGTTACAGAATTGATGCTGCTTACTATGGGTCTGAGAGGGGTCCCTGGTTTGTGGATCTTGGGCAATCCATAAATGCAAGGGATGGTTTCTCCTGGATATAGACGGTAGTATTGTGGTCTGTCAATGGCTTTATCCTTTTCCAGCTTCTGTAGTAAGTCTACCACCTTCTTCTTGTAGACAGACGTGCCACCTCTTCGGGTCAGGATTCAGCAGTCCACTTACACTTAAAGGAGAGTGGGTACTCCTTCGAGGACAGCCAAGTAAGGATACTGGCCAGAGAAGACCGCTGGTTTGAAAGGGGGGTCAAGGAAGCTATCCATGTTAAATTGGTGAAACCATCCTTGAACAGAGGTGGTGGCCTGAGGCACTTCCTATCACCCACATACAATGCAGTCCTCCACTCCTTCCAACAGCAAAACAAACATTCACACCATTCCAGGAGACCCAGTGACTCATCACCATGTGACCCAGCAGACAAAGGGGAGACACCTCAACAGAAACTAGGTGAACGACCCGACCAACGACCCTGCTAACGACCCTGCTAACGACTCTCAGGTGACCACCCGGATCATTAGCATGCAAATGGTCCACAGGGGCTATATATTTTCAAGCTCTCTCCCCAGCGATTTCAGAACTGAAGAAGCCTTCTGGATAGAAGGCGAAACGTCTTCAAAAGAAGAAACCCAATCCAGTTGACAGAGAAAACTACCTTGGATACAATGACCTGGATGACTGAGAATTTACACAGACATTTTGCTCATTTAATCACTCTAAAGTACTTCATTATTTTAAATTGCACTCCAGCATTTGACAAAATATATTTTATGAAGGTTTTTGTTATACGATGTAACTTTTAATGTATTAATATTTGAAACAAATAAAGCACAAATAAAACTGCCTTGCCGTGCCTACAGGGGGCAGAATTATCGCTCAAAAATGTTAATTGAGGCACCGAATTGCGTCGACAATGGCGCCTGGAGACGACGTTTCGTCGTGGCCGTGTCAAGTGTGACCTGTTAGCCAATTGGGTTCGTCAGTTGAAGGCGCTGCTCCCTCATTTCCAAGAACGGCGGGCATGATGGATGAATCCCAGAGCCAGGTAAACTGATCAGAAATGCGAAATATCGCCAGTCGCTTTTTTTTTTTTTTTTTTGCCGACGCCTGTATTTTTTTCCAACAAAACGAAATGAAAGCAAACAGTAAAACTACAACAAAGAGTTGTCACGCGTTCTAAAAAGCGGCAAAACTTTGATGTGCCTTAGATGTGCTAGTTTGTTTGAAACCATTTTCGTGATTGTAGCGCCAAAGTGTAGGTTTTGTTTTACGTTGATTGCACCGACCAACGTAGACGGACATCGGATGCCTTTTTAAAAAATCAATCAAAAAACGAAACAAAAAAACGTGACATTCTTTCAGTTACGCGAAATTGGCTACACGCGTGAAATCTGCGCAGGAAAACGTTAGCGATGTGCGGTATTATTTTTGTAAGCATTTATTATAACAATGATTATAAACGATAGGTCTAAAACTTAACAAAAAAAGTTAAGCTTTTGTTATGTATACTTAATTTTGTTCCGAAGCAATTTAATGCAATGGTGCACTATGACTCGAAGGATGAAAGTGATTATTTGATTTTAGATTGTCATCTATACAACTATGGTATTTTAATATGTCATTAATTTAAAATCTCTCTTAATATGTTGCTCCTTCTCATTTTTGTCAGAGCGGACATATTTCTAAACACGAGTGCCTTTTTAATTTTTCTGTTTTAATTGCTTAATATATTATTTTGGCCATTGGTAGAAGCAATATTTAAACTTGTCTCCATATTTTAGTGATAGTGTAATGTATGATCCATCATTAACTTACGATTGTGTGCAGGTGTTTACTGTAGCATTAAAATCCAAACTTTTGAGCGTTTTCATGGTTGAGGACACTTTATTAGGTACACCTTGCTAATAAAAATTGGACCCTTTTTGCCTTCAGAACTGCCTTAGTTCTTCTTGTCATACTGTAAATAAGAGGTTGGAAACATTCCTCAGCAATCTTGGTCCATATTGACAAGACCAAATAATGCCTGACCTAATTCCTACAGCTTTGTCAGCTGCACATTTATGAATTAAATCTCCCATTTGTTCACTTTCCAAAGGTGCTCTCTTTTATTGAGATTTGGGGAGTGTGAGGGCCCTTGGACTACTGTGAACTCATTGCCATGTTACAGAAACTAGATTGAGAAGACGGATAGATACAAAAGCCAGCTTCAGTAAGAATGTCTCCATTTGACCAATGTTCTTCTGTTAGGTTTTATATTGCCATAAAGACCATGCAAATGTTGGGACATTTTCCACAGTGTCTCAGCATTGTCACAGCAAAGTTTATACTATTTTATTAAGTATTATGATTAAATATCTAATATCTCATATTAGAAAACATTGTTATAGGATGAAGGAGGAGGCACCTGCAGCAATGTGTTTGGAGGCCAAAAACGAATCGTTGCATATAGAAAATGAGATCCTGAGTATGTGTGAATCATGGTCACGTTTTTAATGATTTATTGTACACCTTCAGTAATTACATTAATTAAGATTATGATAATCACCCTTTGCTCTGTCTTACATGTCAAGGAGAAAATTAGCAACTTTCGTGCCTTCAAATTCTTTTCTACTTTCAGCCGTCTCCAGTTTTCAAAGGCATCTCTTATACAGTATAGATCCTTGATTTGTTTCTGACAGAAATCAGAAACAAAGATAGGTGGATGGTTGAAGAACAGCCCAAAACACACAAAAAATACATTTTTGTAAACATATTTACTGGCTGACAACTTTGCAATATTATGGCTGGAGTACTGTTGTACAATTTTAAGTTAACGTGATTCCTTATTGTCTTAATGTTGGCATATCAGGGCTATTTTAAGACTGTTTTCTTTCGGTATTTTGGTTTTGTGTCAGATTTCCAGAATGCAGAGATTGACTGCAATGAAAAACCTGATGAATAAAAACACATGTGTAAGGGATTCTTCACATGACAATAACAACGGCAAGTTTTCATGGCATTTGCAAATCTCATATACACAAGAGCAGTGCCCAGAGTGCCCGGGCTCCAGAGTAGATTTTTGACATTGTTATCTTTATTTCTTTGCGTAAACATGAAGTGCAGTTTTCAGTTAAATCAGTGATGTGCACTGCATTCGCATTAATCTCTGGTAGCACGCAACTTGGAAAAGCAACAACAGCTAACGCCGGCTACCAAGCAACATGTTTGCTGCTAACCGTACTAGGTTTGTTTTTATTAAGTTGTTTTGCTCTAACAAAATGTGGATTTGCTGCATTAAACTCAGGCAATTAAATTGCTTATTTGTTCGCCAAGGTCTCATTCAGTTGCCTAGATTGCCACCTGACATGCACGCTACTGAGTTTTCTGTGGTTGATGTTTGTATGTCTCCATGTGAACGCGGATCGCTTTGGAAACAAAGGAAAAACCTTTGTGTTTGTTACCTTAGGTTGTATATTGGCTTCACTCTTGAATATAAAGATCTAATGATAAAATACCAACAACACATGTACCTAATAAAGTGGCCAGGGACTCTTTTCCATAGGTTTTTGGCCATGGTGGAAAGTGGAGCTGCAGCTGGAGAAATTAACTTATAGAGTGACACGTAAAAATCAGAACATTGTTGTTGTGATGGAGTAGGACTGACAACTGCTGTACCCCATTTGTGGGCCAAAACATGCAAGGGGTACATCAATATGCTAGTCGGAGCTTTGTTCTTTCTCTCCTGTTATTTTCTATGTTCTTTTAGATTCTGAACCTTGACCGAGTGAAGGCATTTCACGAGTGGCTGGAAAGAACCAACACAAAGATAACTCAAGTCAATGGCCAGAGAAAGTATGGAGGACCACCTGACAGTGAGAGAGGCTCTATGTACCATTACTGGGTGAAATCTGGTGGATGGTTTTATACCATAAGATGATTTAAATAACGTGTTTCTGAGTAGAATCCTAATTAATGTAGTACCATGTATTTTAGTGAGACCATGTGAATTAGTGTAGCAAATATTCAAAGGTTCACATCTGTATTCTACCACCAGAGTGGGAGGGGCCAGTTCCAGGAGCCCGTTGTGAAATCTACATCACTCATATTCCACGGGATACCTACGAGGACGTGCTGATTCCTCTGTTCACCACTGTTGGGCCACTCTGGCAGTTTCGGCTTATGATGAACTTCAGTGGTCAGAATCGCGGCTTTGCCTATGCCAAATATGGCTCACCAGCCATCGCTGCCAGTGCCATTCAACTGCTGCATGGTCACATGATTGAGCCCGGTGTCTCTCTATGTGTTCGCCATAGCACAGAGAAGCGACAGCTGTGCATCGGAGGCTTGCCAGTGAGCACCAAGCAAGCTGACATTTCTCAGGTACGACACGTTTGATAAAAGGCGCCTGTTTCCTCTTTTTAATATTTAATAGTTCCATTAGATTTGTTGGAAAAAGTTTTGTTCTGCAGTAATCAAATTGGTATTTACCAGTCCCTCTCCAGTATATGAAGTCCTGGAACATGGAGATGTGTGATTTTCTTCTCCCGCGCTGTGGATAATATCTTTTTGCTAAGAAGTCATTTCCAGCAAAAATTGACTTCTTTGTGTCTTTAACTTTGCACCTGTAGCATCTTCCTCTGGTGTTTTTTTTTTTTTTTATTCTAAAAGGATTTAATAAGCGCCTGTTGCGTGGCAAGTATGCTTAAAAAGCACCTGGAATATTTCTGTCTGTTCAGTTTTTTTGGATTAATCTCAGAGATTTGAAAACTGACATCTGGATTTTTTTCCCCCTCTAAATTGCATACTGCTGTCCTGATCTTGTAGGTGATGCACACCATGTGTGAGGGAATAGAGAGAGTTTCTCTAAAATCAGAGCCTGGTATTGCTGGAATGTCTGCTGTAGTTACCTTTTCTTCCCATTACACAGCATCAATGGCAAAGAAAGTGGTGATTGAAGGTATGTGAGATGGTAAACTGATGCTTGGAGTGTATGAGTGAATTACTGTTAATGTAGTTAACGTTTATCTGAATAGATTTACTTTTTTTCCCCAAGCATTCAAGAACCAGTATGCCTTGAGGGTCTCAGTCTCCTGGTTCTCATCCTTTAAGGCCAGTCCAAACCGGTTACTGCCTCCACAAAATCTTGTAAATGTCTCTTGTCGGTCCTCTGTCTTGCTTCCTCGCCAGACCGGCACGTTATTCCACTCCCCTAGTTTTTGCAAAGCAGTCGGAGGACCTATCACCCCACAGCCTTATGAATGTTCCACCCCCTCCTCTCGTGCGTCTCTTCCATCCCCCATGATGCTCCTCAATAACTTGTGCCAGACAGCTGGTTTTGGCCCGCCACACTATAAGATTTCCTGCAGCCGTGCAGGACCTGATGGGTACCTCCATTTTTCTTATCAAGTGTTTATCCTTGGGATAAATATGAGCCTTGAAGGGGTGATCATGATCTTACCTGGTGCCAACATCTCCAGCACTATGGAGGAGGCTCGGGAGGCTGTAGCACAGCAGGTCTTGAGGAAGGTCTTCCACCGCCAGGTCTCCCACTGAGCAGGCCTGCACAGTTCAGCAACTTCTACTGCACCGCTCAATGCTGTTTTATTTCATAGAGTTGTTCAAAAAACATTGATATGTATATTTTATTGCAGTTAACTTATTTTTGCATGGTTTTATTAGTATTTGCTGTTGTTTGTTCTGTTCTATGCATGCTTGTTGTTGTTGTGCTCAGTTAATCATTTTAAGTAAATGTGACTTCAAAAGTAAATCTGATGTGTTGGATTCTTTGGGGTTGTAAAGTGATTGTTTATACATAAAAGAATAATCAATCGTCACAGTGAAACTCAGTCCGGATCAGAATCTCAGCTTGTCCAGTTTAGAAGCAATGATCTCAGAACAGTACCCAAATTAAGGTTCGCTCTGGAGAAAGGCATCCGCTAGATGATGAATTTTATCTTCATAACCTGTGTCTGCCTTCACAAATAGCAATCTAATACTATGTTCATGATGCAATCTCACAGCTATCGCATCCACATGGTGTAAGCCCGGCACGTGTGTATATGATGTAAATCAGTGAGAAGGTCTTTTCCACCTTTCCCAAGGTCCTTCTCTTAGCTTAAGAGTAGTTAAAAATGCAGTTTGGTTTTAACAGACTGGCCTCCCTTCATGCCATTTAAAAAAAAAATGTGCTTATTACTTCAAAACTGGGCAGTACTCTAACCCATGGGTGGCTTTATCATTGGGCAAAAACTGGAAAATGTATCCCAAAAGTACCGGAATGTACCAGAAAGTTTTCTCAAAGCAATCACTGAGGTTTTGTTCTTAATTCACACACTATAAAAAAAGCTTCAAAACAAAGTTCTTAGGACAGTAGTAGTGGAAAACAAGACAATCACAGGAATTGCAACTCTAATATGGTGATTGTAAACCTTTTTAAGGCTATATTTTAGAGTTGAAAGGGTGTTTTAGGTAAGAGCATGGCAGAGCTGTGGTGTCTCGAACAGGTCTAAATACACTCCATTTGGAGGTTCCTCCCATAGGAGAGGCTTGTATTGATGTAGGTATAAAAGTTAAGGGACACCATTCTGGAATTTTCCCACACATTTTGGTGCCTGTATGTGGGAATAAATTTGTCTCATTCATTCCTGCAAATGCAAATGATTGCAAATATTCTTAGATTTACATGTTTTGCTATCCACAAACACAAATCTAGAGCAGGGGTGGGCATCGAGGGCCGTATCCAAGCCAGACTTTCTGTCCTACAGGTAAATATGTTCAACTGGGGTTCCATTTACCTTGGTGAAAGCGTTTTCTGCCTGGTAGGATGCAAATCCTGGCTTGAATTCAACCCTAGAGGAATAGATTTGACCTCCTCTGATGGGCAACTCCAATCCATGAAGGCTGGAATCCAGCCAGGTTTTGCATCCTACCAGGGAGAAACTGCTTTCACCAAGGTAAATGGAACCCCAGGTGAAAGTGTTTACCTGTAGGACAGAAAGTCTGGCTTGGATACGGCCTTCGATGCCCACCCCCGATCTAGAGTAATGAGTAATGTGTGTCTTGGTTGTTACCAATAAATGTGTATTTGTAAATATATCTTTTTTTTTAAAAAAAAAATTGTATCGAATCAGTCCTTTGTAAAAGTTAAAATTCTGTTTGTGTGATTCTATTGCTGGATCACCCTCGCTTTGCCCAATTATGTATTTTTGGGACATTCTTTCTACAAATCCACAGTTCCACAAGGAAAAATGAACAGGGTCATCAGGATATGTTTCAATCGTCAAAGAAATTGTAAAAATACGATCAATTAGTACCCACATTTCACAGCTTAATTTGCAAAGAAAATGTTTTTTGAGCCCCGGGACAAACGGAATCGAGGGCAATTTGACTGAGCTCCGAATTGTGAATTGTGAAACCTCAAAAGTTACTTCCATTGAGTGAATACGATTTTGATTTTCTTCAGGCACCTGACATATCAGCAAAAGGCTCACGTTTAATATTTATAGGAGACCTAGAAAATTTTGGTTTGGATTTTTCAAACGGTCGTGGTCAGTCTCACGACAATGGCGGTGATGTGCAGTCCGTACAAAGGAGAGGCTGGAAATGAAAAGCTTGATCCATTCCTTGTGGAAACCACATATTGAATTTTGTTGGTGATACAGTAAAGTCCTTTGTAACAACTACGGTAGTTTATTTGGTCTGGATGTTGAGAAAGCTGGCTGCTACCGGCTGCCTGTAATCCTGGAGGCACTGACTCCTCTGAAGGAAAACAGACTCGGTCAACTGCAGCTGATTTATTCATAAAACTGTTTTCTCTGCTCCTTGTAGATGCAGTACAGTGAAGTAGAGATATACACTGAGAATGGTGCGGGATGAGTGACATCACAGACTTGAGTGGAAGCTAGATGGTATTGATGAAAAGGACCTCAAGCTAGGAGTTAAGTTCGATCTCAGAATAGCTGTCAGATCTCCTCTCATTCTCTGAACACAGAATCAGGAAGTCACTGAATTTGGATGGTTGATTACAAGCTTTGCTGTTGCAAAGGCTGACTTACATTGCGTAAAACGAACATTATGTGGCTCCCAAATTGTTTTTGTAACGTGAAAATTTTGTTTCACAAAAAACATTTTATTTTTTTTAAATTTAAATAGACTCAATTTTCCATTGAAATAAGTGATGTTTATTTCAGGAGTACAAGAATATTTGATACAGGTAGGCTTTTGCTGATGCATTCCTTAAGAACCACTTCTTGCACTTTTCAGGCAAATGCTTAATTAAGATCATAAATGAAAACATGAACCCAATTTATTAATATCATTTCCTCTACTGAGTCCGCCAGTTGCTGTGTAGATGCGTCCATATGTGTGTTGTCACAGCTGCATTATTTGCAACAATTTACACAGAGTTAATGCGAGTCTGAATGGCGATGATGATGATAATGATGATGATGCAGCAGCAGAAGAGCAGGGAATAACTATGCAGAGGTCCTCTTCTTGATCTCAGCTATGAGATCTGCTCTGGAAATGTCAACCTGTGGAAAAATAGGACATTAATTGTAAACTAAATTTTGCAGATTCTTCTGTGTAAAAGTCCCACTGGTTTGTAGGTCCAATCATCAATCATAGGCAAAGCTTAGCTATTGTTCACCGTGGGTCAAACCAAATACAAACAAACAAGAACTACTGTAATCAAAAGCGTCCTCAAGATGAAATGATAAGATCATTGGAGGATGATATTAAGGCTGCACTTATCATGTAAAATGATTGATAACTTCAAAACAAATCCAAATGTGAGGAGAACAACTTCTGTATTCTGTGTCAGCAGTACCTCATCTCTAGTAGCGACATTACGGAGTTTGACCACTCCATTTTTCAGTTCCTGTTCTCCCAGTATGGCCACCAGGGGAATCCCCGACTCCTCACAGTGCTGGAGCTGACTCAGCAATTTAGGGCTCTTCTTGTACATCAACTCTGCCTAAGCACACACACGTGCACGTTTTTCTACTGTTGTGAGATATAATTAGCAGTTTATTCTGGATAGCTTATCCTAAACACACACACCTTAATACCAGCATTCCAGAGTTCAGTGATGAGTCGGAGCCTCTCCTCCAGCAGGTTCTTTTGGGCAGCTGCCACCATGACCTGAACCTCTGTAGTACGAATCTTCTCTGTTGAGGCCTGCAACAACAGAACAAACCGACTGAGAGAGACCCTGACACATATTAAGACACGACCATTAGACCCATTACACACTACACCTTTTCCTACTCAACACATGTATCCATTGTGTAGGTAATAACTGCCTCACCTCGGCCTTCTGCTCCATGATGGAGAAGATCCTCTCGATGCCAATACTGACACCCACACACGGCACCTTCCTGCCTTTGGGGTCAAACATGCCCACCAAGCCATCATATCGCCCCCCACCAGCCACACTGCCCACAGTGACACACTCCTCTGTTGGTGCCTCATTTGAAGTTTCAGGTGCTACAGGGGCCACACCTGCTTGAGTCAAGATCGCCTCATAAATGATTCCTGTGTAATAGTCTAGACCTCGAGCCAGGCTAAGGTCAAACACCACCTATAATGAAATAACCATATGCATTAGCAATATTAAAAGACTATTATTACATTTGCTAATGATGAAAAAACATGTCACACCTTGTCTGTGACCTGGAAGAGCTGCAGGTAACTGAAGAGAAGCTTAATGTCAGTAAGGCCAGCACAAGCCTGCGTACTCTGACACATTTTCTGGTCCTGAAGGAGACGTTCAGCCAAATCCATTCCACCTACAGAGACATTGACAAGGACTCATGACAATTCACATGTGCTTTAGACCAATTTTTCATGCTGGAGCTCAGCTGCCTGCAGCACACGCCATTTGGAAGCTATGTATGCTGTTTAGAGATGTAGGGTTGCTTTGGATAGAAGAGCTCAATTACCAACTGCGGTATCGTGTATATTGAGAATCTAAGAAAAATCTCACCTTGCATACCAACATACACTCCGATCTGGTCAGCAGCCTCCTCTGACAAACCCTTCTCATTCACCATTTCATTTTTCACAGCCTCCCACGGCAGCTAGTTTTGGATAAAAGAAACACACGATAAAATGGTGGATTGAACTCTGCACTGGATCCTGAATGATCGTCACATGCAGGAGGGTCATTTAAAATCAGCACTATGAGCACCGCAGTGCATCAGCGCACCTTGTCCAGTTTATCCACTGTGGAACAGATGGTACGGAACATGTTATCTGGAACACCACATACAGCAAACATGCCATCAAGAATTCGTCTGTCATTGACCTGGAAAAGGAAAAAATAGTTAGACTTATGCCAGGCAATGATTTAAAATGCAAATGAAAGGATGTGGAGAACCTTGATGCGAAAGTCGCCAAGGTCCAGCTCACTGAGGATTTCATGGACAATCTTCAGACATTCAGCATCTGGAATCATGGCATCATACTGTCCTGCTATGTCAAAATCCTGCAGATCATACAAATTCCTCATTGCAACACTGAGAATTTCCACACCAAAGGGCATTTTGAGCAGCAGCAGGACTAATAAACGTGTTCAAGGAGGACTTACACACTGATAAAACTCTCTATAACGTCCACGGGTCATGGCTGGGTTGTCACGGCGGTACACTTTGGCAATGTGGTAGCGTTTTATGTTGGTTATCTTGTTCATGGCTAAATAGCGGGCGAAGGGTACCTAGCAAAACGACTGGTTATGGATGAGACTGCAATCTGCTCTGGAGGAGGGGTTTCATCATCAAAACATATGTGCACCATATTTTTTTGTTAGGAAATTTTACTTTTCTTAATTTATTGATGCCTGTTGCTAAGGGCGAGATTTAACAACAACTTACGGTACATCAAGGATGACCTGATACAGATACCAGCATTATCATGTGATGATTTCAAACTCCAAAAACACAGCATTAGTAAAACACTAGACGGTAAATGGACTGGTGAGCAATGCCAATGGTTTGAGGGTATGTATGAGCAACATTTTTTCATCATTGCTGCCACTAAAAAGAACAGGCAGTACCAAGCTATAATCCTGCTAAAGAACTAGTAATATAACAAAAACCTAAGAATAAAAATGAGATTAAATACAATGAGTTCAATAAGACTACCACCGTAACATTAAGTTTAATATATTTGTTATCATCTGTATTAGTCTTTAAATGTAGTCTATACTGTATGCTATTTTCAAGCACCTGTTTGGACAACCACTGGATTGTACTGTACTTGTTTAAAATAATTGTAGTGCCACATTAATGGGAAAAAACAGTATGCAACAATCAAATGTTGCATCTGAATTTCCTGCAGTGATGCTAATGCAACCTGTGCACATGTGATAGCTTAAGGATACAGTGAGGTCATATCTGAGTGACAACAGCTCTCCTCCTTGGTCTTTGAGGTCGTAGATGAGTTTGGAATCTTCTCCATACTTCCCTGTTAGAGTTTCCTACACACACATTGGTTACCATATACTGGGTCAGGTTTCAATGAGCACTTGTTTTTTTAACATATATTTTAGCTGTTTTGAATTCAAATTTGTGCAAAACTACACCTTCAGTTCAAACACTGGTGTGTCGATGGTCTCTGCTCCATGGCGTTTAAAGCAGCTAACAATGGTGTTAAAGACTTTCTCTCTGATGGCCATCTGCTTGGGGTTGTAGTCTCTTGTTCCCTGAAACATTGAGTCAGTTAGGTGATTCTTTATCCAACTAAGATCAAAAGCAGAATCAAAGACAGAAGGAATGGCAGAATTCCACACACATGTGTGTGTTGGTATTGTGCTGTGTAAATGGATGAAAACAGATTGGTACTGCTGTCTTACCTTTGCTGTCTTGAGGACAAACTGATGTTTTCCATCATCTCCTCCTAAATGAGCCTTGAGCTCCAGAAGTTTTGCAACCTCTTCATCAATCTTAAAACAAATGTTTTTAAAAAGCCTTGATTAGAACATTAAAACAATGGTCACAAGCAACAAAAATAAACCACCTTTAAAATGGTAAAGACATTTATTTAAACAGTTCCACGGGCCTACCTGAGCCAAAGTGACCCCGGGAAAAGAGCGTATAGATAGCGCACGTGTCGTGGTCCGACAGCCCATCAAAACAGAGCAAACACGAGCACAATGCATAGCCAACATGTTCAGTCCACAGGGCAGATGGTATCCAATAGGAGGGTAAATTGGGTCCAAAATTGTTCAAAATTGTTCAAGGGTGCATCATTGATGAGTCGGTATTACCCAAGGTGATATCCAGGGTTTAATGCACATATAGTAAGGGAGAGGATGAAGGTTCAGCCAGGCCAAGGTCATCCAAGGTCAGGCAGGAAGAACAGGAGAAAAGTGGTAAGCAACCTTAGCTCTAGTAGAGAGCGCAGCATGATGCAGCATCATCATCATCATCATCATCAGAGCGTGGAGGACAGAACACGAGATGTACCAAGTCAATCAAAGCAGTGAGCAGAATGAAGCAAGTACACTCACACAGCATCACTATCATAACTCTTCAAAACTGAAAATACATTTAAATATCAAAGAACAGGAAACGCTATGGGGATAATAACTCCCAAAACTAAATTGATTAAGGAAGTGTTTGGGTCCATTTACACATTTAATAGTACTGGGAATTTTTAAAAAACTCATGTTTCCACCAATGACATATTTAAGCAATTTAGAGACACAAAAAAGGAAATTTTGAAATGAAGGTCAGTCAGTCCAGAAAAGGCAGTGAATGAGAAGGTGTGTCCAAAAGTTGGCTTGTACTGTAGATAAAACAATTGGTCTTTCTTTTTTTTTTTTTTTTTTTACTTTAAACGATCAGTAGAATAAGGACGAGTTACTGAATTTCAATCACTAAAAGGTTTAATGAATTTATCATTCCACTACAGGAGCTATTACTATAAGAAACAGAACTACATGCTCATTTTCGGCCAGCTGCTACCGCACCAGCATCAGTGATTTTGGCTTTAGCCGTACAAAAACGACCTGTTTTACTCAAATATAAATGCATAACGAGTGAAATAATGGTTGGTAGGATGCAATAGCTAATATCCCCTTAAAGTACAGATATTTGCGATAGAACAGTCTATTTAATACTTCGACTTTACTTTCGATTTTAGTTTAGTTTAAAGAGTTGCGTCTCGTGTTGCATTTCGTAAAGTAAAAAAAGCCTGGAAAAAAAGATGTGCTCTTCGGTGTAGGGGTCGAATTTACAGTTTAATCTCTCTCTCAGAGAGATTATTAAAAAACTTTTTTCGGTCATCCTACAGGATCCTACAAAACATCAGTTTAAGTTGTACAGGCCTTCATCAGGGCAGTGCCTTACTTTCGATTTACTTTAAAACGTTAACTACACCGGAGTCAATTGACAGAATCGCAATAAGTGGACAATTTTGGAAACTTTTTCCTGTAAATCTGATGAGTTTTGCTGGTTAAAGGAATGATTATGGTTGAGGTAAAACTGACGGTGTCATGTTTAAACGACACGCTGATCACCACGCGAACAAGCCAACCTGGATATCGGGGACTAACACTGACCTGCTCTTTGCTCGCCTTTTCTGCCTTCAGCTTCCGAACGACTTCACCTTGGCATTTAATCGCTTCTTGAATCTGTGCTTTATCGTCCATGACTTTTCAATGATGTATTTGTCCAAAGCGTGGACCGTCGCTGTCAACTCTACAGCTATGAAACCCACAGGAGTAACCTAAAGCGGAAATAAAACTGGAATCACTTCCTGGTCACATTTCTGACGCAATTTGTGTTCATTTCGAAAGTGGATGTAGGTTTGGAGAGTATTTACATTAGTGATATAAGCATTAGTAATAAAAACTTTCTTATAATCTAATAAGCTTCAGGAGTCAAGAGGCAGCAATTTTGTTAAAATGGGTCCGTGTTTCTAACATTTAGCTACGATTAAATATGCGACATCTGCTGGCAATTACGCAACATAACATTGTGATTTATGTTTAAAAATAAAGGTATATGTGCATCATGAAACCTTCGTCTGTTTTTTTTTCTTTTAAAGGCATTAATGTTATACTGATGTTTTTTTTAAAAAAGGGAATTTTTTATTAAATACTGTACGTAATAGAGATGTGTTCTTGCAAGATTAACTGAAATACAGTACAAGCATATTTTCTGACAAAATTGGAAATGTATTTACTTTCAGATTTGGGGAATTTGCTTATTTTTATTCAAAACCAAGGTCGTTGCTGTTGAGTCAGACTTCAGCAGTTTTTTGACCTCTAATTTGAAAAAGGTTGTGTTTTTGTCTCAAGGAATGTTTTCTGTATGAGTCCATCTAAAACATTCCTAAAACACAAAGGTATGAACACACACACATTATATATCATATTATCATATAGTAAATCCAAAAGAAAGTAATGAAATAAAGAAAACAAATGTTCCATCTAATTTTAAAATCTAATTTTAATCAGATTATGAGAAGCTTTATCCTCCTTGCTATATGCAAGTATTTGCCTTTTTAAACCTGCATGGGTCCACAGATAATATCTTACCAAATGATTATACCATAGGTCCGAATACAATAGGCAGAAAATAGGAAGAAAGTAGTTTTGCACTTTAGTTTGCCATTCTTTATTTTGCCTAAAGTATGCATTTCTTTCAGTTTGGGAAAATTCCTCCTCCTTCCCCCATCTGAAGAGGATGCATGCTGCTTTGGGTTTTATTCTTCCCATCTTTCTCTTCAGATAACCCACCCTCATTGCTCATTGTCCTCTATCTCCTGTTGCTCCAAGTCTATGTCGTGCTGTGTTTCTTCAAGAACTGAGGGTATTGACATCTGTAGCACCTTTATAGATTTGTTTGTGTGCTCTTGTGTTTTTGTGCTGTAAAATTTACTCTTACGGTGATTTCCTGTAATTAACTGATGGGTCAAAAATGACCCATAGGCAACCGATATCCTCTATTGATGCACGCTTTGACAGAAATGTAACCAAAAAATATGTTTTACTTTCTCTATTAGTTGGGTCACATTAGGAAAAGACATTGAATTTAAGTTGGGAAAAAATGTAATTTATTGGATTTACTGCTGTTAAATGTAGTGACCGGGGTAATTTTGATTCTAAGATGAGAGACCAAATTTAGACTGTGGCCAAAACAAAGTACATTCTTTAGCCTGACATGTTTAGCGGAAGCCAATGTTTTTGCATTATTGCCAGTAATGACATAATGGATCTATTTTTAGACTTTAGATTTAATCTGTTATTCTGAACCCACCCAGTCCAACTGCACAGCTGATGAACTTTATCTAACCGACTACTTCTTACTCTCATTCATTTCCCACCATTTCCCACCTCTCTGCACTAAAGCCTCATTTTGTTTCAGAATTGGAAGGAAATCAGCATAGATACCTTCTGCTACAACATAGAAAAGAGCATGACCTATTTAGCATAACCCCTGATGAACTTGTGGCTCACTATAACCATGGTTCAAAAACATTTTTAATTATTTTGCCCCAGTGTAATTACAGTCTGTTTCCTTCTCAACTGCCCCAGTATATGTCCAAGCGCCGATTTAAAGCTGAAGCCCGACAGCTTGAGCAGCTCTATAAAAAACAATTGGTTTCACTATCCATAAAGAGATGCACAAAACCCATATGTTACCCTACAAGGACTCAGTTTCTCAAACCAAATACAACTATTCCTCAGGTTTAATCACATCAATAGAAGGAAACAACAAATCACTGACTGCTTAATGGCATTCCGCAGCCGCCTGACTCTCAACTCTACTCTACTGTCACCTCTGAATCCATGTTGCTCTTTTTAATGGAAAATCCACAATATTTACCACAATATTTGGGCTTCCTCTCACTGCCCCCACTGCCCTGCTCCTCATCCACCTTTTTGCAAACTCTGCCTGCCTCAGCACCAGCTCTTGTATTCTCTTCCATCAGCCATCCCAAACACTGTCTCCCTATTTTCAAATCCACATTTTGGACTTCACACTGTCCTTTACCTTCTTTCACTTCATACATCTCTTTTATATTTTCTATTCCCTGACTTTAAGGGATTATTTACCCCATTTTCAACATTGTACAGTCTCCTTAGGTGTCCAGAAAAGCACTTATAAATAAAAAGTATTATTATTTATTGTAGCGTAGTGGTGATCACGTTCACACACGAAAGGTTTCCAGGTCGAAACCGGGTGGAAGCAGGTGTGCTTTGATCTTTGTGGGCGGTGGTAGCTCAGTCTGTTGGGGACTGGGCTGAGAAGCAGAGGGTTTTCAGTTCATGCCCCAGTGCAGACAAAACATGGACGGTGATGTGGTCAAAGTAGCAAGAACACCTTCAGAGCACTGCTAAAGTACTCTTGAGCAAGGTACCAAACCCACAAAGGCTCACATAGGGCCTTGCTGTGAACAAGTGACTCGCCCATGGGTGTACCTTACATTCGCCCATATGTGCACCCTCCCCATGACCCACAAAGTCCAAACAAAATTTTAATTGTTTCTCAGTGTTCTTGGGGACATGAGAAACATCTTTCAGGCCTGATCACAGTACAAGTTCCTCATTTATGTATTCAGATTCAGATTCAGATCCTTTATTGTCCCACACGGGGAAATTTACAACAGGTGACCTTAAAGGCACATACCCACTTTCACAAGTGTCCACATGTTTTGTCAGCTCTGTCACTGCTTTCTTTGTAGCTTCTTATTATTATGTTAAGTCACCACTTGATAATTGTACCTATCAAGGACTCGTCCAGTTCAGCTTCTTGCCGTTTAAATCAGTATATGTGAATAAGTGAGCTTTTTAAGGTATTATAGTTGTTTTATATATTTTAAATGATGAACCATTTACCATACTTAGTATTTATCCATTTCATTAGTAAAGTCTATAATAAATATAGACCTACCTTGTCCAGTTACTCCAGTAGCAGGAGGAGCAGCTTTATTGGGTGGATTTTGTGGGTGTCTTGACTACAGGTACCTCAGCACTGAAAAGGTGGATTAGTTAAAGGCCACTTCTTGAGCAGCGATCTCATAATTGACCTTTTTTGGTGGGTAATAAGGTCAAAATATTCCCACTCATAAGATAGATCTTTTACTTTCTTAATCACTCTGAACACATGCTATTACACAAACAACACAAGCTTTACACTCAACACAAATCTGCCAAATAACCTGTAAATATTTTGTGTATCTGTACGTAATATGTATAAGGATGTATTCATGTCAATAAAGATGATTTGTATTTCTCTGTGCCAATGTGAATATACAACTATATTCAAATGTATCTAATATTAATCTAATCCTACATAAGTATCTCTGGTTGTCAGTCAATGCAACTAGCAATAACACAGCAAAAATTCCAACAAAGTTTAAAGGGATTTTGCCTGTTTAAAAGCATTGGAAGAATTTTGAAAACACCCTGGGTTCACATAACTTTATTCAAATTCCTTCTTTAGTGGTGGATACTGGTGAATTTCCCAGCTTACAGATTTCCATGCTCTTTTCTCTGAGTTGCTTTGATAGTGTTCTTTTGTTGTCATGAAAATGTAGTTGGAATACTGATGAACCAGTGACTGGATCTGGCAGACAGGTGTCTGTAAACTAGACTCATTTGACAGACATCAGCTGCACTCATGTGATCTCTATTTCACAAACTGAGACACTGCTGGCTTAAACTAGAAGGACCTCTGTTGAATTATTTCACTCACTATGAAAGAGGGGGACACTTTAGCAAACACTTACTGAGGTGATTCTGTAAAAATCTGCTCTTAATTTAACATGAAAGAAGCTTCTTGTATGGATATAATCTTTTACTACCAAGGTTGACATCAGAAACAAATAATATTGATGCCTTAATCGATTTTGAAGTAGACATTAGTTTGCCCCTGTGCACGGAAAAAAGATTAATGTATCAATAAAATAGGATTTTCTGCTTCGTATTTGTTTATTTAAAAAAAAAAATAGAATTACTTATATATATCTTGTTTGAATGCGCACATATGTTGTCAAAGATATAATCTGCTGCCAATGCAGAAGTGTTTGGCTTAAGGGCTTTTATCACTTTAAATCCATTCGACTCCAGCTGGTGTTAGGATGTGAACAGCCTCCTACCCTCATAGATCTTCTGCTTGGAGATGCTCCAGAGATTATCTATAGGTTTGAGGCCAAAGGAAGATGGAGGCCACACCAAAAACTTATCTCTCTTTATGCCCATAGCAGCCAGTGTCTTAGGAAAATCTGAGAAGAAAAATCATTTGCACATTAATTTGGAAAACAGTATACACAGAAGCTTATGACACCAGTTGTCATCCCTCCCAAAAAGGGTCTCCTATCATTCACAGCCGAAAGCAAATCCCCTTGTGCATCGGGGAACCAATGACAACCGCCAACCACTAAAGACCACTGATGGTAACCATCAATAAAACACCACAGTATATAAAAAAGTTAATTAAGAATTGAAAATACTTGGATAGTAGGTGAAACATCTTCGAAAGTCCAGTTGTCGTTTCTTTTTTAGACTGCGAGTTCTCTAAACTTGGACAACTGAAAATGTTCAGGGAGATCATGTGTTACTTAGATTCTCCACAAGATGTCACTATAGTACATGGAAACAAAGGCCCTATAATACGTGCGAGAGCTTTTAACTTTGAATTCTTTCCACAAAACCACGTAAATGATCGAGATCACTCCCTAAACGTGGAGTAAAACTTTTACTCCAACGGTGCTTAGAACAGGTGGACGTCCAAGGGATCGATGCGTGAATCACTTCGGATTTTGATCAGACATCAATGAACCATCAATGAACACTCAGGGAAAACATTCAAATATAGAATCAATTCACATTCACACAAATTTAACCTACCATGGTCAGCAAACCAACACCCCCCGTGCCCCCTCTGTCTGTCTGTCTGTCTGTCTGTCTGTCTGTCTGTCTGTCTGTCTGTCTGTCTGTCTGTCTGTCTGTCTGTCTGTCTGTCTGTCTGTCGCAATGTGTGAAATTAATATGGAACCTATTGACATAATTAACTTAGGATTTAAATGCAATTGATCTAATAACTATTATAATAACAAAGACTATTAAAGTAATATAATGTGTTTTCATCTGTGTGTTTTTCCCTCAAAATACTCTACTTGAGCTGTACACAAGTGTGTGGTGTGTCAGTGTGTGGCCATGGTCACTGAACGAGGAACATGCAGGTTATCGCAAGGTCACTATTTCACTTGTCGTGTGTGTGTGGTGTGCACGCACGATTGTGTGTTTGGGGGGGTCAGATAAAAGATGTCTAATGAGAGCATTAATTAAGAAGCAAACGGTTTATTGAACAAATGCTGTGGTAATTAAGGGATCACGGAAGAGCCAACCTCTGTTCTGCATCCTCCTCCCCCCACTCTGTTGTGACTGCTGCTGAATTTAAACAGACTTCTGTATTTACAAGACAAATAAAATAAGTACCGGTAATGCAAAACAAATATATCACCTACGCCAACTTAATGACAATAAAGACTTTTTACTTTGTCACTGAGAAAACTGAAACTTTTTAGCATAACCAGACTAATACAAATTGTTATTACTTTTGGTAATAACAAATTAAACTATAAATGGAATTATCTCCCATCTGTATCATTTCTGTGTGTAAAGATTTAGTGCGGCTCCACACACTGCATAGGACATGCAAAAACACAAGACATATTAGAAAATATATCGATTCAACACTGCCGACAATGCAGCCTGCTTAAATGTATTGGGTGGAGATGAGCCTCCAGCCCACATCTTTGTCGGAACAGGAGAACAAGCTCTGGAGTGTGTTTCAGAGTTTACAGCTGATTTTCTGTGGTGTGGGGGCCATTTCCCTGGCCTGGACCCTCCATTTCTGTACACCAATGGTTCACTGGCGGACCCCGTGGTTTAAGTGTCCAGACTACAGGTGCAGATGAACTTGGTTTGGCCGCTTCAATAAAAACACCTTTTTATTGGGGGTTGGTGGGGTTCCTCCTCAGGTGATCAGGACAATGACACCCCCCTCTTTTGCAATAAGGTGAGACTTCACAGATGACCAAACGACACCACCTGGCTTCCTCACAATCAAGTCTAACACACGTTGCTAAAAGTGTGTGTGAGTGTGTGTTTGTGCGTGTGTTGGTAGTGTATCATGGCCCACTGCTACAGAGCAGCACCTCTGCTTCTCTAATCCTCTCAGCCTATCCGTCTCTCTGTCTCTGTCTCTATCTATCTGTTCAGTTATCTGTCCATCTGTCATCAGGTCATCGTCTCCATTGTCTATACCTTTACACACACATGCTTACCTCTCTGCCAATACCAGTGTCCTTCACAAACACCCCCAAACACACACACACACACACACACACACACACACACACACACCACACACACACACACACACACACGCACGCACACACAAAATTAAGAAAAAATTGTTTGCGGCATGTTTTTCAATATGTATCCTCCCCGCTCAATTAAAGCGTATTTTCTAGGGCAGGGCGCACACAAATGCACGCGCGCGCGCGCGCACGCACACACACACACACACACACACACACACACACACACACACACACACCACACACACACACACACACACACACACACACACACATCTCAGCTTGTTCTGCTGACACAGTATTTAAAGAGAAGACATTTAGACTGAAAAAAATCATCTTTTTAGACTGATCACATCTTTTATTCCTATACTTCACCTCCTTTTGTCTATCTTTCACTCACTCATCTCTGACCTGATAGCATCATGTTATCTACTCGCTAAATTAAAAAAATAAAAAATAAATGCGCCTTATGCCCTTCAATGACATACACCACTGTGTGTGTGTGTGTGTGTGTGTGTGCACAAATAGGTCAGTGTTTTGCTGCTTTTTTAATAAAGGTCAAAGGATGCATTTGCAGTTATCAGCAGATGTGATCTGAATCAAGCTGAAAGAAGTCGAAAATGAGAATCTCATCATCAACTGCATCCACGCCGGCTGGCTGCAACAGAAACTGTTAACTGTTAATCATAATTGAATACTCATAATCATCTGTGTCCTTCCAACAATTAACATAATAAATCAAAGATAATCAAGATAATCAAAGATAATACAGCAAAAACAAAACATTCAAGCTCCGTTGAATACAATATGGGTTTAACCCAAATTGGGTTTAACCTGATATGGTTAGAACTGATTTTTAATTAGGTCCAGCCTTTAGTTTTGGCATTTTACACATTGCATTTATCCGATTACACAGAACAGGCACACAACTAGTCAACATGGACGTCTTAAGTCGCTCAACAATGTCTACTAGGTCTAAAGGTGAGTCAGCTTTAGTGGCTATTATTAATGTTCTCTGTAGACAGTCTTAATGCATTATTTAGTAGGTAGATTCAAGACAAAGTTAAATCAAATGAAAAACTCTGAAAAACAGATTTGAAAGAAAAAAAACAACTATCAAAGGAGTAAAATGAAGGACAAAGACAAATGAAAGAAACAAATGAAAGAAAGACCAAAGAAGACAGAAGCACCCAAAAATGCTTTGAACAGCCCACATTAACATACACGCTATTGAAAATGCTTTAAATTTTCTGGCCTTGATAAAGACAGCCCTGAATGCAGCAACTTTACCCTAGCACCCCTGGTGATAGAAGATGTCTTCTTACTCTGGTACTGACATTCTGATGAGGCTGAAAGAGTGCCTTGCAGGAGGCAGCTTGCAGCTTTGATCATTTGATCATCACTTTTCCAAACCCTTCAATCTTAACCAGCCAAACATGTGTTTTTGACTGCTTAAACTGCATTTTAAATTGTTTAATGCAGAACTTAAATACAGTACAGCCAAATGATAACCAATATTTTTTCTTTTCAGTCAATTCTCACATGTCGATGGCATGAAATGACTCAAGAGGCTTAAAAATAGTATGCTGTCCATACAGAATCCCGTAAGATCACCTCGTAATATGAAAGGAAACCTTTCAAACAGTCTATTAAGTATCAATTGAGGTGACAACCACAGGCTATTTCTGTTGTATTGATCAGTTTATTAGGCACATATTCAGTCAAACTGTGCCATATCCATCAAATCAGAGGTGAATAGTACCTACTGGACCACATCACATTTCTGGACCTTTCCATCTGGCTCATACATGCATTTTGGGAGATTTTATGGAGAATCATAGTTTAGTGTTTATGTTTGGCATATAAATGGAGTACTGGAAGGTAAAATGTTACCACTCTAACTTTTACATATTTATAGCAGATATTTGTATAATATGCACTCTATCAAATGTGAATTATCCATCATGACCAAGTCCTTGGCTTTGCCAGATTTCCATTCAGTCATTACTGGTTATTACCATCAATGAAAATGAAAAACTCACCCACTGATTTACTGTCACCCACTGTGTGTGCAGAGCTCAGCTTATTTCAGTTACGAATGCCAGCATCCTGATTTATACAGGCCACTTTTTAAACAGAGCTAGCCATAGCCAAATTTAAGTAAGCCGATTAATCAACTAAACATTCAATATCTCCCATTCCGTAGGAGCATAAATGGCATGAACATCTTCTCAAAAGAATTTTCCAGAAGGTTTCTCTATTGATCAACACACAGATGATTTGTGAGATACATCGAGTGGAGATCAATAGGTGGCCCGTGATAGCTCATATGGGGAAATTAAGTGTGCCAACACAAAGGCCATGAAGTCAAGCCAGGTAGTCTTCTGTAGTCCATGTAAAAATAGAGAAGAACGTTCAGTCTGTTAAGGATTCAGTAGCATTTCAGTCATTTTTTGAAACCTATTTAATAACTTTAATAAATTAATGAGGCACAGAGTCTGAAAATGTCAGCGGGTGGCCAGAGGCTGTTCTTCTACGTGTGTGTGTGTGTGTGTGTGTGTGTGTGTGTGTGTGTGTGTGTGTGTGTGTGTGTGTGTGTGTGTGTGTGTGTGAGTGTGGGTAAGGGCGTTTGTTAACTGAGGGGCAATTTAGAGACTCTTCCCAATCTAATTTGGATGTTTCTAGGATGAGGGAAGAAGTCAAAGCCTCCTTACCCTATCTCAACAAGCTATATGGGTTTGAATTGTTTTCTGTGGGATGACAAGCATTAACGAGTTGGAGGTGATGAAAAAGAGACACCACAGTGTGCCTGTTTATTAGCAGCAAATCTTACTAGCAAGAAAAGCATCAGACACCCTCCAGCACCCTCAAGAAAGTATGGAGGTGGCCTCCAGGAAAACATTTGCATTGTTCAAGACTAGCAAACAAGTCAAGGTTCTGTTGGTTGATCAACTCCGTCAGGGTGACTGAACATGGATTAGAATGACCTCTCAGTGTACGCGCTGGCTTTCTCACTGAAGACCATTCACAGTAACAAGTTAGCATGTTTTACACAGGTGAACACTACATCATTATTTCCAACAGCTCCAGGAGACCAGAAATACACACGTGTATGGGGACCTGGGACCGACTTTCATTACCACAGACTCACCATGCAAAGATCTGACCTGTAAAAATACAGACTGACAGAACCTAGACCCGTGCTGCTCTGAGCAGGTCAATGTTTCATAACATCTCATGGTGGAATTTTCATTTTTAGAGCCAAATGTCTTCATTTACTTGTAATCAGTAAAAAGCAGAAGCAAAAATATGTGGTCTTTTAGTTTTGTGTGCGACAGAACAGTGGTTTGATAACCCCTCCTGCACCAATGCATAAATTAGAAATAAGAGTAATTAGTGTGTTTTAATAAGGAGGGCAGCATCATCCTAATACGAATAACTGTAACAAGGAAAAGAAGCACATTTGTTGTGATGAGCTGCACAACTAAAGTTACGTGACAATATTATGGGAGGTAAATAAAACATTTCCTATTATGTGGTGTGGTTGTGTCATGTGTAGACAGACATAAACAAAAATACATTAGCATAACTTAGATTGCCAGAACCTACATAGTTTGTATTTGAGAAAAATAAAATGTATTCACAGGTTTGTGTGTTGCTTTTGCTTCAGGTTCTTATATAGACAATGTCTATTTGATACTGTCCATCTTTCATTCCCCAACTAACCTGAACTGGCTTCTGCTTTGTCCAGACATGTGATCAGTCATTCTCCAATGCATTGTTTCCTGATCAGAAAAGCAGCCCTTTCATATGACTGCCAGTCTGAAAGTGTCCATATTAGCCTCAGATTTGGTCTGGCCCTCATAGCTGTGGGCGCACTTGCATGTGAGGTACATATCTATGTGTCCTCGATGCTCTCTGGGTCAGTATAATGTTGTGGGTTCAAGCACAGCCCTCCAACATCAGCTGGATGTCGTCCTCTCTCTGCTTGCTGGGATTCAGCTGCTCTAACCTCTGCCTGTGGTGGAGCTCTGGGGTCAATATGGTGTTTTACCAACAGGAAAGTGATTCTCCGCACCTGTCAACATCCATCAACCTCAATCACGTGCAGCCACACAAACACACACAGGTCAACCACTCAGCCATAAACTTACAGACACAAACACACATGCACGCACGCGGGCACGCGGGCACACACACACACACACACACGCGCGCGCGCGCGCACACACACACACGCGCATACACACACTGGGGTCACTCACTCATAAAGTTGTAAACAATGGAAAATGGTATGTGGCTAAAATAGTGTCAGTTCAATTGGACTCTCCAAACACTGCTCTGTTTTTCCACAGCTGGTTTATTTTCTCTGTACATGGTAATATGTCTTCTATCTTCCTGTCCTGCCTAGCGTTTTTTACTCTGTCTAAAGGCTATCTTACTCACTGATGCTTATGGCTCTACCCTTTTACTCTGAAGCTGTCGACTACAGACTAGCCCTTTGTGTCTTATCAGTGAAGAGAATGTGAATGCTTGGGTCAAAGCTAAATTGCCAAATCAAGTTATTGTTAAATGGCCTTGATGTGTATATATATATATATATATATATATATATAAACACACATATATAAACACACACACACACACACACACATATATTTATATATATATGACATCATCATTTAATTTTTTTCCAAAATATTTTGTTTTTTGAAAGGTGAATTAAATGTGTGTTCCCTTCCAATGAATATTATTGTGCAATATTTGTGTAGTGTATGCATTACATGAATATTTTCTTTTTTGTTGCCTCTCTCTTATCACAAGCGTTGGTGTGACATATGGCTCTTATTGGGGCTGTGTAAAATGTGTACAGAGAATTCCTCTGAGGTGTAGATCTGTGCTGTCCAACAGAACAAAGTGTATGTGCTCCTTGTGTGATTTAGATTTGCGGCCCTATATTCCTTCTGCCATCTTCATTGTTTTATCTCCCCTGCGCACAGGCCTTTTCAGGCTAATAGATAGTATTTTAAATCATATTACCTCTATTACAAACTGTTTTATTCTCTAGCTACATCTGTCAATTCACTGGCATTGCATGTGTGTGTGTGGGTGTGTAGGTGATTGTGTGTGAGATGCTATCTGTTTGTGAATTGAAGCCAAGCAGGAGAAGACCATTTTAGTGTTCGAGCTAAGATTGAGCTGTGGGACATAGATCAGAGGAAGAAGAGACAGAGACAAAGACACACAGACAAAAAAGAGAGAAAGATACAAGGAAGAGAGAGAACAAGAGGTGTTGAGAAAAGAATAACACATAAACTGGTGGAGCAATCAATGGTCCTGACCCCACTTTGTCAGCTTTGTGTGTGTGAGAGAGAGATAATGAGAGAGAATGATAGCATACTTGGCACATCTGACTCTGCAATCTAGTAAAGGTTAGAGGTGTAAAACTGTGGACAAGCACATATATATTAGGTTAAACTGTCACTTAGCTCAACAACAGAGACATATATACGATACAGTATCAATATTAACCTCCGTAAAATGGAAGCTCTTTTCATTTAGGATAGTAAAGTATTAGGATATCAATTTCATATGAAAATACATTCTTCTTTGAATTGGAAGAGCTTAAAATGGGTGATCTCATAATTGTCACATGCATGCATGCATTTTAAGCAGATTTCTAGCATTAAGTGTGTTGTTCTTTGCCAAAGTACAGACAGAATATGTCAAGATGAACATTTATAATACAGTGCTTGTGTTTGTGTTGCTTTTTGTGCTCTTCGTGATGTCTACTTTCACTCCACTGAAAGTAAGAAGCATAATCCACTAGATAGAAGTCGAAAAACATCCATTAAATGTCACCTCTTTATTTGGAGAAATGTCTTCTTAGTAATTTTCCCTCTGATTAGCTTTCATACAGCTCACTGTTTGAGCCCTATTTTTTTCAATGCTTTGTGCTGCATGTTGTTTCACATCTTTTTTTTACACTCACTCTGCGTGCTCTGGTAAATTGGCAACAAGGTCAAAGCAGATGAAAAGTGTGCACGTTTCAGTGTTGGAGGTTAGAGGTAAAGCTTTGATTTAACTGGGCCATCCTGCCCATGTGACTCGTAAGAGCCCTCAACATTTAGATGGAGAATGCATCACTGTGGTTATTCATAAAGCTACCATGTGGAACACACTTTGATCTCTCTCTTTCACACTTACACACACGCATGCATACACACACACACACACACACACACACACACACACCCACACACGCTCTGATACACACATTCACGCTTATGGCACATCATCCAGAACATTCTCTGATGACTTTATCATTCTCCCCTCTCATATACAGTGCTGATCAATCTGTGTGTGTGTGTGTGTGTATCACGCTCTCTTTCTTTTGTGAATGGGTGAGCGTACTATAGAATAATATTTGTGGAGAATATTCAGATTTATTGGGTTATTAATTGCAGTGGTGCTTTAAGTTATTCCTCTTTTATGGAGCGGAAAGATAATAAGATAATAAGTGTGTGTCTGTGTGTGGGTTTGTGTAGGTTTAAATATATATGTACACCTATTGGCTTGGGTGTGAGGTCAGCATGTCAATGTATTGTTTCCAGTCTAAATATTCAATGTAAGGTCAGTGCAGCCTGAACACATAGCTCATCATCAGCAGCAGCACTTGCTTGACTTATTCTGTCATTGATGCCAGCTATTAGATCAGTCAAGGGAGCTCTAAAGGGACAAACCACTTATTTTAAAGAATGAGTAATTGTCACGCTGATACTGCAGGGCAGTCCAATCATAAAGTGTGCCTATCTTTCCTGTATTGGTTGGGACCCAGAGGAGAGGATTTAGAAAGCATTAGCTGAGTAATGTATAAGTTATTTATTATTCCACACAGTAAAAGACAAATTACAAAAGGGAACAAAACCCAATCCTTTAACCATTGAGGACATCTACACAGGTAAAACCAGACTTACAATAAGTCAGTGTTAATTATTTTCGACCTCTGTTAAAAGAAATAATCTAAAAATACCCCAAGAGCTGTTATAGGTAGCTTGTTAATATAGCCAATGCAAAGCTGTGCCAAACACACACCTGGAATTTGCTTTTCAGAACAACAACTTTTAGCAAACAAGAAATGAGCCACTATGACTGGAATCCTAATGACTCCTCCTAGAAATAGTGGCCAACTGGAGGATGACCCAATGAGGATGAGCCTCTCTAGGTCCAATAGGAAGGGGCACAGTCACCAGTTGTGGACCTCGACAGTTTGGGTGGTATATTCCTTAAGGTTTAGACGTCAAAGGGTTGTTGGGGATGACTCAGCTTTGCAACATTATGTGGACATTAGGGAGAGTGCTTCTGGAGTAGCACAATTAGGCTGGTAGTTCTTCTTGAAACCAGATTTTGAAAAGACTTATGTCTCACTCAGGATGGTCCATTGGCCTTTTGTGGTAAGGAGAAATCTGAGCCTGAAGGCATAGCTCTTTCTACAAATCAATCTACATTCCGGCACCCAGCCTATGGTAGGGACCAGAAGAATAAAATTTTAAAATAATTTTCCTCTGTTGAGTGGCAGCTTCTGCCTCAAAGATAGGGTAATTATGAGAGTGGCACTCTAGTCCAGTGGCTGGGTTAACAGGGGTCATGCTCATTGTGATGTATCATCTGGCACATACCTGAGGCAGACTGTCTAGTCATATGAATATTCTCTAATGATAGATGCTTGATTTTCTATGTCTATATGGGCTCATTTCTCTCTTAAACAATAAAAGCAACTTTGTGGCTGATGAAGACAGCATAATGTGACAGACTCTTCCTCTCCCCCTCCCTGATCCTGCTTAGATTCTGCCTCGTTCTAGTCATTCAATCAAATTTTAATGCTTGATGAATTCTTACCTAAATTACCAAGCACTATTCAATGTCTAAATTACAACCAGAATTGGAAAAAATCCAGTAAACAGTAACATTATCCACTCTAAAATGTTTTTGTTCTAAAGTGCTTCCTAAAACCATCATTCTGCTATTAATCAGCCTCCGCAGCATTTGATAGCCTTGGTGTTATGGTGAAATCCTTATGCAGACAGGGCTAATTAGCAGTATCAATCCGATGCCATCCGTTCCCACAGGCAGCACAAGCAGGGAGCCTTCGAACTGTATGGCCTGTTATTAGTGCTTAAGACATGGCTCCTCAACACATCCACACCCCCATCTGTACTGCTGTTTGAAAGGAGCAATTGGTGTTGAGGCACCCTACTCACCTGGTGTGTATCTTGTCATTGTGTTTGATATGTAGATGTATCTCTGTCTGATACAGATAAAGATTTACATGATGTAAGTGTGTGTTTGAGAGTGTAATAGGTAAAATGTCCTTTTGGCTTCTCTATTTTGTTTGGCCTGTGATGGCTTTATTAAGCCCTCATACCCTCCCCATCATGGTCATTGCGCACTCACACACACTGACACACAAGGACACACATGTACATCATTGTAGTTCTATCTTTATGGGGACTTTCACATGCATAATACATTCCACAGATCCTTACCCTCACCCTAACCATCACAACTAAATGCCTAAGCCTAGTCCAAACATTAACCTAAACCCAACTCCAACCTCCAACCGTGTCTCAACACTCAAATTGTCCTTTGAATTTGTGATGACGAGCCAAAATATTATCACTTTCCCGTAAAAATACCTACTTAGGTCCTCATTATGTAGCAAGAACATACACACACACACACACACACACACACACACACAAGCGCGTGTGCGCACAGCTTAAAAACTGCTAATTTGATCAATAGTTAATTTTTCCTCCTTGATACTTTTTTCTCTGTTAAACTGTGATAAGACAAGAGAGGGGGCAGGGCCGGTCTCTTCAGTGTGTACTGGCTGTAAATCTTTGTGTGTGTATGTGTGTGTGTGCGTGTGTATGTGTGTGTGTAAACACGCACGCTCATGCATCAATGCTGGAAGCTGCCATAGTGTGCGGCTGTAATTTCCACATAGCCTCCTATTACCTGTGTATCTCAAGGTGTGTGTGTGTGTGTGTGAGAGTGTGTGTGTATGTGCCAACACTATCAGGCCATCTAGTAAATGGATAGGTTGGTGGGGTGTCGTCATGGCAGCCAGTTAGCCAGGGGAACCAAATGATGTCATTCCTCACCACAGCAACACTTAAAGAGATAAGTTCCCTAAAGAGGCAGCCATTTGTCAGCAGCCAATTCACTGATACTCTCCACAACACACGCAACCACACACATAAGAAAACAAAGACACACCTACTATTGTTGAATCAGTTGATCAGTCTTACCCCTGTTCTCCATTTGTAATCACCTTGTCATGGCAGACTTGGGTGAGGATGGGGTGCTTATACCACTTTGTGGGTGTTGCCTAATGTCTTAAAGAATTTTACTGTATATTCTCTGTGGTTATATTTCCTGTGATTGAGGTGTGACACTGATTTCTCTATGAGTTTAAATCTAATGGCGGTTGGTGTTTTTTATGGTTATCAGTGAGATGTTTATTTTTGTTCAACCAAACCTCACATAGTTAATTCTCATTTAAAATTTACAGAATTGAAATTCATTTGCTTGTCCTTCTCTGGATCCATGCCTCTATTGGGCTTTCCAATCTTTTGCCTGTGGCCTTGGATGTGGCTGTTTTTGTTATCTTTAAATAATAGGGCCTTACACCAGTCAGTGCTCAGGCCCTATTATTTTTTGCAGGAATGATTATTGTTTTTCCTCCATTTTAAATATCAATCAATCAATCAATCAATCAATCAATCAATCAATCTTTCTTTATATAGCATCTGTTACAATCAAAATTGTTTCTAGGCATTTTCCAGAATCCCAGGGCCTGACCCCCAAACAAGCAACAGTGGCAGGAAAAACTCCCCTTTAACTGGAAGAAACCTTTAGTAGGACCAGGCTCATGTAGAGGGACCCTCCTGCTGATGGGGGGGTGGATAGAGAGAGAGGAGAAGGGGGAGAACAGGTAGAGGAGAGAATAGGCAGAGATCAGGAAAATACATTAATTATAACAAGCAATTCCCATCACCCATTTCTGTCGAATGCCTCCTAATTAATTGGTAAAAGCGTTCCATGACTTGTAAATTGGTTTTATCAGTTGTAAAAGTTTATCCCATTTTGGGTTTTGTTTAAATTTAATTTCTTTTTGTAATTTTGTTTTCTAAAATGTGTAAAAAGTAGAATTGTTTCAAGGTGTCTCATCTCATCTTCATAACTACTTTGTCCCTTGTGGGGTCACAGGTAGGGTACACAACGGATAAAATGGGCAAAGGCAGGTCCCCCCCTGGATGAGTCATCAGTTCATTAAAATGCCCACACATGAGCATTTGTTGATTTGGTACCTTGCTCAAAGGTAGCTCACCAGTGCTCTGAAGGTGTTCTAAGACCTTCCCATACTACCAGAACACTTCCCATGTATTGTCTGCACTGGGGCTCAAACCCTCTGCTTTTCAGCCCAGTTCCCAACAGACTGAGCTACAATTGCTCACTTTGTTGTAATTGTTAATGAACAACAAACAGTTTCATGAATTTTATTTTGTATTGCACTTCTCAGTCACCCTAATGAGCAGCAGTGATACATTTAATATATTTTGGGTCCCTGGCATGGCTGTGAGAAAAGTGGCTTGATGGCCCTCCTAACCAACATGGTCCTTAGAGGTTAACCTCCATTCTATCTGGAGGAGCTAATAGCACCATGCCATTCAAATAGACCGCTCTGCTCTCTGAAGGTTGGCTTACTGGTGGTTCCCAGGAGCTCTGAGAGTAGAATGAGTGGCTGAGCCTTTGGCTATCAGCCCCCACTGCTCGTAGGTCAGTGATGATGTTGTTAACACATTTTCCTGTGCAGTTCAGTTGTGCTTCTTTCCCCCCTCCTCTGCCTCTGTCTGTATCACCGGAAGGTCCCCCGTATGGGCCCATTTGTGTACCTACAACAGCACTTTAAATATCAATGTCACACCAAGAATGCAAAAGTTGTTGTAACTTGCATATACATCTTGCAATCCACGCCCAAATTTGTATATTTCGCCATACTTATGTACATTTCAATAGTAGCTTTACTGCACAGTTGACTAACACATGCGGAATTTGGTACACCTGCAGCCCTATGAAACCTAGTAAAAGTCCCATACCCTCAACCCAACAGGAAGTGACATATTTTGATTAAATTTTGCTATTTTGTCTATTAAAATACTGTGTTTGAAGATTCTACAGATCGGATCCATTTCACATTTGTTTTGTACATTCTTGAGGCCCTTACACAGTAAAACACTTGTTTTTGTAAAAAGCCCAGTCCCTGGATATGTAGAAAATCTAATGTCAACAAAATGCAGGTTCTTATCTAAAAGGCCAAAGGGGGGGGGGGGGGGGGGGGGGGGGGGGGGTGAAATATTATGATATCATGGCAGAAGATGAGGAGAATTAGAAGGTTGACAGCATTGTACACACCATGGGAACCATTGGAACCTAATGCAAAAGAGGAAATAGGAGCATTAAACCAAGACTTAATGAAGAAATTTAAATGTGTAAAACAACACAGAGCAGGGCATCTTCCACATGGAGAACTGAAGCCATGACATCTGAAAAAAGGTCTGATGCTGTTGTCAGATGTCAAAACCATTTAAGATCCCCTAACCCTAACCCTAAACCTTCAGAAGTAACAGAAAAGCCCCAAACAAACTAAACCATGCCCCTTTTACATCTTATACACCAGCAAAGTAATCTTAAATAAAATTTACTTTAATAACTGTTGTAAAAAATCTGTTGTATTTACAAAAAAAAACAAAAAACAAATTAGATCTTTCCTGGTCATTATTTACAAAATTTAAATGTAATATTACAATTAGATAAAATTCAATTTTTTCCAATTCAATTCAATTCAATCTTTATTTATATGGCACTTTTCATACCCTGGGTAGCACAAAGTGCCTCACAAAGGATAAAAACAACAAAGAGAAAATCAAGAAACAAGAGAATCAAGAAGGACAAGAAAAAAAACCTGACCCTCCCACCCCCACATATATGCATACTCATATACACACTCACACACAGATACACACACACACACATGCATACACACACTCAAACACACACACCCACACATACAAACAAGCTGAGACATGGTCGGGCACCGAGACCTGAGGCGAGGGAGACGCCACCTTTGGGGGGGCCAACCAGGCCGGGCGAGGCCACGGTCCATGACCACAGGGGGTACTGCCACAGAGACCACCCCGACCCGGACGGACAGGAGGCTCCACACCAAGGCACAGAGCCCCCTCGCCACCCCGGCCAGAGCCGTCCACGGGACAGCACCCCCAGCGGTAGACCGGAAACATCTCCCAGCCTGGCAGGCCCTCATGAGGAAACACTGGGGCTAAAAACTGAAGGACTAAAACAGTAAAATGAGATAAAAGGTGTAAAAGCTAAAAAATAAAAAAAATAAAAAACTGAGGGAGTAAAACAGTAAAAATAACAAGTAAAATAAGGATAGTACATAAAGAAGCATAAGAGCTTAAAAGAAATCAAAAAATCTATTAAAATGCTTAATATTGATACATATTTGAATTAGAAATGTAAATATCAAAACACATTTGATTTTAGCATGTAACTGAGGTGGAACAATAATGCCTGCATTCATTACTAATGATAGCAGCCACCAAAGCTTCACAGTGCGAACATTAGATCATAATTTCTGGTAATCTCTTGCATGTCAGAGCACATTCCCATTTAAACTGAATCACCATGCTGTACTAAAGCAGCCTCCGTTTTTCAGCTAAACGGGTGAGTGAGCACCGAATACATAAAAAAAGATAAAAGAGTAAATGATGCGTCTCTATTATAATTTAGTCAGGTGAAAGGAGCCACATAGCAGAAGAAGCTGTAAAAAAACAGCGGGTATTGAGAATGCAAAGAAATCTGCTGGATGAATTTTCTTTCATCATATCATTCTTGTATTGACATTATCCATTCTTTTCCTCTAAACCTATTCTGCTGGCTATAGAGCAGAAAATGAGGATACTGTGTGTGTGTGTGTGTGTGTGTGTGTGTGTGTGTGTGTGTGTGTGTGTGTGTATGTTTGCTGAGGTTAAAAAAAAGTCAATTTAACTTTTGTAAACAACAAACAACTGCCTGTACATTAACAGAATTTTGATGTTAATAATATACTTTGTAAGAAACATATTTAAACATTAATATTGGCTTTAATAATATATAATAATAATGAATCGGAGTGTTGGTCTCTCTTATTATTCATAGTTGCAACTCTGTTCCTTCCTATCCTACCAAAATTAAAAGGAAAATGTACTTTGTATTTCATCTGAATGTATATGACTGGGCACCATCCTGAGGAAGTAAAGTGGCACAAAACACCTAAAAATGCATAAAGCAGCATCCTTGCTAAGCTGCAAAGATCGTGAAGAATACTCTTTGGCAGACAAACACAATTCAGATCATACAGGCAACAGCAATATGGATGAACAAATTTGCTAACTATGGAAAGGACAAGGCAAATCTGTGTGTGTGTTTTAAGGCTTTAATGTTTGGATGGTGTGTCTTTAAAATTTTGCTATTTGTTGCACATTGACGTTTTTTTTAATTCAGCAGTAAACATCTCCGTTTGAACTGTGATTTACTCTCTGTCACTGCCTTCACCTAGCTATTTTGGTACTGAACAAGTCGAAAGTAAAAGAACGCACAGCACCACCATATATTGTTCCTTGGGCTCAGTGCCACTCTGCTCATCATGTTTTTCTAGGCTAATCGCCCAGTTGCCACCTCCTCCCTGCATTAACTTTGTTAGAACAGAAACACCTTGTTAATGACAGTACTAATTGAATGAAATGGCCATACTAACGACCATAAAACCTCCCTCTCACATTTTGCTAATTAACAACACACTGGCTTAATTACAACAGTAGAAACACATGCAGCACAGCCTCGTTACTGTTAATTGCCGTGGCTAACAGGGATTTATGGTAATTGGCTGTATGAGTGCTGTTAACAAGAGGCTGAATTAGCAAGACATACAGAGACAAGCAGAGAGCAGAGATGTGCTGCTTCTAATTAAAACTGGGTTCATACTTTATTAGTTGGAAATAAGAGATCAGTATGTCTATATTGATCATGATTGGTCGATTATTTAATATTCCACTGTCTTTTCTCAGGAGCCAAGCAGCGTTACAATGTGTAGCAAAATAAACTGTTCTGGTTTATGGATAAAATACAAATTCTTGCAGCTCATTAGATAAAATACATAACAATACAAATCAATGATTGAACCTAAATATATCTAAAATTATTATCAGTTAATTTGAGGATAAAACTACAGCATTTTTTAGAGGAGTTTGCATGCTCTCCCTGTGTTTTCTCTTTGCGTCTCCAGTATTTCTTGTTCCTCTCTCTCTATCAGTCCCAAAAGGTTGATTAGGGAATTTAAACTGACTACAGGTGTGGTGTTTGCACCTTGTCCATGAAGAATCTCATTTAGACAGGTATTAGCAATCCAGAAGAAGGAAGAACATCATCCAGTATTGTTCAACAGCCCAGTTGAGTCTACGCTTTGCTGGGAATTCTATAGTATAGCTATAATACGTATATGACTTATAAGGATAATTTGCCTGTGTTTACTATAATGACTGGAAAAATATCATATGATGTGACAACCTGTTGTTTAACTGGTCTACCCATCAATTATTCCTAATTTCCCATGCAGAGGATAACAGGGTCTGGAGCCAGTTTTAGGAGTCACATAGTCGTCAGAGGTTGGAATATTCTCCGGACAGGTCTTTAACAGAACACATCTACCATTCACTTTTACTGAGGGAGAGTGCAAACCCCACGGACGCCTGCTGGTTTTACACTTGTAAAACTTGTAATGTTGTACTTTGTAGATGTTATTTACAAAATGACCATCTTAATGCAGGTGATGTAGCATATTACGTCTGGTATAATGGATGGATTTTTTAAATTGGCTTTTACCAAATACATAATTTCATGCAAACACGGATGAAAGCTTTGCTTCACTAAACATCCGGAGCTCATGAGCGCAGCAGCACAGGGTATCTCTGCTGCCACTTGCAAAATAGGGTGAGTTCCGGGTATACCTTGGAATTAGCAATGAATATAAGTGCCTGGTGCTGGTGTCCTGAACCACAGAGGAGTGCAACACAGGCTCAACAATATTATGTAATACAAACAAAGACTCCCATCGTCATCAAAAATAGAAGAGACAATGGCAGAAACGTACTTGTTAAACAATCAACAGTAACTTTATTTTATATATTGCAAATTTAATATACTGTGTTAGTTTTGTGTACACAAAGAACAAAATTAATTATATATTTAAAAACAACAATAAAGATGTAAAAAAATATTTAAATTAACATGTTTATTTAAATTTAGCGTTCATGGCAATAATTAAAGAAAATCTATTCATGAATTAATATTTTTAGTAATTAATTTTGAAACAGTTTTAGTGTTTAGTTATTAATATAAATGATGAAATAATGTGCAGTTTTAGTATAAAAATAGTATTTGTGACTTCCATTCTTTCTGCTTTTAGAGTGTAGTTATGCAGATGAGGAATATGTGTGTATGTGTGTTACTTGTGACAGGGACTAATGACTAAATCAACCAGACTCCATCGCCCTGTCGCCCCGTTCCCCTACAAATGTCACCTGTTCCCGGCCAGTGATTTGCATAATGCAAAGCTTCTCAGTCGTAACGGTCCGATTAGCGGCAGGGAGCACTAGGACCATTCCTGACGCACCAAGCCGTTAAGTGCTCCTTTTGCTGGAAGCAACTGTGATTAACTGGGGGGGGGGGTGCAGTCTGAAAATGTTCCCACTCAGGTTGTATTAATTACATACAGACAGGTTGGGTGCTGCTAACACAACCAGCTGATAGCACAGAGGACAAGAGCATGAGAGGAAGGCTGGAGAGCAGGGTGGAAGATGGGGACGATCAAGGCAGCTCTTATGGTGTCAAAATCTAGAAAAATGTACATTCCAAAAGATGAATAAAATAAATAAGTAAATGTGGGTGATGTCAATTCATTCATACCTAATTAATACATAACTATTATCCAAAAATAACATCATCAACCTCCCATTGGGTAATCACAGGGAGGGTGCTGGACCAAGGTGAAGGCAGGTACAACCGTGGATGAGTTGTCAGGTTGCAGGGCCCTATTTTGGGCACTTGGTGGTTCCGTATCTTGCTCAAGGGTACATCTAAGGGCATCCTGGCACGGCCCCCTGGTACCAAATCTTATTAAAAATGTGTCCACACTTGGGGCTTGATTTGAGAACCTTCTGCTTCTCAACCCAGTGTCTACAGGCTGGGCTACCAACATCGCATTTATCAAATATGCACTTATCAGTACAATGCGCACAGTAACACAGAAAAACACAAAAAAGAACAGAAACTTATACCCATATGAGCAGTTCCTGAAAATGTCATTAAAACTCATTCATAACTTTTTGATGTTTTTTTTTCTAAAGCCAATCAAACGTCCGTATACAACGCTGTCACGTAACCTCCTTGGGAGTGAGAAAATAGAAGTAAAGCAAGTCTACACAAAGTGGAACGCAGTTTCCTGCAAGACACTGCTAATATTCCTTCAGCCATCGTGGGTTGAAAAAATATAGTGATGGCTTTTAGTAGCTAAAGGAACCTTGTGTTTATTTCAGATGTTTTGCAGCGTTGCACCTCTCAGGTCGTGTTCAGCGTACAATAGAGTTCACTTTTTTGATTCAAAAGGCCTCAGGCTGAGCCTGACAACACAAGTTAGCTGAAATATGATTGGATAACAACTTGAATAATTTTATTTGCGCACTGTGTACGTGAAAAATAAAATAACTTTACTTTTCTGAGTATGATTAAGGCAGCAACAAAGGCCTTGCTGGCACTGACACCCCACCACTGTCCTAGGAAAACATATACACACCACACACACACACACACACACACACATATATATATATATATATATATATATATATATATATATATATCTACGTGGGAAAATAGTCACCATTAATAGGTGACTAGTTCTCCACATGATTGATGATGGGACAGAAAATAGTTTTGGTACCCTAAATTTCAAACTATTACATTAAACATGGGTCTAAATGTTTTATATAAAGAAGATTTACAATGAGACAAGATGCTAAAAGTCTGTTCTTTTCATGTCTTCAGTTCTATTTTTCACTTACCATCTTTGTCACTTTCTTTCTCCACCTCCCTTTGCATCAGTGTTTGACAGATGAGGCAGTAATAAGAGGATGAGAGGGGAGATGTGTTGCACTTCACTTCTCTTTCTAATGTCGCCGGCTGCTGGGAAACCATGTGGAAAACTAAAGACTATTAATGCTACAAACAAATCTATGGTAAAATGGAAGCTCTTTTACATGTTTTAGTGCACGAGTTGAGGGCTTAATGACATGGAGAGAGAAGGAAGCTGCAGCGGAAAGGGAGCAGAAAGATGAATATTAAAAAGAAAGAAAGATGGAATGGTGGCAATAAGAAGAGGAGAAGAATGTCAAGAGGCAATGAAGGAGCTCCTAGATAATTTGGATAGAAAGGAAGACGAGCAGTGGAGGAGATCGATGATGAGGGAGAGCAGGATTATGTGAAAGTGAGAGCAGGCAGGATTAAAAAAATTAATACTATGGGAATAAGAGAAAATGAAGATTACAAATGAGCTATGTTTTTGAAAGGCCAAACCGAACTGCTTTGACCAAAGTATTGCTAATGAGGATAATTTAATTTTCACCACCTCTGTCATGAGTACAAAGACCTGTCCCTCGGTGTTGCTGTGGAAAGGAAGGGAGCTTTATTTGAGAAGAAGAATGAGCGTGACAACAGTTTATTTTTACCAGGGATTATTTGCAAATCTCCACCCAAACAGCAGATTGTCTGAAAAGTGCGATGCATGAAAGTGTTATAGCAACAAAGTGAAAATACTTGAATTTTGTATGGTTCAGCATTGCTGTATGAGCACGTGTGTTGGTCTTTTTGATGCAACACAATCGATTTTCTCCACATTCAAATCAACTTAGATGAAATAACACAAGAGAGTGTCTCTTTAAAAAGATCAGCAGTACAAGTTTTAAAAAGTAGTAAAAACTGATTGGTCAGCAACTGAACTCCACAACAACTGAGCTCCCTGCTTCCCCTGATCCTTTAAGTTCTGTGGCCACAACAAGGCATCACTGAAGAAATGATTTTTAAAACTGTTTTTTCTTTTGGCTTTTAAACCTTTATCAATTTTGACCTTTTATTCACATTAGTTTTATCGTCTTGTATCGCTGCTTCATGTTTTTGTCTTGTTTGTCTTTTGTCTTCAGGAACTGTTTTGAAGTTTTGGGCTTTATGATTTTAACAGAACTTTGACTTTTTTAAACAGGTAGATAGATAGATAGATTGAACTAAATTAACAGACCTGCTAGATTGCTAAGTTTGATTTCATTATCAGAGAAATTTCGAGTAAATCTTTATTTTCTGTAGTTTAGCTAAAAACTCCATATTAGAGTGTTAATAATGGAGTGAGTGGAGATAAAAATGCTCTAAACACAGAGGCGCTTCGTTGGTCAGCTCTGATTCCCCGTTAGAGGTTGACGAAGTTAGCTGCTATTTCAGTTATTAACCTGCATCACTGGCGAGAGCTTGAGCATACTCAATCCAAGTCTTAAGTAAGTCTTCAGTGATAGCATCACAGTGACGGCGTGAAAAAGAAGCGCTCCCATTAGATGTCCACCTAGATAGATAGACTATAATGGGTTGTTGGTGGTGTGTTTGGTCTTTTGGCCTGACGCTTCCATCAGATGTGATCTCAGGGTCGCTGCCATGAATCAGGCAGTGGTGCGATGTCATTGGTCATTCTGACAGCCGAACAAAGCCCAGCAACTGGGAAGGGACAGATGCTGCTAATGGAGCCAGATTAGAATGGGTGTGCTTGGTAACTCATACTGGCACTGTTGGAGCAGTTCAGGTAGATGTGTGGGGTCAGTCACTTTTGTATGAGACACTGCAAGGACATTGTACGCAAGTGGCACAAGTCATTGTATCTGTGGCTAAACTGTAAATGTTGAAATTCAGATTGAATGCCGTGCGTTAGCTTGTGTTAGCCGTGAGCTTGGTGAAGCATGAGTGGCAGAGTTGATAAGAGGCTGATAAGCCTTTAAGGACTAATGGCTTCCACTAATGAGAAAACTGCCTGTGATTATGACAAATAGGCGGGGAGCAGCAGGCTAAGCAGTGACACACAGCAGCTATTGTTACGCAGCCACAGCATCTCATTACAATGCCTCCTGATAGACCTCCTCCTCCTCCTCCTCTACTCTTAATAGACCTGCCTCCACCTCTCCTGGAAAACTCCCAATGGGTCCATCGATTACCTAAATGTGGAATGATAGGTTTACACTCTAATATGAGAAAGTCCAAAGCAAAGTAAGAAAATTAAAATCCCCTCTGACAAATAAATACATTGTTTAGTAGCAACTTTGCATTGCTGCCACTGATATATTCTACTTAGTATTTCCTAATCTTAATTTTCCTANGTGATTTACCAGTGCATCAATACTTTAATACTTCGCAGGTGTAGTTATTCATATTCTTTAATCTCCACTCCTTGCTTATGACCCCGAGCTCACCCTTTAACCTTACCTCCCACCATCATAACTGCCTTTCACCTCTCTTTCGCTCTTTTACCTTTATTCCTTCTTTCTCCATGCATGTCAGCCCCCTTCGTCAAACTCATTTCAGCATGAGATTATAAATGGAGCCTTGGGAAAATGTGCTAAATCAATTAATCATTTGTAGCTGTGTAGCTTAATGAGTGAACCGAGGTGTCATAATTAGTCCGTGCAGTATAAATCATTAAGCTGCAAGTTTGCAGATAAACATGCAGCTGATGTGTGCACACATGGCTCCAAGTCTGCAAAGTTATGAATGAAAAAAAGACAATCATATGATAACAGCACTAAATGTGAAGTATTAGTGTTTTTTTTTTTAAATATAAGGAAAATCAATAAATAAAATATATATCAAAACACACACACACACATGGACACAAACACAATATGCCATAGCCTATTTAACCTGCTGTAAACATTTATAGAAGTAAAGGTTAATTCATTCATAGTAACTCAACACATTCTGGTAAAAAGTAATGACAAAAGAATGCAAAAAGTCTACAATGTAAAAGAAAACCCCAACTTGAAGCATCAAGCAAGAATTCAATATGTTTGTGTGGCTGTGCATAGAAGAGGCTTGCTAACATTTTTGTGATGGTGTTTCTATTCTGTTTAATTTGTTTTGTGTGTTTGTGAGGTAAAACCACACGTTTTGAGAAATTAAATAAATTCAAGTGCTAACGGACGTGCGCGATGATTTCAGAAAACCTTTTCTTGTTACCAAGCTGGAAACGCTGCTGACAAGTGGCTCCACATGAAGCATATATTAATTTACTTTTGCACATTTATTAGCTTTACTTTACTCTGTGATATCCCTCAAATGAGTCAAGAAAAAGTCAATTTATCGTCCTTTTCAAAATTTACACTATGTAAAAAGCATTGATGACTGACAAAGTTGAATTCTGCTTGTCCTGTCCCCTGCCATCATATAAGCACCAAACAGTCCCTATTTCAAAAAGAGTTGTCCACCAAACATTGTGTTTTATGTCCATATTAAACAGAAAAATCAGACTTCTTGAAAAGTTTCCTACCTTGTACACTGACACGGTGATATTTTAAACACATTCCTTTAAATTCTAAATTTTGGACTCAGCACATTGGACATATTTTGTGTGGACTGAAACCTCCAGACAGTGTTGATTTAATCTGCTGGAAGAGAGAGAGATCAGCTCCCAGTTTCCCACTGCAGTACATACAGTAGATGTAGTGCTTAAGTCTGTGATCACAACGAGCTCAGGCAGAGGTTAAATAAATGGGCCGCTTATTACAGGCCCCGCTCTGAGAAGTTAAGACAACTCATGCATATATAACACTTACATTTGGCGGGGGGTCTGACTGTGTGTGTCAAAAAGAAGTAGGGTCAAGGAAGAGGTCACCAGCTCATAACATGTTTTCTGTGTGTGTGTGTGTGTGTGTGTGTGTTAGAGAGAGAGAGAGGTGGGGTATTTTAATGGTCTTTCCTCCCCAGAAAATGCCCCAGTGAGCAGCCTAAATTATTGAAATCACAACCTCTACGCTTAAAGCCATTATCAGATTCATTTGCATAAAGACTCTTTCAAATGGCTTTCTCGACATCAGGGCACACCCCCCATCCCAAATATGTGTGAATGTGTGCAGTTCCCGGATTCCTTTACATTCCAGTTAAGTCAAAAAGTGAAATTTCATCCCAATATCAGGCCCTAGAGTATTGACAAGTCACTACTGAATGAGTTGGTTCAGGATGTTAATCAGTCAGAAAGTTATGAGTGTATTTAAAGCATTCAGGCACATGACACTTGACAGGAAACAGCACCTGCTGAGGGGGCCACACACATTCCCACAAAGACATGCACCCTAGATGGTAACAAGGCACAAACAAAGCCTTAATTGATGGGCTCATTAACATCTGTTATTAGAAAAATTGATTTCAAATAGCCACTTTTGCAGGCAAAGAGAAACAGACCACAATGCAAATTGAAGCAGCTAAAGTACATAATCGAGCAAGTAATTTATAGATTTCAATTTCACTAATTAATAATTAGAGATTAGAAGGGAGTGTGTGTGTGTGTGTTGTGTGTGTGTGTGTTAGAGAGAGAGAGAGGTGGGGTATTTTAATGGTCTTTCCTCCCCAGAAAATGCCCCAGTGAGCAGCCTAAATTATTGAAATCACAACCTCTACGCTTAAAGCCATTATCAGATTCATTTGCATAAAGACTCTTTCAAATGGCTTTCTCGACATCAGGGCACACCCCCCATCCCAAATATGTGTGAATGTGTGCAGTTCCCGGATTCCTTTACATTCCAGTTAAGTCAAAAAGTGAAATTTCATCCCAATATCAGGCCCTAGAGTATTGACAAGTCACTACTGAATGAGTTGGTTCAGGATGTTAATCAGTCAGAAAGTTATGAGTGTATTTAAAGCATTCAGGCACATGACACTTGACAGGAAACAGCACCTGCTGAGGGGGCCACACACATTCCCACAAAGACATGCACCCTAGATGGTAACAAGGCACAAACAAAGCCTTAATTGATGGGCTCATTAACATCTGTTATTAGAAAAATTGATTTCAAATAGCCACTTTTGCAGGTAAAGAGAAACAGACCACAATGCAAATTGAAGCAGCTAAAGTACATAATCGAGCAAGTAATTTATAGATTTCAATTTCACTAATTAATAATTAGAGATTAGAAGGGAGTGTGTGTGTGTGTGTGTGGTGTGTGTGTGTGTGTATATGTGTGTGTGTGAGAGAGAGAGAACATGCTGAAAGCTTTAATGTAAGTCTATTGTATCTCTGCTATTATTAATTAATGAGTTTTAGTCCAATAGGCAACCTATTAGTCATTATAAATCTCTGTCTATCTTTGTGTGTGTGTGTGTGTGAGTCTGGGTGTGTGTATGTGAGTCTGGGTGTGTGAGAGATTTGTTTTTCCGATTTAAATCCAAGTTGTGTACTAAAATTTGGAAAGTAAGCTTGTAGCCTCGTACCCCGTCTGATCTCTGGGCATTGCTGAGTGCACCTGTCCAGGGCAGCAGAAGGACGCTCACACCCTCCCTCAATGCATATGAATGTGGTCATTTTACTGTAATATGAATATTCATATGGATACTAACACAACTGTAATTTCCTTTTGGGATGAATAAAGTAGGGTCCATCTATTACACCACGTTTTAAAATCTGTTATTCACGTAACGTGAACATTTGCTTGACAGATGTTACTTTCTTTACTCGATATAATATGCAAAAAGTTTACATGACTTAGTAGGTTGCTTAATGACCATAGCCCCTCCAGAACACCACAAAAAGTTAAGGAGCTCTTCCTTGGCAGAGGAAGAGTGGCTAAAAAAATATAATTTGGGTGCAGATTATCAGTGTCGATCAATGCCCATTTAAATGCTAAATGACAAAAAACGACTGAAGTCTTTTGCTCAGCATTCTTCATAATATGCTCAAGACATTTTACTATGAAGCTTTATCATAGCAACTTCAGAAAAACAATTTTTTTTGTTTGTTTTTTTAGGATCTCCAGAAAAAAAGATAATTGCCAAGAATAATTGATAATTAATTTGTCACAGCAGATGCATACCAGGAGATCATCAGGTCATGAGCTACACTGCATTGTGTTTAACCAACGAGCACCAGAGCACCATTTAATCTTTTTTATCAGACTGCACAAATGCATGCACACACATACTCTATCTCTCCCTCTCTTTTGCTCACTCCCCCCCCCCCCACACACACACACACACACACACATTGAGTGTATAATTCCAGTATTAGTGGTGGTATTAGCTAGAGTGGGGCAGGTACTTAACACTGAATGGACTGAAATCACTTCCCAAGGGACCATTTTATACAATATGTGTGTATGAGTTTGTGTGTGAGGGCTGAGTGGTAGATAGTAACCATTGTCAGCATGCCCACCTCTCTGATTTCTGCGTGTGGCTTAAGATGGAGGAAGTGTATGGGCCGCTGAGGGGTGATGACTCCCCCCAACTGTGTTGATTTAATGTGGAGAATTGGCTCCTGCTGTATTGAATCCGACTTGGGGACCATATTGTTCGGCTGCAGGGGATTACACATTTAGCAGCGAGTGATCTGGCTTCAGTTATAATGTCGATCGTGAGGAGAAGCAGCTCTTATCAGGCACTAGGAGCCCACTCGCTGCCACATTCACAAACCCCCAATACACTTTAATTGAATTTCTTTTTAGAGACAGAGAAGCTCAGACAGCTCATGGCATTCAATTTACCACCCCCCCGTCAACGTTTAGATTCCTCATCCCTTCTCCTTCTCCAGGAAAAAAGAAGGCGCTTTCTTGCTACAAAGGGGAAACTTGCAAATACCATATTTATCTCTGTTCCCTCTCTCTCCCTCACTATTCTCTCGCTCCCCTATCCATGTCAGTTATTATATCATTTCAATGAATACTTACCAGGAAATGGGCTTATCTCAATGGCAAAATATCTCTTTCTTTCAGGCGTTGATTTAGTGTGTTTAAAGCCCACGGCAAGGACAGACAGACTGTCAGCTCTTGCAGCAGTAAAGCAATGATGCTATCTGCTGTCAGCCACAATACTGATGAATGGAGAGAATGGAATAGAGGATGGAGAGATGGGAGTGGAGGATGAAAAGAAGGGAGCACCGGATGGAGAAAAAGAGACTGGTGAAAAGAGTAACCAACAAGGAGAGGGGTAGGAGAGGAAGAGGGCAGACAGAAAAAGATATGGAGGATGGAGAAGGGATGAGCATGTGAAGAAAAATGAATTAATGAATGGTGGTATGGACAGGAAGTAAATGAAATGAAGAACAGGAGGATCAGAATGAGAGAAAAGAGTAGCTTCACGAGGAGCTAAACTGTTGGATTTGTTCCCCCGTGTGTGTGTGGAGTGTGTGTGTGTGACACAGTAAGGAGGGTTTTGTTTGTTTTTGTTGTAAGGATTGTTTATTTATTAATTTATTTCCTTTCACTTGCTTCACCATTTGTGTTGAGTGTAGAAAGGTCATGAGTTCCCCCTGGATCAGAGAGACCTTACAAAGCTGATTTTGCATTCAATGTGGGGAAGTACGATTTCTTTACAACAGCATACAAAGGCCCAAATGTTCTGCGATATATTTGAGAGAAATATTTGAGAACTGCTGAGAATGTAGAATATATTGAGAATACAGCACATGTCAATATGACAAAGTGAAGTGTGAGTGATTATAATGTTCACTAAAGCCACTTTGATCAGACAAGAGCTTTATTTCGGTGGGCTTCTCACGTCTTCTCTCTACCTTTTTCTCCAACATTCCAGCTGATGCCAGCACTATGGCCGGTCTCACCAGGTTTATTGGGATAGCAAATTAGAATCCAAAAATGATGAGCAAATTATGCACAGTGGCAGACATTTACACCAATCTCAAGGATGCCAAATGGTTTGTTTAAAAATGCACAAGGTTTATATTGAGTATTTGGGAGATCTTTACTCTTAATGTTGTCATATTTAATTGTGAAGGTGATGTTGCTTGAGATAAAAGATAGCGATCCGGTTTAAGTTCCAGGGGCACCTTGAAATCAAAAACTCAAGAAACCTTTCCAACCATTTTGCTAAGAGAAAAACAGAAGAAAACTCAAATGAAAGGTAATTAAATGCAATGTCTGGACAAAAACGTACATATCAGTCAAAAACAATTTTATGAGTCTTCAAATTAGCCATTTTGGACATATTGGATTCTACTTGTTTTGTATTTTTGCAGTTTTGTTATAGCCTTCTTTATATTTTAGTCAACTTTGTTCTTAAATGAAAGATGTATAATCTGTAGTTCATTTTGCATGTTGTTTTAGCTGCTTTGCTTTTAATATGAGATATAATGTAATGCAATCATATTCATACAGCAATTTGATAAGAAGTGATGTTTTTTGCCATGTCATTATGACTTGCGTCACAATTACAAAGAGAATTTGGAATTATCGATGGTAAAACACTTCATAACACAGAGAACCTTTACAAACTAAAATACTTAAACATGACTTGTATTAGGCGCTGTTGCCCAACCACACACACACACACACACACACACACACACACCACACACACACACACCACACACGATTGAAGCCATTTTCTTCCTAGACTGACCAGCCGAGTGGCCTTGAGATACACCGACATACACAAACAAGCGTGTATGCAGCCATCTCATCTGGCCAGTTTTATTCCATTCGCCTGGTCCAGCAAGCAGGGCACTAACTCCATGAATTATTACAATCCCGTAAAGGCATCTGGGGTGCGCAGCAATGGGAGGCCTGTCTGTCTGTGTGTGTGTCCAGTGTGTGACCTCCATATACCATTTAAGTTACCATGGAAGATGAAATAGTCACACACTCCTGGACACACACATACACACCCTTCCTTTCTCCCTTATCAGAGTATGTGTATCTTCTATCTTCAAATAATGTTTGTCTCTTTCGTTGTGCTATCATACTGCTACAAATGGAAAAACGGCATCTCATTTCTCTCTCTGGGGTTTTTTAGCAGTTCATTTTTTTCAGAGTGCGAGTGTGTGTTATAGGTGGAACAGTAACAGTGGCAGACAGATGGCCATTTCTCTCCCTCCTACCATGTTGAACATTGCCTAGAAAGATCATCGGAGCAAAAAATGGATTTCATTTCAGCTCGTATTACAGGATTTAAAGTACAGAAGACCCTCTGTAATCTGAGAGCCCTTCGTATTATTCTGCAGATTGAAGTTGAGTTTTTGAAGTGGAGTCAGACTTTTCTTTTAGTGAAATGGAGCTAGAGCTGCTACACAGAGGGGAGGGGGGGTCTATGCCTGAAGCAGTATCAATGCCAGTCTGCTGAGTTTTAAAATGAAGTGAAGTGATTTCAGAGTTGTTTGACAGAGTTCAGATCTGAAACGATATAGTGGCGTCTTCAGCCCATTGGCCCAACATTCAGTTACTGTCCTGTAGGATTTATTGATCATAAGAGGTATTTAGTGTGTGTGTGTGTGTGTGGTGTGTGAGAGAGAGAGAGAGAGAGAGAGAGTACGGTAGGTAGTTCTTGTAATGCAGATTGAAATAATTTAATAAAACTATGAAAAGGTCATTATCCTGATTTATTACACTCAAGTGAACACTGAAGGTGTTTGAGTAGCAAATGAGTTTTTTTAGATTATTAGAAAGAGTAATTCTTAAATACTTATAAACTCATTTTAAATATAAATACTTATCTTACATACTTATCAAGAAGTGTTAGCCGGGCCATCAGCAGGAGGGTCCCCCTACATGAGCCTGGTCCTGCTCAAGGTTTCTACCTGTTAAAGGAGAGTTTTCCTTGCCACTGTTGCTTGTTGGGGTCAGGTCCTGGGATTCTGGAAAGCACCTAGAAACAATTCTGATTGCAACAGACATTATATAAATAAAGATTGATTGATTGATTGTTAAAGAAGTTAAATCAATGGGGCGGGGGTTTAAGGGTTAAAGCAGCTACAGGAAAAAATGAACTTCTAGGGGTGGTTTTGGTGCCTGGATCCAAACAGATGCAACAAATATTACAGCTTAATTTTCCCTGAGGGAAAACATCTCAGTAAGCCTGGAGCATGAACTGAAGCATATTTGCCTGATATAATTCATGGGCCTTCCTTTATTAGGGGTGAGTCATTTGCGCTTCATGACCGTAAATCTATTGAAATCATTCCAGCCACATGTAATGCAATCAGGTGATAGCTATGTGGATCTGCGAACCCAACCAACCAACTTAAACTACGGGGATTAAAGGTCAGAGCCAATAAATGCAGAAGTTCTTTGAATTGTATTTTCAAAAATGTCTCTTTAAGTTATAAAGAAGCTAGTAGAAGTAGGAACAACTCATAGGATTACGATAGCTTAAAGCAGAAACTGACCAGCACCTTTTTCCCTTTTTTTTCCCTCAGCACCTTTAAGTATGTTTATTTTTTTTATCACTCTTTTTAGGGGCCAGATTTACTAAGATATCTGATGAGAGCTAAAATTTGTGCTTTTGGTCAGATTTTGCATGCTCGGTTAAGTGTGTATTGGGGCAATCTCCTAAGAGAAAATTTTACCTATAGGTGCAACACGCAGTATTTAAATTACGAGTTTGCTGCTGCTTTTTCAAACATTGCATTTTTTTTCCACCAGTCAGAAGCGCTTGTAGACAAATAAACACCGAAATGATCCCCAACAGAGAAATCTAAACATTACATAATATTTGCCAAAGCAATCATAAAATGGATGAAGTAAAAAGTGGCGAGACCTGAGTTGCAGAACGACAGAAACCTGTCTTGACAAGTCAGGGGTAAAAATATAAAATGGTCTGCAGCCTTTGATCATTAGCTAGCATCCGTTGCAGGGTAGGTGCGAAGGGTGTCTATATGGCTCATGCACTCCAACAGGACACTCCATTTCTTTCTGTATACACTAACCAGCTGGTCCTTGTCGTGTCTGGCCTAGACAACTGATTAGAGCTGATTACTCTCTGTAGGCCAGTAACCGCCAAACAAAGAGTTTGGTTTCATTCAGTGATTCCCAGGTGGATTGAACTTTTATATACCTGCCATTCTGTGCATCATTGCATTGAAAACATCTGAAATCATACCTTAAATTAGTGTAGTCATTGCTCATTGAGCGACATGTTTCAATTTTTTTTCTTCCATCTTTTGTCACTGATGCAAATGAGAAAACAAATATTTTCTCTGCACCTTCGTTGAATATATACTTCCTTTATCTCTTCCTAGTGAAAATAGCAGCCATTATGCATAATGTGATTTCCACCTGCCCTTCCAACTTACTATAGTTAGATGCAATCACAACCACCTCGAATATCACCAGGATCTTCGAATATTTTTTAATCTGCATTTTCTCCTCCTAGTATTTTAATCACCCCGGCACAAACCCACTGTTAATTGCAGTGAAGCAGGCCAAAGTGGTCAATATTGTCTGTTGTTTTCTATTGATATTAGCATGAGTGCCAATCTCTTCAATTATTTCTCTAATGCACTGTTGTGAAACTCCCAGGATGTCTGAATTTTACACTTGCAGGTGTGTGAAATGCACAGCAGCCGCCGTGCACAGACTTCATTGTTATCTTGAATTGAATCTCTAGGCTGCTTCCTTTAATTATGTTGTAACCCGTGAAACAAGTCCATATAGGTCAAGTGGGTGAGGGGTGGTGGCAACTATGATGGTTCATTTGATTTCATGTCAAGTAATTAATTATATTGTTGGTATTTTGATGATATCTCCATACTCCATACCTAAAATAAAATATAAAATTATTTCCAACCGATCTTTTTCAAAGAAGAGTTTTGGCACCCAGTACTTGATTTATCACTCTTCATAAAAAATCAACAAAAAGTGCCAGTATAATATAGATACCTATGCAGCCAATCTAAACTTCAGCACTTGTGGGCAACCCTGTCACTACACGGTGGAGACTAACGATTCTTAATAGCTATGTCGTTTACACTCCTATACCCAATGCATGAGTTCAGATACCCAGTCTGAGCATTTCTGACTGAAAAGAATCAGAAATGTAATCCTTCATCTCCTTCCTCTTTGGCCCAGACAAGACTTAAAGACTCTTGAGAAGAGTTGTACTCAGAAGAAGATAAAGGGCATAGTCATTTGGGTGGTGTGATGGCTCTTGCCTTAGAGAGAACCTCTCCCTGGTCCCAGTACTCTGTGGCCATGGACCTGAGATCAGGAGTATTGGACATATTCTTTTGCCCCTTTTCATATTCAGACCTTTGGAAACAGTTATCTATTACTTTACTCAACCACCCCTCTAAAGACCAATAAATATGGGGTGATTGTTTCAAAACCCAACAGGTTTATAGCAGGGGATAATCTCTTTATGACCATCCCAAGGAATTTAACAGGGATTGTGAGTAATTGTGCTCATGACTTCAAAATGATGATAGAGTCCATAATGCAACCGGCTCTACTTGGAATTGACCCAGAAGTTTGAATGCCAAGAAAATTCTCATCTGCTCCCAAATTCAGCAAAGGTGGGTTTTGACTGGGTTTTATAGCGTGGATAGACTAACTTTGGGGCAGCAGCTAAGCGAGCGATGGGGCAACGTGGGCCCAATTACTAAAAGGGACAATCTTCAAACTAGAGTTTGTATCCATCCCTTCCATGTGGGTAGCTGTTCAAACAGGTTTGTGCTTGTGATCAAACATTAAAGAACAAATCAGACCTTGAATGGAGCATTAACTGTTAAGTGAACTTAATAAGTCTACCTAAGCACTGTGGTAATGGGCAAGTCTTTAATGACAGAGAGACACAGTGTGGATGTGAGGAGATCGAAGAAATGAAAGGCAAAAAATTAGTAGGTGGATGATAATGATCGTTAAATATTCATGTCATTAGATGGCGAAGGGCCACTCTGACTATACACAAGTGCTTAATGCATTAGCTATTATAGACATAATTAAGGCCTGAAGTTAAAGAGAGCGATAGATGAAGAAGGGTGTTTAAATTAAAGCTGGGAGCGTTTAGCTGATAAGACTTAATGGTGTATGAAAATTTAAAAGAATGTTAGCTGTATCTGCAGAAAAAGGCTTGAAGAGATTAAGAAATCATCTCTTTTCCAACGGTTGTAAAAAAAAAAAAAGAAGTAAGAAAGCAGATAAACAATATGAAAATGAAATAATAAAATAAAAACTGTACCATCTGAAACTACCGTTAGCTATTTTGAAATTACTGGTTCTTTTGCTTTATATTATTTGTTAGTCTAATGGTAGTTATTGGTATATTATAAATGGATTAATGCTAGTCATATTGAAGGTTGTAGTCACTCTCCTGGCTCTCATTATAAAAGAAAAGGTGATTCCACTGATTACTGATCACATCATCACTAATTGGTATTTTGGTTTAGCCTGCCAGACAAAGCAGATAGAATTAAAGAATCAGAATTTCTTTGCAATAAAAAATATAAAAATATAGACAAAAGTGTCAGAATCTGCTGACAATTTCTGCTACATTTGTGAAAAAATCACTTTACCAAAAAAAAAAAAAAAAATTATCTTATTTTGGGCAAATTGTGCGTAGTATTTTTGAGGAACCTTTGAGGGCAATTCGAATTACTTGTTGGAAGCATATGATAATATAAGGACAGTAATATGAAATACATATAAAATGCAGTGAAGTTTAGTGGAGAATTTGGGGAGATTTGAGTCATCGTTAAAATTACAATGTGGGTACCCAAAATTCACCTGTTCTCTCTCTATGCTACAACACAGCAAATGATGTCTAGATGAGTGAGTAATTAATTAAACTTTCGTGATTGTTTTGTAAAGGAAAACACATTGAAATATTTCAAAATTGTTTTAGGAAGCAGTAAGCAGTAGGTAATTTTGTAAGTTTAATAAAACCTATCAAAACAAGTGAAAAACAAACCGATGTGGGGTTGTGTTATCATCATTTCATCAACCGTTCATTCTCGTTCCCTCTGATTGACAGTAGATGTTGTGCCAGTGAAGAAAGAAACAGTAAAAATATTTAAGATTTTGGAAATGTTTTAACCCAGCCACTGATGTTCCAATGAATGTATTGTTTGTTGCAAGATTTTCTGCCATTCTGATTCAATTCCAAACCAAGAATAGCAGGCATTTTATTGCCAGATAAAAAAGTGTCTCCCCACATTGAAAGCAGATAAATTAACAGTTTTAAACATTCATAAATTCCACAAACACACATTGTAAAAATTATGTGAGAATTAGTCTCCATCTCCTGTTGTGTCAATCCTCCTTTTGATATGTCCTCCTTCCTCCAATATCTCTCCTTCTTTTTAATTATAAATTAATTTGTAAAGAATTATTAATTCTTTACCTCTTAGGTCCACCTCCCACAAATCATTACCTCCTCATTACCTCGCTTGCATCTCTGTTTTCTTTTTCTTCTCATCTACACACTTTCCTACCCTCTTTTTTCCTCTGCTCACTTGAGACACTTTCCTCATCATCCCACAGCTTTTCTCATACCTTTTTAACAGCTTAACACATTTCTCTTGTCCATCCTCCTGCTCCCTCTCGATCCAGCCCTCCCACTTTCTCTCCATCTGTCCTAATAGCGGTGTGACAGTGGCAGTGTTTCTAATCAGAGGTGAGGAGAGCGAATGAGCAGCCGTCCGATCCTCTCTGCTCTCTCATCAATCGGCTCTAACTGAATGGGAGCAAATCTCAGTTGGGACAAAATTAATATGTAGCAGATCTGCGGCAAGCTCACCTACCCGGGAATTGGAAATGGTTTCTGCGTTGCCTGACCCGTAACAGTCCGTGCCTTTCTATGTGTGTGTGTCTATAGGACTGTGTGTGTGTGTGTGTGTGTGTCGGTAAAGGGTTTTGGTGACAGATTATTGGATAGACAATTGGCTGTACAGCAGTAATCAGAAGAACACTGAGGTGTGTCTATCTTATGACTGCTTGCTGACAACCTCTGACACACACACACACACACACACACACACACACTCACATGCACACATACTGCATACTTTTCCCCCTATCCAATTCAATCAGACAGTCCATCTGCCCTTTGGAGCAATGTGGCACTGCCCTCGTGCATGACAGTATCAATTCAATTACCCAGGAAATGGATCCATATTCAACCCATATAAACTCATACACAGAGCCAGGAGGGGCTGCTGCTGCTGAGACAAAGAAATGCACGTTTACTCTGTAATAACTTTCATTTGGAGTGGCTTTGAAACCCATTCTCTGCTAGGCATTTGTTGCTGTCACATTGCGTTATCCATAAATCAAGTTTACAAAATATCAATTCAATTTCTGCTCCAGCGTGTAACACTATAAGAGAGAGAGAAAGAGAGAGGGGGGCCACTGAAGGGCCCCTTGTGGTTCAGGCTGATTTCCAGTCAGAACTAATCAAAAGCAGAGCAGACCATGCCAATCTCTTCAATTTCATCCTTCACACTGCTGTCTTTTCCCAGGTTGTGAACGTTCACAGGCACACATAAACACACCCACATGTGTGTTTTTACTGGCACGTGCACAGCAGGTCATCAAAATGAGATCTATATCATAAATGTAAGGTTTTATTAGTTAGAGTAGTGGATGTTGACAATAAAGTTAAAGGCAGAAAGTATCATTGATCAATAAATATTGTCAATAGTTGAATCATTCTTGTTCTGTCTTGCCAGTTTGACATTACAAGACATGCATTACTTATGCATCACAAAGCCTTTACCCATAAAGTTGAAAATTACTTTCTTGAAATTAAATCAAATGCCACATTTTCCAACTCTCCTCCATTTGCCATGTTTTTTCTGGTGTTTCATTTTGTCATTTTTTTTAATGATGTCCATACAAATCTTCAGTCCCATCCATGAATCTACGTGTTTTATAAAATCTTTATATTGTTATTATATGCCAGAAGCTTTGTTTGTTTGTTGTTTTTAAAGAAAAAATAATAAACGCATACGTCGGTCCGAGCACTAATGGAGCGTCGGTGAAGGAAATTTGTGGCTAATCTGGAAAGACAAGATTTGACTAATTTTTTAACTATTTAATTTACTGCTCCAGTGATTCGGCTATTAAGCAATGGAGTAACTCATCACAAGATCACCGATCTAGTCATCTTGCCAGTGCACTGCCATAATTGATAAAAAAGGTGTGCCATATCTCTGCCGGAGCTGCAGGTGTATGAACATTTCCTGATTGGTGTGGAATTTCCGAAGGATGATGTGCTTCATGTATGTGTTTCCAGGAAATATTATGTAGCTACATATTTTTTGTTTCTTTGATTGATTGTAAAAACAGGAAAATAATCTCTTCCCTCCAGACATCAGTCATCTGTTGACTGTCTGTCCAGTGACAAAATCTGAACGCGACAGGCAGATACATCAATGTCATCGGGAAATCAGCGCCAATTACAGGTGTGCCGAGCTGCTAATTTCCCGGGACAAAATGCCACAACTTTTCACAGTTCCAAAAAGATTATCACAGTGTAAAAAGGGCTATAGATGTTCTTTCTTACGTCTTTGTGAAAGATAAATATGAAGACATGTCAAGTTGGGACAGACGGCATCCTTTACACTAAGTGCGTTTATGTAACCCCGTGCAAGAAAAACAAATTCCTGCCTTAGTTTGATTATATAAAGATGTAATAAAATGAATGTTAATGCCTTAGCTTGAGTAAAATTGTCCCAGAGAAGCACAAACGAAACCAGACTAACACCCCAAATAGCTCAATTGTGAGTCAGTTTATGGACATGTGGACGGACAGCTGGCCTCTGCAATCTGTGCATGCGACATTTTGCTTATATTTCATTGACTTGGAAGCAGAAGCATTTCATAGAGTTCTGTACAAACAGTAACATTTTTGGAACAATGGAGCGGTCCCAGCAATAAACTCAGCCAGTGATGCTGTTGATTTAGCTGTGGCTGCTACCTTGCTGGCTAACTTCTTTATGAATTGTTGTGGTGTGACATAAAAGTCAAACAATGTTGCCCAAAAACAAAGTAAAACAGTGCAAATCGCTTCCAAGCATGGGAAAGTGGCTTGACTCCACCCATAATCGGACTACTGTAATTTGCCTTGTGGACAGAAAGTCTGGTTGCAGAAATTATTCACACCAATCAAGCGAGAATTGTAGTCCGATTTGATGCGCATGCATCTTGATGTTGAAACCTCGCTGGAAAATTTAAACTCTGTCCAACTGACCATGTACAGAAAATTGTCCATCACTGTTGACTGTTGTCCATCACTTTTTTCCTTTCTCCTCTCCTGAAAATCATTTTGATAGAGCTTAATTGCTTACCTCACTGCCTGTGTTTTACCTACTAATGTCCTGGTGACTGATAAAGCATCTAACACACACCATCGTTCACAATCAGACTACTGATGAATGCAAGGTTACAAGGAAGGGAAAATGTTATGTTTTATTGTCATTGATTGGTATTTTAAAAATGAAATAAAAATAAATTCCACTTGTTAAAAACTCAACAAAGTAGATTAATCTCTCTCACACAAATGTAGATTTTTCCATCGTGACTTTGTACCATTTTGGTAAACTTTGGTAATGTTTTTGTCCTCAGTACAATATCCTCTCCGCAATATCCTGTGTTTCTTTTCTTTTTGCTGCATGTTACATGAACAAACTATGATCCTCTGCTTCATTTGAAAGAGGGAGGAATAAGAGGAGCACCTCATGGTGCTGCAGGTGGAGCTATCTGTCTGCCATTGTGAGGTAAATTCCTGATTAAACGCTCTTATCTTCGATAATTGGACATGTGGAGCTTCCTTCATCTGGAACCTGTTAGCAACACAAATGCAGAGTATTTCATGAAATTACCCACGGATGTACACACACACATGCATGCATGCACACACAAGCAAACCAAGCGTCAGCTCTCACAGTAATTACACAGTTTCAGGGAACACTGTGGCTCAAAACGCTGTTTAACAAATCAATTTGAGAATGCTTACCTTGTAAGCTGTAGCTGTTTGTGTGTGTGTGCTTGCAGACACTTTCCTGAGCTGATCCATTAAGGCTTTAACAAAGAGCTGTGCTTGGCCACACTGCTGGAAATGTGTAATTGGAAGGATAGCTAAGGGCCTACACACACAAATACACTTTATTGATCCACAACATCTTCCATATACAGCTTCAGGCAAGCTCATAGAACCTCAGCAAGGGGTTACAATGATTTTACTCCCATTCTCTTGCCATCAGTGGCAGTTTATCAAACAATCAATAGTCTTTTATTTTCTCATATCTTTAAATGGACGAATATCCTGAATACAATTTTTACAACAGCAGGAGGCATGTGATGGAAGGAAGAGAAGTGGAGAGGAGAGGAGAAGGAAATGGGAAAGGAGGATAAAAAGGACACAATAGGATAAGGGTAGTATGGCTCATAAAAAGAGATGATACTGAAGAAAAGATAGGTACAACATACAACAAGATACAAGGGACAAAATAGAGTAGGAGAAAATAAAAAATTAAAGCTCTGGCTGTTGGCACACAGCCAGAAGACAGGAAGCCGCTGGTTGACCTGAGAACTATTTGCATGTTAAGTGGTGTCAATCTGCATTGATTCCCACCCAAATGAAATGCAATGGGTTTCAATAGAGCCTGTGCTTTACAAGGGCCTCCTCACTGCTACATCCCGCCTATTGGATTTAGATTAACAGGCTCAGTATGGCCTCACACTGAGCAACTTATCTTTAATTAAAATCACTCCCTTCACAGGATCCAGCAGGTTGAGCTAGGCTGGAATGGGCTGGATTGGACTGGACGGGTTCCTGCAGAACACATACACACACAACGGGTGCAGGGTATGGGGCGCTGAATGTAAAAATGTCTTTTACAACTAATTTTTTCATATTTAGCTAGAGGTGTCTAAATGTAAATGTGAAATGTAAATATCATGCATAATTACAAATTTTAAATGTAATGTAACACACACATCACACAATTGTACGACATTTAGTGTCTTTGAATGAAAAGAAATCTTGCATCCATTCATTTAAATTTTCTTTTATATTAATTATTGATTCTTTACTGTCTTTTAAACACATTTATTTGTAGTTATTTATGTTGGTGAAGTGTATTTCCTTTGCTTTGATTCCAATGTATAATGCCTTCATATTTATATATTTAGATTTCATATTTACTTTGTGACTATGTCACATTTAGACAAAAGTCAGTAGATTAGTTGTCTCATTTAGCCACATGTGAGAAAAAAATCTAGTTGTAAGTGACATTTTTATATTCAGCTACCCATTCAGCTTGACTAAAAAATGAAAGATTAGCCTCCAGTTCTTTGGGAACTTTTCTTCTTGCCCAGTACTGTGTCGACTGCCTGCTTAACAAGAAGTTTTAGCAAGCAGCATTAGCAAAGTCAATAACATTAATATATGAGGTTGGATTAAAAATATGTAGTCAATCAAGTATTCAATCAATCAATTTACCAATCAATCTTTATTTTATATTATAGCGTCTGTTGCAATCAAAATTGTCTCTAGATGCTAAAGAATCCCAGGACCCAGTCTTTCCCATCAAATGGAGTATCTGTGAGTAGAAATAGGAAAACGTCCTGAAAGTATTTGTTTGACTGGTGGGGTTGTTAAAATTCCTTTTCACTTTATAAGAAAATGCCACCTTTTCACTTGTGTCTGCAGTGTAAGTGATGAAGTTTTCCTTATCTGGTATAGGTTAGAGTTGATATCTGATCAGTTTTGCAACAATAATCCTCGGAAGGATTAGAGTTGAAGTCATGTCTAACTGCTGTAGGTGACACTGGAGGTTAGCTGAAAGGACAGGACAGAAGTGGCAAATGAAGGGTGAAAGTAGATTTCAAAGTGCTGGGATAAGTGATTCAAAGTAAACATTACTGGTCATTAAAAAAAACAAGGAACTTTCAACACAACACATTCACAAACACAACTGCTAAATGACTTAAATGTAAATGTAGAAATGTTTGTTGAAGTTCTGTATATCTAAGAAACAAGTCAAACATTCCATTCCAACAAATCTGTAGATTTTATATATTTTATAAATGGCAGAATAGCTGCTATTAAATACACAATGTCTATGCATAAAGTGCTGCTCACATAAAGTGTATGAACTCTACAGCAAGAGAGATCCTAATCTAACCATATAAAACATTATATCCCAACAGCGACATCCAAATAACGGATTCAAACATAAAATGGATGGGTGGATGGATGAATGGATGGATGGATGGATGGATGGATGGATGGATGGATAGAATTCAGTAGCACATTTAAAATTGTAGGTTAGTCACAAGCTAAAACAAACAAGGTTCGAATGGAAGAGGGTTTAGATAGTAAACATATACTGATTATAAAATGACTAAACATATATTAAATAAATGAACAAATGCTACTTACCATAAACCTAAATAAAACCTACTGTAAATAATACACGTCTCTGAATACCCAGAGATGCGTTGTAGAGTCGAATGGCCAGTAGCAGGTCAGAAACAGTAACTTGTTGCTAAAAACACTTCTCTGACTGTCCTGTGCAGAGGGTGGTAGGCCTAGTCCATGGACCCTATCCATGGTCCTTTTCTCTGCTACTGACACCAAAAAGTTCAGCTCTGTGCCCACCACAATAGTGCCCTCTCCACCTCAGTCCAGGCGTGTTGCATCACTCTTCTTAAAGCAGTGTCTAGAGCACACCGCAGACCTCTGTATTCTCCCTCATTTTTATTCACAATATATCCCATTATCACAGTATCATCTGAGTACTTTCACATGTGGCAGGGGTGCCCTGAGTTGTTCCGATGCTGCTCAGCATGTTGTCAGATGTGATAGTCAGATGCCATCGCCCATCTAAGCAAAGGTAGGGTTGTGCGATGGTTCTGAGAGTCCTGGGGGTGTTGAACCTGGAGTCTAAGGTTGTGAAGCATCAACCGTTCCAGTGTCTTCATTGGGCATGACATTAGAGCCACAGGTCTGAAGTTGTTATGGTGCCTTCGGTGTTCTTTGGGATTGAGTCGAGACAGGATGTCCTCTACAGGGCTGGAACTTTCCCCTGGCAAATGCTCATATTGAAGACATGGTGGAGGGGCTTCCCCAGCACCATCGCATGGGCCAGGAGCATTTTCAGGCACACTGCATTTGAATTGGCTATCTTGCTGGGAAGGAGTTTCTTCAGCTGCCTGCTGAGCTGGAAACAGGAGATATTGATGGGGGTGGTATCAGTGGCTTTGCATTGGGATGGCCTCAACCATTTTAAGAACTTGTCCATTTAGCATGGAGATGGATGTTGGACCATTTTTGGACTATTTAGCATGGGGACGGGTGTTGAGTGGGTTGAGGAGGGCGTAGAAACTATAGCAAGAGAGTGAAACCTGCTGAAAAACGGCTCTCTCTATGTCCTCTTCGGCAGCATTGCGGGTCTTCCTGCAGCACGTAATGGTCTTCATCCCTTCCTAGACCTCTCACATGTTGTTTTCCTGTATTTTATGTTCCACCTTCTTAGTATAGGACTCCTTGATTTTGTGCAGCTCTTGAGCTCCCACTACACCTGCTCACCTCTGTTTTGTTCCCTGAACTTCCTCTTTTTTCTTTGAAAGACATCCTTGAATTCAGGGCTTGTTGGGGAAGCAGCACATAGTCTTGATGGGATGGATAATAATGTCACTGCAGAAATTCACACAATCCATGAAACAGTTTGTGACCCCTACCTTGATGTCCCAACTGTGTGACTCCACCAGCATATTCAAATCTGTCTAACTGAAGCAGTCACTCAGAGCCTTCTCTGCCTCAGGGGTCAAGAAGAAACATCAAGTTGTAATCTGCTTTTCCTAGTGGGGATAGGTGGGGGATGGCCATGGTAACATGGTTGAAATCCCTGAATACAAGAAGGTTAGGGTTAGGATTAGGTTTCTGTGTTTTGCCTATGTAGCCTGGTAATTATGTACTAAATGACGTCACACGCCTTGCCATGTGCACTCATGGTGGGAAATAAACAACAATGGCAATTGCATGCAAGCACTCACGGGGAAGGCAGTATGGGTGTAGACTAACTGCACGCTCTTGGCTATTCTCCTTCACAATTACACGTCATCCTCATTTCTTCTTACCACTACATTCCTCATCTCTGCCCGTTCACATCAAATAGAATACTAGTAGCTCCACTATGGTGATCGGCATGTTGTTGCTCAACCATGTCTCATAAAAGCAGAGTAAACTACATTATCTCTAGGTTCTCTGGGTCTTAAAGAGGTATCATTTAGATAAAGATAGCCACCAACTGAACTGTAGGCTTGCATCTCTCTAATTAGCCTTAGGTTAGCCTCTAGCTTAGCTCCAGTTCGGCACCACCAGTACCGCTGTCATAGCTCAGCCAGAATGGGGTCAACGATGACAGTTCATCCTTTTACCCTTGTTTCTAAATTTGTGCCATATCCATAGAATAGAGCAAATCTGATGCATATGAGGGTTCTAGGGAGAAGAATAAAGACTAATGAACATAACTGCTGGAACCACTGCTGCTCCAGTAGGCGCCGGGGAAAAACAATGTAGAGTGCCTGTCGTAGATGCAGCAAGAGACGTCTGTAAATCTCTACATTTTTTCTTTGGGGTGTCCTTTACATGAATTATCATTTTCCTTTTCATTCGTCTCCATTTATAGATTGGTGGCCTCGTGGCAAGACAAAGAATGAACTCTCATTTTAAATGACTTTATAGCTTTCAGCAGGCAAATGTGCTGTCACTATCTTCTTTCTGAGGACCTCTGAGATCTTTCTTCCTCTCAGCATGATTGACCTGTATGGGTTCACCTGGGTAAGATTAAACTTCTCTGGTTTAGCTCTGGTTCAATCAATGATATGCAATTACTTCACTAAACACCTCTCAACTCATTGGCCCATTTCAGTGGTTGATTTACCCTCAAAATTGTCCCATCTGATTCCACCTAATTACTTACTTTTGCTCCAATATGAATTGACCAAAACTCTTGACTAAACAATTGTTTCAAACAGTACAGTAAAAGATAACTTTACACGTGTTCTGTTATCTTAAAATCAATCAATCAATCTTTATTTATATAGCGTCTGTTACAATCAGAATTGTTTCTAGGCGCTTTCCAGAATCCCAGGGCCTAACCCCCAACAAGCAACAGTGGCAGAAAGAAACTCCCCTTTAGCAGGAAGAAACCTTGAGCAGGACCAGGCTCATGTAGGGGGACTCTCCTGCTGATGGCCGACTGGGTAGAGAGAGAGAGGAGAAGGGGAGGACAGGTAGAGGAGAGAATAGGTAGAACAAAGAAATACATTATACTAATTAAAATAAGCTGCCGGTAGAGTCAGGTTGGATGGGTCAGTGGGGTCGGAGGTCAGAAGGTCAGTATACAGCTTATAAAGGCAGCGATACCTGTAGGTGAATACAGAAATGGGGGGGGGCAGAAAAACTACACAAGAAATAACAATAATTCTGTTTAACATTAATTGTGCTTATATGTACACTGCATCTATACAATGGGGGACATCCCGAACTCCTGAACCTTAACATGGTTGCTTGTCCCACTCTTTTGTTTCTTTGGCAGTGTTTTGAGTTAAAGCTATGCTTAATCACCCATCCTTGACTCTGTGGCCCAACTTCAGTGTTTTTCCTGAGGTAAGGAGGTTTTCATTCCAGATTTCACAGTACATGGCTGCTTTCATTTGCACCAGTGGCACAAAGTTTCCATCTACCCTATGCAGAAAAACTGCACCAAAACCTGACGTTCACATCTCAATGCATGAATGCGTTGCTAGTCTTGTTTCGGTCATTATTCCATCATTCAGCAGGTTGAGTAAATGCCAGACCTCAACTTTGGTTTCATCAGGGCAAAGCACTTCCTCCCACGCTCTCTCATGTAGATGTTGATTGACAGACTGAAAAATGGGCATTCAAAAAGGGGTCCTTGCAGTCACTGCAAGATTTCAGTCCATTGTGGTGCACTGGGTTACAAATTGTTATTGTGTGTGACTGAAGTATTAAGTGTTTCAGATCATTAACAAGCTTCTGACATGTGGTTCTACTCTGTTCCCTTACTTCCCTCATGGTCATCCTGAATCCACAAGGCAAGATGTTGCATGGAGCGTCAAGCCATGACAAATGATGGTCATTTTGTGTGTCTTCCATTTTCAAATAACTGCACCAATAGTTCTTACCCTATCATCAAGCCTTGATGGTTTTGTAAGTTCCACCTTATGCAGATCTACAAGCTTCTTCCTGGCATCTTTTACAGCTCTTTGGTCTTGCCAATGGCAGTAGAGAGATTGGATTTACTTTCACGCTGTCTCTCATACAATAATTAAACTTTATCTGTTCTGTGCAAAACAATCTGATCATTAAATGTTTGCATTCACAAATTTTATATTCCTGGTTAAACTATTACAATATGCAGGAATGCATGAAGCAGTTTGTTAACGTGTTGTAATCAATATTGGTAATTCACTTTTCTTCAAGTACATGTAGGTTTGGAAGATTGAAGTGTTGAGTCTTTAATGATTCTATGTTTAAAATGTTTTTTTTCCTGAAATAAATCAGAACAGAACTGAGTCTGGAATACCAAAAAACAGAAAGACAAGTGTGAATAATTCTCACAATTCCCTATATCCTCTAAATTTGTTTTACACACACAAACAAATGTGTGCATGTGTGTGTGTGTGTGTGTGTGTATGTGTGTGTGTGGATAATGCTGGGGTAATCTGGAGAAGACTCATTTGTGGCAGGTAATTGATGGAGCCTGTCTAATTAGAGCACTCCTGTGATCGAGGGAGATAATTAATGATGAGAGATCTGAAGTAGTGATCACTGCTTTGCAAGTTGCTTGTGTGTGTGTCTCTGCATGTGAGTGTGTGAGAAAGAGAATGAGAATATGTGCGTAAACTGTGGGCTGGGCATAACTTGTGATTATGCACAGACATACACAAGTCTCTTGTGTATTTCAAGTCATGCATTACGAGTATGTAATGAATACCTTCTGATTAGTACCGCTAATTAGGAAAAAAACACTTGTTAAAAAACAGAGTTTCACTCATTTTCATTATGTCACTTGGGCAGCGTGAACTGTACCACCTAAAGGTTAATGGCTTCACTAAAAATGTAAGCATCCTTTAGGGAACAAAGCCAGATGAGCAGTCTTTTTTACCAGCTTATGATAGACACAAGCAATGTTGGGCAATGGAACACGTAGTGAGCTAAGATATATTATTCTGCATTAAATGAAGCTTAATTGCACTTCAGAGAGAGATATCGCAAACCAAGCCACAACAAATTGACAAAAGTAGCTTGGACTAGATCAACGCTTTTTCCACTTCATTCCACGTCATCGCTTTTCATTGATCAATAGACAGCAATGATGTTAAGTCAATTTTAAGTCACTAAAGTAATCTCTTTATTTCCTTTTGGAAAAATAAAGTGGTCTTGCTATGAAACTGTCGGGTTGTGTTTAGTAGTTTATTTATTGTTATTTCTGAGTAACATAAACTAGTTAGTGAGTGTGAGTTGCTGTGATCCAACTTGTGACTCCCTGATCAACAGAGAATCTCGTATCGCTACACTGCAGGTGGGTCTTGAACACAGCTGTTTCATCAAAAAGCTTCAGTACAGCAGTAATACATCTGCTCATGTTTTTCAAATCTTTCTATTTTGTAGATATTCCTCTGTGACTCAGATCTATTACAGACTTGAAAATGAATGTTCTCACTCATCAAGGTTGAAGGGAAATCTTGGCTTCAGAGAATTTAACTGGACTTCCCTAAGTTTTTCGGAGACATTTCACCTCTTATCCAAGAGGGTTTTTCAGTTCTAAATTAACTGGTGGATATCCAGTTAATTTATGGAGTTATTTACTGTGCTGGTTTGCTAAATGATGCTGTTAGTATAGAACCATGGCCCTCTGGATTTGGTTCTGATTTGAAAAACACACATCCTGGCATTTTCCCATATACTGTTCACAGGACTGCTGAAATGCATTATTTCCCCATCCTTCTGTGAAAACCTAGAACTGGACCTTGTGGGGTAATCTTCTGGCTCCATGTTAAGTGTTGTGTTTTAACCTTGCTCAGATTTATATTTTTTCTTTAAACTTTGCATTTGTTTGTTTGGCTATACTTATGTCTGTATTTTTATTGCAATGTGTGTATAATTGTCTTTTAGTGTGGATGTACCTGTCCTCTCTATAATAGCTGCACTGCTATCAGCCATAGCCTCTCACAGCTTCTGCGGGACAACCAATTCCCTTTATCAGGCTACTGATAACAGGCTTTAGCTGCCCTCTTCCCACATACACACCAGCACACACAGGACACTAAATAACTAATTAGCTCCTCTCTGGGGGTGGGGTGTGGCAATGATGAGGGGGTGGGCTGGGGTTGGGGGTGACCCACCACTCTGACAAAGGCACACAGTGTTTTAATGTAAAAAAATTAAATCAATAATGGTGTGGGGCGTCGGGAACTAGCATGCGGACCCCTCTTAACATTAACAATTATAGTGATTAACAGTGATACCCAGAGCTCATTATTCACAGGCAGCAGCAGGAGAGAGAGAAGAGATAAGCTTGTTTATTGGAGAGGGCCCTTTTCACAAGGTGCAGTCGTTCATCATTTGGTCTGATGGGGTTGGTGGGATATATATAGTGTGTGTGTGTGTATGTGTGTGTGTTTGCACGTGTGTGTTGTGGGGGTGTTCAGGGAAACTGCAATTAAAAACACATTGTGACCTTGTGACAAGGCACTACAGAGGTGGAATATTGAAAGAGATAGAAGAGTGTCAGGAAAGAAGAGGACAAAATGTGTGTACATTAAATATCAAAGTTTATCATATATCAGTTTGTGTTTTAAAATATAAGTATAAGATAAATGTCCCCTAAGATAATTAAATTATCTTATCACTCAAGCTGGAACAGCATCATTCAATTATTTTCTATGTGTTTTTTCAACAGCTAAAACTTTTACATTTTAAATTTCACCTGTGAAATATATAGTCATAAGGAAATATCATTCTTGAGCATTTCACGCAATCAGGTAGAGCTTTATCAGAGTCTAATCATCAGAAATGTCATAATTTTAAATTTCACTTTCCAAGTACAAGGCCACAACAAGCAACCACAAAAATGGTTCCATATTATTTATTTCAAATATTCCAAAACTTCTGTCTTGTTTACAGTTCTGATCTCAGCAACAACATTGCTGAAAGGACTAAAGCAATGTTAATGTTAATAACAATGTTATTTATGAGAAAGGCTTTGAACGTGCCTATTACACAATTCCTCAGTTTACACATCCATGCTTTGTTCCATCTGTGGGTATAATTGGTAATAATGAAATAGATTTTTTTCATTAGTGAAATAGCCATCTTCTTTGTGGAGGCATCTCTTAATATTTCTTCACACATATTCTTACTTTTCACATCTGTTTTTCTGTCTATGTCTGAGAACTGTTTAATGGACCATAAAATATAATCTATAAATGCTGATCAGATGAAAGTGATGAAGAGGTGAGAGGGGAAAACAATCAAGTGTTATTGGTGCTTCAATATCAACAAAATCTATTTCTAAAAAAAAAAAAAGATGATCCATATGTATTATTTCAATGTTAAAAAATAATAGTTTTGTTAGCTGGTATGATCACAAATATGTTCTGGAGATTTGGGAAACAATATGCACAATAGCAATTAGTCAAGTAAAATAAATAATGTGCAAACATATGGTTTGCTTTCAGCGTGAAACATTATTCATTATTTACATAAATTCGAGATTTGAATACATCAAAAAGCAGTATTATGGCAACATGTTCTATTGGCAGGAAAGAGATCAGGGTTTATTAATAATGTGACTGCAGAAGTAAATGGCTCATTTCTGAGGTGCATTGATATTCTTTAATGTTTCAATCAGCTGATCTCAACATTAACACCATTGTGCCATCAAACTGACAAAAAAGGCCACAAACCAAAGGTGAACGCGGGTGCAGCAAAGGACTGATATTCCCCGAGACAACATTCAGGTTAGGGTGTTTATGACATCAGGGTGCCCCTGCAAATGAATAAAGTAAAAAAAGAAGAAGCAGTTTAGAGAAAATAACCAAAAGTGTGTCTTTGCTCAAATAATTCTGCCCATGACAGTGAGCACACACTGAGCAAAGAACAGACCAAAGAAAGTTAGGAACAGAGAGACAAAGACCAATTCATCTGAGCTTCTATTTCTACGTGTTCAGTGGATTCCAATGAGCCACATTACGTAGCTGAAGCCAACGATGTCTTCAGCAACATAACCTATTGCAGGGTGACAATAGAAATCTTTGCCTTTCTGACTCAACTCCGCTGCTCATGCTCAAGTTATCATCGGCCTTCATGTACTGGTGATGATGGGTGAAACAGCTCTTATTAGGTCCTGAGAGAGTGGAAGTCATACTTTAAATGTACGACTGTGCCAGACTGCCTATTGTGTTCTTTTACCTGAATATCAAGATAAATGAACAGTCAATTCAGTGCCCTTTCACAGAGGCACTAGTTTCAACTAAACCTCACTCTTGCTTATTAATTAACTTCACTGTGCTTTCAACAGTGCAGAGGCCACTTTCTAATTTACATACATTCGTTTTTATATCTTGCCTCAATCGAATGCCATTTGATTTAGCCTGAAATGTCTATAACTACTAAATAAATTTAATAAAAGATAAACATTTCTGGTTTTCCTGTTTAAACCAGTGAAAATTCTTGTCCATGCATATAATGAAATGATTAAAATGCAAAACTGTACACCAATAAATGTAAATAATGTGTGCAGCAGAGCAGTGTCAGCGTGTTTCCTCGCATTACTAAAGTGAGGACAGATAATCTTTTACTGCAAAGTTACCTGTCATTGGTCAGTTAATACTCAATACTGAGAGAAATTGCTACGCAGGTACAGCTCTCACAGCTCTAAGGAGCCAGTTTCACAGTCACTTTGTATGTTTTTGCTGTCAATCATTTTAAACACACAAGAGTGGTTTATTAGAAAGAATCACCTTCTTTGGCTCACAAGTGACTGGAAATGATTCTCAGACCAAGACTGACAACATTCTCTCCATCATAAATCACTTCATCCTTTCTACACTCATCTGAAAGACATTGCTTCTCTCCTCCTCCCTTCTCTTTTTTTTCTATCTGTCTCGGTGAAAGGCTGAGGAGAGCACAATCGCCTGCTGGTAGGCCCTTCTGGATTTCCATTGTCACACAGTCTTTCTCTATCTGCCCCATCTTAATAAGAGCAGTCATCATTTAGAGTCTAAGTCGCTCTCAGCCTCCTCGCTGTAATTATGACGTATCGATTGTCTCGTTAAGTCTAGTTTGGCTAAATGAAATCTATTGTTACCTCTAATTCTTTCTTCCATTGTCCAGCCCTGAAGCACTTGTGTGGATGTGGAACTGGGTCTTCTTTGTGCCATGTAATCAGACTGTGTGTCTTAGTGCATGTGTTTTAGCTTTGCCTTTTCTCTGATCTTATGGCTTTTGGTATGTTCTGTTTTCCCTCTCATAAGCCTTGAACTTGTTTGTATGTGTGTTCCTAAAAGTGTGTTTGACTACTATTGTGTCAATGGGTCCCTCACTCTAAAAAGCACTGCTGTCACCGTTTATCTGCTGTTTCCTGATTCCCTTCCATCGACTCTCAGCCAATCAATTCACTAAATGATGCAATTATTCGGCCTCCTTCTTTCCCCCACCACCACATTTAAAGTTGAGAGGTTTATTTTGGATCAATCCAGACCACTTTGTGTGCAAATTACACAATTCCATTGGCTTCAGATTCCTTAGGCGGCCCAATTGAAGCAAGCCCTTGGTGTGAATGCCTAATGAGAGACCCTGTCCTTCAACAAGGGCCTGTCGAAAACAGGCAGAGACAATTAGAGAAGTACCATGGCTATTCTGGGGTTTGTACAGCGTTCCACTCTACAAGTAGTCTTTAAAATATATTGGATTGGCCAGCAACTTCCATGCACCAAATAGTGAGTTTAAATGGTGCTTAAACATCGATACCTTGTCAGTGGATTTATATATGCTTCAATCAAGGGATATATGAATTTATTCTCACAAGTTTCCACAGCTAAGCAGTTTAGACCAGTTGGAGTCCACTTAAATTTGCCCAGTGGCAGGTTGGTGCACATGGAGGAGCACCTCCACATGCAGAAGCCAATAACCTCAACTGGTTGATTAACTCATTATGCATTTTCTCATTTTTAAACCAATGTGGACCATTGTGTGGACTAGGTGGACGGCCCACGTTTGCTCTACTCCATATACAATAACATTATACTGGACAATGGTTTTGTTTCCAGTGTAATTTTAAATTTTAAAAGAACACTGGAATTATGTGGACAGTGAATCAAAACTCATGTCTTAAAAAAGTAAGAAAGAGAAAGTGGCTGACTGAGCTTTAGCATTGTTCTAGCTCATTAGCTTGACCATTATTCTTTGGATCAATTTATATTGATTAATTACAGAGTATGTGTTTCATTGGACTATAATGCATTACTAGTGATCCGATCAAACTTTAGCAAAGGTCTCATCTCATATTTCTAACGCAGTCTGAGTTGAACACAGTCCAACAGTAGCTAAATATATCATTATCGTGTTATCTTACCTGCTATTTGTTTGAAAATGTTTTCCGATTCATACCTGCAACCAACAGCGTATCTAGCCTCTAAGCATCCCTGTGGATGACGCACAGCCTGATGGCTCAGCAGCAGATCCCGGGCTTTAAAGGAGTCGCTCACCCAAATCCATGTATGACCTCAGGCTTTTGCTCTTGCTTGGTCCAAGCTCTAACACCCAGTCAACTAGAAAACACCCTGATCCTTGGCCATGACTAGAACCCCCGTGTGTGTTTGCGCGAGTGTGTGTGTGTGTGTGCGTGTGTGTGCGCGTGCGAGAGAGAGAGAGCTGGACAAATCTACCAATCTATTCCGCAGCAGCAGTCTTGAGCAGTCAAATATGGCTGTGGTGCTGGCTGGCTGGACGGATGATGGATGGAGGCTTGGTTAGCTCGGCATCATGTCTTGAAAACCAAGAGTGCACAACAGCCCTGTGGTTCAAAATACACAAGTGAGAACCCAAACACCTCCAAGAAATCCTGAAAGTGTGGAGAGACCAGAACATCAACCTCCAGTGACATTCAATCAGGCTGAAGCAACAAAGGTTATCTTGGTTAGCTCCCAGTGGGCAGAAGTATAGACTGGGTTTATACTGGGCAAATCCCAGTGTGCAGAGGTTTAAGCTTGGGGTGTTCTGGCCAGGCCCCAGTAGGCTGTTGTATAGACTCAGGTTAGAAGCATCTTTTTTCTGTTAATTTCTTCTCTTTAAATTCATTATTAAAAAAAACCCCTCTTGAGACACAGCAGAATATTGGTTATAATCAAGGCCATGCGTAATACCAGTGCCCAAGTTAAACAGTCATGAGGGTTACAACAGTCAAAAAAGCAACCACCAAAAAAACCTGCTCACCTGTTGAGCCAGATGAATGGATGGGTTGTTCCTGAAGACAGGCTGATCCTTGATCCAAAATATGTCTGTATCTAATGCTGACTGCAGTCCAATGAGTATAACTGGGCATCTGTAAAAGAAGGCCTCACAGAACACAATATTTTCCCTGACAAGAACATTCTACCCGAGATGTTTTGTACAGTGTAGATTTGGGTTGTGCAGGGGTGTCTAATGACAGCTGGCTATGTGGAGACCAAGGGGCATCATCTCTCCACTATTTTTTAGTTCTTTAAATTAATAATGTTGCAATTCATGACACGGTTTGTATTTGTGAATGGTTAGCAAGAGGAATTTACCACAATGGATGTGAGTTCCACAGTGTGGGACCCTTTTGTGAAGTCATTCTCACCAGATGGAGCAACGATCCAATAAGCCTCCTGGAAAAACTAACATTTTTTTAAAGTAATTGACAAGAGTAGCACCTCAGCCCTCACCTTTTTTTTACCCTTTTTTTGGTATTTAGATTATTTATTTATACAATTTTCACTAAATTGCCTGTGCTCCTTTTTGTCTCTTGCTCCTGTTTCCTCTTTTTGCATCTACATGTTCTTCTTTTTCTTCAGAAGTGTATTCAATTACTTCAACTTTGATTTAACATGGGAATATCTTCAGACATCAGTCAGTACTGGAATGTTTTAGAATACTTCCAAAACAAAGTAATCATTATGTCATTCAGAAAAATTATTTCATTTGTATTTCACAGCACTGTCAAGCAGAAATTCTAGGCAGTTACTAGAGCTTTGGTCAGGGATTACGCTGGAGAAGATGAGCAGATGGATAACAGAGAACTTTGCAGTTTGGCCTACATCTTCCTGAGTTGCTGCAGAGGATAATTATTTTAAAAGCCCCCACACAATGATGATTAAAAACAGAAATGTAACATAAAATCAGTGCTCCAACTGTGAATACCATCTCCTCACAGGCATTGAGCTTCACATTCACTCACCCAGCACAAATTTATAACATCGTCCTGCACACTGATATTGTTTAAATTATGGACTGGAACAAAATATAAGGCTAGATCTCAAAGAAATCAGTGCTGGTTAGCTGCCTAAAAGGATTCCTTACTGTGCAATTGCATGCTTGCAACACTATTATTTATTAAGTTTTAGGGTCATGGATGTTGATACAGGTACAGAACAAATTACATCACTGTCGTGATTTGCTTTTTTGTGTATGATTCAGTTCTTTGAGACGTGGTTCTCTCCATTGATTTTCTACAACAACTTCCTTTTACAGAAAAACTGCCCTTGACTAAAAACAGAAGAGAGCAGAGATGATAGTAAAGGTGGCTTAAGAAATTAAATAAGATAAAATAAGAGAAGATGGGCTGTATCGTCTGGGGAGAAGATAAATGGAAGAGAAAAAAGGGATGAAAGAAGTAGAAGCACAAGGGAAACGTGTAAAGCCCAGAGCCAGCTGTATAAAGGAAGGGGGAGCAGAGGGAGGAGGAGGCCCAGTAAATCAGCCAGCCTCTTGTCAACACCTCCCACCAGCTCCCCCCAGGGACTTCTGAAGCCACTGAGCTGAGAATAACAAATGGCCGTCATTGGCCAGGCAAAAAGCTGTGATTATAATTATCACATCCCACACTGACCTTGCATAAACCTTAATTCTTCTCCAATGGAGCATTTAAATAGGCTGCCAACAGCGACAGAGATGAGGAGCACAGGGAGAGAGGGGAAGAAGGAGGAGGGGGGAGGCGATGAAGGAGAAAGTGGAATGTGGAGAAGAGTGCAGAGAAAGGAAGCGAGGAAAGTGAAAAGATGGGGAAGTGAGAGAGGAGGAGATAAAGCTGCACATCTGGAGGTTCAGCAGTTCAACATGAAGAACAATGAGGAGGTGAAAGAGAAACTCAGTAAATCATAAGTATAGTCTTTAGTCTAAAACAACAGGACAGAAAGGGGCTCATTAAGAGACTTGAATCAAAATGACCTCACACAGACAGATATGTGAGTTATTTTGGAATGTTGTTGGTTCTGCCCAGCTTAACTGGACATGTTTTACTGTAATGGTGTAAAGGCATATTAAGGCATTTTCATCTCAGAACTTTTTCATACACAGAAATCGACCAAGCTCATTTCCTCAGATGGTCTCTTTATTTAGGCAGATGTAAAAGCTCATCTGAACTCTGTGAGGATCAGAGAAGCAAACTCTTGTCTGCCTGAAAACGTGAGTCTCTGTTCGCTTGCAGGTGAATAATGGTGCAAGCTATCTAGCTAACTAAAGACAGGGAGACCCAAAGCGAGGAACTAAAACAAAAAAACATGCAAAGTACAATGTATTGAAATAAACAAATAAATCCCATTAAGCAAACAAGCAGACAACCCACAAGACAGTCAACAACATTTCCTCCGACACACATCATGCAGTAAAGAGGTGAATGGTTACGAGGATATTTGATATTATCAGGACAGATTTACACTTTTGTCACTCAATGAGCTGGGTTTTCCTCTTTATCATAATTTTCCCTGTTCTTCTTGTTCGGTGCTCATTTAGGGCGAAATTGTAGCTGTTGTAGCTGTATGATGTTGACCTGAAGGTTTGGTCTGCTTTCAAAGCAGTGTGAAAGTGAACTAAACCAAATCAAGCTGTGAGACCTGTGAAAGCACCTTAATTCCATGTCAGCTCAGCAGTGATTAAAATTCTAAAATTACTCTTCGAAGATTGTGATTTAGTTCTGACTGTCCTCTGACCCTGGAAGAACAGCATTTTAAATTTGCTGGTTTCTATTTCTTTTGTTGGCATATAAAGCTAATAAAATACAGTATGTATCCTGCTAATTTCATAGCATCAAATAAGAATGGAGCTATTATTCAGCTATTGTAAGTTTATTATTCCGCGTTCCTCTGAATTTGAGGGGTTTTCAGAAGTGGACCAGCAAAGCATTACCTCTCCTCAGCACTAGATGGAGTAAAACTAAAGTACTTCCACATCTCACGTTACTGGATCCTGGCCACAGATAAGTTCTGTCTAACACATCTCCAGCAGTTCTAAAGCATCAGTCCACAGAAAAATCAAAATCTGATTTAGCTGTATAAAAAAAATCCAAACATGTTTACAGTACACCTTGTTTTCTCCCTTTCTTCATTTGGGTGGGTGCAGGGTGAGAGAAACAGAGGTCAGAGGTCAAGTGGTTTGACCCAGAGGTCAATTGAGTGTTGCTGCCCTCAGTCCTACCACATTTTAGCCACATACACACTGATAGATTTGCAGGCAAATCATCATAATACGATGTGAAGAGCTGAAAATGTGTTGAAAATAACACCAGATTTCTAATCTTCCTGCTGCCGGACTTCCTCCTGAGAACATCTCCATCATCATTGTTATCTACACAGTGGGTCACTTTTTAACAGCATAAACAGTAACATTTAAACCTGCAATGCACAGGTGTGTGTGTGTGCGCTGGAGATACAAATATTTTGAGTGAAAATGGAAAGCTGCTCTTACTTCCCTTTCATAGCAGATCAAATATATTAGGCATCTAGTAAATTGAATGCTTGAATGGCCGGACCACAACAGCCAGACTATCACTAGGTATCGTCAAATCTTATACTGTTATATCTTATGTGATATATAACATCTTCAGGGTCGCAGCTGTAAACAGATGATCATTTATCGCATCAACAGAATAAACAATAAAGTAACTTTATCCTTGTTTTCACTGTAACTGTTCACACTAATTTATATCATGCACAAATGCAAACAAATAGTTATGCATGCTGTATTCTCTAATTACACATGGATAAAGCACCTTCATGTTAACATGCACACATTACACTGAACACACACACACACACATACACACACACATAGATATGAGTGCTATAGGCCACCCTGTTTTGCTCCAAGTCCATAAATCATAATGTTTCAGCAAAAGCAGAATTTCATTTCCCTGTCGCTGTCTTATCAGTTTGAGGAGGGATATACAGCCCATCGCCACGCTCATTTATTATCTCTGTGAATAGGCTGTAGCAGGGATAGGGCTATAACCTGGAAAAAGCAGGCACAGGACTGGATTAGACTATTAACTGGAATAGCATATCAGGCTTAAGTCTATTACTGAAAGCACCAATGTCATGCTCCCCTCCAGATATTCACTATCCTGCTGCAGCTGGGAAGTCCTTCTCATTTATGCCATTATTATCTTTTCAATTCCACTGATTCATCAGTTATGTGGACTGGTGTCCACTGCAAACTGGGCTTCAAACAGACCTTGTTATAACACCCAGCTTCTGCACAAGCCTGATACATACACATATGATCAAAGAGAGCCCAGAACGATGATTCTGTGCTTCTGTTCAGTGTGACATCTAAGAACTGGGGAAGGAAATGTTTGTGTGCCCTCTTTATGTTGCTCTCCTCATTCCACTCAGGAACATCAGAGAAATGCCCTCTATTTAGCACCATGACTTAGTAAATTAGCTCAAAATAATCAAAAGATACCTCCGCTAAGGTTGTTTGACAGCTGGCGTTTGTTAGCAAAATAACTATTAATGGAATTTAATTAAATTTTTAGGGAATGTTGATAATGGGCGAAAGAAGAGCAGTGCATTTTTGGGAACTATGGCAGGACCTTGACCTTCCAAACATCTTTGGATCTTCCAAAGTTCATAGGCCAAAGTCAAAGCCAAGCAAACTACTATGTTATGTAACCTTGTATTACTATTGCCTAGTTACTACATACACCTTACTCCAAGTTTGTCACAATATATGGTTGATTGTGTTCGTGTTGATCCCTCTGAATAATGAAACTAGAAAAAAGCAGTACCATGAAAACCTAAAGTATCTATAGGCATCACTGCTGCACTTGAATCATGTTGCTCTTGCTCATCTTTTCATTATAATTTTGGCTGTGGTGTTTTTGAGGAAGAGTGTTGATTACTGACCTCTGACCCCCCCTGACCCACTCAACTTGACTCTACCGGCAGCATAATTTACTTAATATAATGTATTTCTGTAAGTATTCTCTATGATCTATGCCTCTCCTCTCCTCTCCTCTCCTCTCCTCTCCTCCTCTCCTCTCCTCTCCTCTCCTCTCCTCTCCTCTCCTCTCTCTCCTCTCCTCTCTATCCTCTACCTGTCCTCCCCCCTCTCCTCTCTCTCTACCCAGCCGGCCATCAGCAGGAGGGTCCCCCTACATGAGCCTGGTCCTGCTCAAGGTTTCTTCCTGTTAAAGGGGAGTTTTTCCTTGCCACTGTTGCTTGTTTGGGGTCAGGCCCTGGGATTCTGGAAAGCACCTAGAAACAATTTGGATTGTAAAAGACACTATAGAGATATCAGGGAAATGGAAAATCCTGCTTACTATTAGTAAGCATCTATGGTATCTTACTTCCATGGAATCTTTTTATGGAATTTCACTGTGAATCCCATCACTTTTCACATTGTAACATCATTGTTTTGACAATGATGTAAAGACTGAAAATCATCTGTAAAACGATATTCCTTGAGGACTGATCGTTGTCCCACAAAAAGAAATGTTTTATTTGTATTGTATTGTTAATTTAAACATTGTGAATCACTGTGATGAATTTTTAGATTTCCACTGATTATTTTTAATGAGGTGCAAATCGATCAAAAATCATTTCAAGTAAAACCCCATAAAAAGTAATTTTCCATTCTTTTTAAGCACAACTAACAAATTTCTGTTATCATAAACAAAACACAATGTTCAGGCGACATGGAAAATCCACAAATCAATTCTTTAAATGGTTCAGATTTTGCCAGCATCATGTTCCTCACAATGATATTATACACCCAAAAGGAATTATGATCGCAACAATTTGTTTCCAGAGTTCACCACCTGCAGAGTTTGACATTAGTTCACCATCATAGCAGTGAGATGGAAGTCAGCAGGAAGCTAATAGGAGATTTTCATCGAGCAGGACACACTGCCTTTTAATCAGTTCGTTTATTAGAAATTAGGCTTGCAAACAAAGAAAATGTGTAACTCCTTCAAAAATGTGTATGGAAGAGTCTTTCCGTGCCATCCATTAGAAGTCAGCCCCACCTTTCTATCTCAAATCCAATTCATTCTTTAAAAAAGACCACGTTATAGAAATGCAACTTCAGCAGGTACCGATTATTTTAACTTGTAGATCCATCAAGCATTTAAGTGTAAATCGTCATCAGCAATTCCCTGATGATAACCATATAACACTGTACTGAATGCTGACTTAAGGAAAAGCATAATGACATAAATGGCTGTGGGCTATAAAAAAATTACATTAAGCAATTCAAGTCATTTTTATTTGGCTTGCTGCATTTAAGATTGTCGAGATATCACTGTAATTGGAAGTTAACAATGATACAACCTGGGAACAAATATTCTACTAGGAAGTTGCTAAGTGGTCATTAATTTCACCCATTGACGAGCAGGAGGAAGCATTGAAATGAATACTAATAAACTAAAATCACATTTTTAAATCTTCAATGAAAGCCAGTCGGAGGTTAAGGAAAGTCAAGTCAAAAGCTAGCAAACAAAGCTGCTAATGATGGCAATGACAACAGAGAGGAATGTTCCAGATATTTCCGAGGAGAAATTGCTCCTGTATGTTAGGACAGAGCTTATTAGGCCTGCACCTGATCAGTATCAGCCTATCCAAGACGAGCATCATAAAATTAATAAATACTTCCACCATTAACAGGATGAATAACAATTTGTTGTTGCTATTTAAGCAATCTCACCCAACTATTTAATTTAGTTTTTACTTTGAGCTGCCAGGACAATAACTTCATATTCTGCTTACAATCTGTTCTAGGTAAAGGCACCATAAAGTTCAGTCTCACTCTTAAAAGCAGACATTTTCCTGTGTCAGTAAGAAGAAAGAATTTAATTTCAAACTTAATCACTTAATCACCAGGACCCTTGTGAAGCTCATGTATATCATATGTCACGAAGATCATATTTTACTTCCTACTCTATCTGATCATGACATTTCAGTCATATCTATGCCTTTTATAGCAACTGTTCGTGTGTGAAACATACTCCAACGATATGTTTTGCGCTCTCAAGTGTTCAGGTTCTAACTGAATGCTCATCAGCCTAAGAGGAGGAGACATTCATAGCTCTGACAGTTGATTGGCTGTCTGAAGCCCCTCCAAATGCAGCCATGCGTTGGATTGGCTGCACGCCCCTCAGTCAAAGTGACATACTAATGTCATTGAAGTAGACAGTGATAATGTCATTCCAGGTAGATAATGTGTTTTGACTAGGCTGTGATCATGGGATTATTGCTGTGATAATGAATCAGGACAATGAAACTGCAGTTAAAGGGGGATGATCAACACTGACAACTCAACGATGAATAACTTTATTATTTTCTGCCCCGAATCAACCTTTTCCTCTAATTTGTCTCCTTTAATCGAACCTTTATCTACCCGGCCAGACATTTAAGGATACATTTTGATTCACAATGACAGCCAGACTGTTAAATTAAGACTGCAGAACCACCAGAATTACATTGCATTACTATGTAAAGGAGATCTGTATAGAAATACATCACAGTGAGCACTGAGTTTCCTCACTAAGACTTGATTTTAATTATATTTCTCTGTGAGCTTGTTTCTCTAGCAAATTAAAAAACTGAAGCTCAAATTGATGAATTAATTTAATTTAGGGTGCAGTCACAAGTTATACATTCCCATAATAAAAACATTATAATATATTTATAATTATATGATATTTTAAAAACAAGAGGTTGTGTGTGTGTGTGTGTGTGTGTGTGTGTGTGTGTGTGCGCGCGCGCGCGCGCACGCGTGCATGTGTGTGTGTGTGTCCCATTCGCTTCATATTTCTACCGTAATTTCCGGACTATAAGCCGCTACTTTTTCCCTACACTTTAAACACTGCGGCTTATTCTACGGTGCGGCTTATTAATGGGTTTTTTTTCATGGCGCACTATCACAACTATTGTGAATCAGTCATTTTTACTAACCCTCATCAACATGGAAAATACTAGAAGAAAAGCATATGATGCGACTTTTAAGTTAAAAGCGATCACTCTGGCGGTTGAAGAAGGAAATCGAGCTGGTGCACGTAATCTTGGCATACATTACGGTAACCAATGGCAAGAAGGTGGAGACGGCAGCATAAATAACTCATCCAAAGCAAAAAGACGACAAAAGCTTTTAGACGTAAACATCGCAGGTGGCCCGAGCTTGAAAACGTTCTGGAAGACTGGGTCAACACACAGAGAGCAGGCGGCCGCGGTGTTTCTGCTGTACAAATCAGACGGAAGGCATAAGCAATCGCCACCGCGATGAAAATATAAGATTTTAGAGGTGGGCCATCGGGGAGTTTTAGAATTGTTTGTGTAAAAAAGCTTAAACAATGTAATTTGTGTGTAGCTGATACAAACGTATATTTCAAGGTAGCTGCATTACAGACACCGTTTGAAAAAAATAGCATTTACCGGTAGAATATATTTATGTTGCTAAGCGGATTAAATTAAAAGAAAAGTTAAAAAATCCTGACGTAATGAAAATTGGATTTAAGGTCTCTGTATAAACATACAAGTGAAAAGAGTGCCTGTCTGTTTGTCACTCATCTGTGACTCGTCTCTTACGGTAATAAAAACATCTACCGGTACTGAATGTTTTCGATCTAATTTTTCATATTACTACGTGGGATACCTGCGGCTTAAAATCCGGTGTGGCTTGTATAAGTACAAAATTGATTTTCTTTCTAAAATTAGATTATGCGGCTTTTAATCAGGTGCGCTCTGTAGTCCAGAAATTACGGTATGTCTTTTTGTACGCAGCAATTTTACATATCACCCTTCTACCTTTACATCTTTGCATCAAGGTATTACTTTGTACGGGAATTTTAGTACTGCATTTATCTTGATAATTTAGAATTGCAGAGAGGACAAATAAGGAAAAGGAAAGTAAGCTTGTTAACCAGTAAATTATTAGAGTGAAGCAGTTCATAATAACCTAGTTGCTTACATTAAAACTATTATTAGGTCAAATACGAAGACAGAACAACTTGATTTTATGTCTCATTTGTTGGAAAATTACAGACACTATATAGGGACAGAGACAGATTCTAATTAAGCATATGCACACACATCCATGATGGTGCTATGGTAAGCAATTGATTCAAAACAGTGTCAGTGTGTGTGGGTTTATTGTAACACAGAACAGTAGTAAAAATCTAAACCTGCACCCTAACACCCTAAGTTAAATTCATACAGAAAATATTTCTGACAGGTGGTTTGGCCACCTGTATATAGGACCCAACCTTATCTTAGAAAAGGATTACATTCAAATATTTTCACCTCAATTTTCTGCACAACCTGAAGTGTAAGTAATGAAGTTAGCCTGTGGTCGGTACTGCTTGCTGTTCACATTTTAATGCACATCAGAGCGGAGCTGAATTAGAGGCCTGTTCTGTAATGGTTTCTTCTTTTATTCAGCTGTCTTGGGGGAATCTCTCAATTCCATTTGGGAGGTGAAACTTAGGGCTGCACAATCACACCACACATTTGTAACAGTTACTGTGGCTGTGGCTGCACCCAGAAACGTAGCAGCGATGAGCCATGGTGGACAAAAGTGCACCTATTGAGATGCAGATCTGTGCTAATTAATTCTCATGTTTAAGCAAATTAAACATGATTCTGGAGAAGAGTGGCCTGGTGAGGGCTGTTTTAATATGTAGTCTGGATAAAAGGTGGAATGTATTTTTCTTTGAGGGACACACTATTTTACATTTCCACATCCAATTTCATTTCAATATAAAACGAGGAGATTAGGTTAGAGAGCACAGAGAGGAAAGTTGGCTAATAGAAAACAATGACCAGTGTTTTATTTGCAAGAGGCTATTCTGCTGTTGTCAGACTACCCCCCCCCCCCCCCCCCCCCTACACACACACACACACACACACACCCCAGAACAGAGACAAAGACAGAGAGCAGCAGGGCCAAGTGCCTCTTCTAAAACACACAGCAGCTTATTAACCCCAACATGAACACACTGGCACACACACACTCAGCGCTGCGGTAGGCTGCAAAGAGATATCAGCGGGTAATATATTGAGGTTATATTCAGGTTGTAATGGTGTTATTTAAACAACACGCTCAGGCTGAATAGAGAGAAAATCCTATTAAAATAATTATAGAATCATTTTCTCTCTCAATACCCGTGTGTGTGTGTGTGTGTGTGTGTGTGTGTGTGTGTGTGTGTTTCTTGTCAGCCAGAATGTATTAATCAGTGGTGGACCACGTCAGAGCTGACAAGGACTTCTTTGCTGGCCTAAACACTATCAGAAGCACTGACCTACTGTATATTTACAACCTAAATTGTAATATTTTTCAGTGAAATTGTATTGATTAATTCCTAAAAGTCTGTTTCATTTATTAGCATTTTTCCTGGCTCAAATGATTCCAGTATGTATGCTATATGAACGTTAGATGTTGTGTCCAATCAGATTTCAGCCTCTATGCGCTGTCATGTCAATTTATACTGCCTCATCTTATCAAATATGATGACTCTGTGTGTTATGCTGATGTACACATCCAGGTGACTTTGAGTTTTTTGCTGCACACAGTCAATGTGATATTGTGCTAATATTTTGAGAATGCCGAGTTTAATTGAATTGGTTGTAAAATTCTGTCTGGCAAGGGTGAATGAGTTTTGTGACACCATCCTGCAAAGGAAAGTAAGGTGAATGTTACATCCCTGCCCTGACAAGAAAGGTCAGGTATTATGCTGCTGGTCTTTACCATAGCTTGGGGGATTATATAAATTATATCAATCAAAGAAGAGAATTTAGTACCAAATCTGAATCTCTCAAGGGCCATAAACTGATAGAAATATTCTATTGTATCCAAGGCTTTGTGGGCATCTAAGGAGATCACAATCTCAGGCTAAGTACTATCCTTAGCATTGTACATCACTTTAAACAGGCGACAGAGATTACTGGAAAGTTGTCTACCAGCAACAAACCTTGTCTGGCCAGGATATATTATCTTACTGATAAAAGGCTCAATTCTAGTGTCCATTACTTTAGCCAGGATTTTATAATCATAACCAAGCAAACTTACAGGGTAGAATGATTAACATTTAAGTGAATCCTTCTTTTTCTTCAGGAGTTCAGTGATATGTTTAGGGTAGAGACTCAGTCTGCTGTCTGTTGGTGTGTTGCTGACATGTCAGTGTGGGCAACATCTAACTGACATGTGGACGTAGTCAAGCACTCACTGACAGGGCCGGGTGGTGGAGCAGGCAGACCGTCAACACTTGGTTTCGGCTGCACATCAGTTGCGGATTGAACAATGCTTGGGTTATATGCCATCATCTTGTCAGCGTGCCTATTCCACAGGTGTGTTGATCCCCCAGTGACCTGGAAAAATAGCAGATCAGCCTGTGATGCAACGGTTCCAGAATTCAACTTTTCCTGTCCCTTCTTGTGTAATCTTGGGCAAAGACAGGATCTTAGACACTGAATATCTTGGCATTAGAGTGCAATGATATGTGCTATGGTGCACTGATATCTTGTGCCTTGTCCACCACTGCTGCCACACTCAGTTTTTGCAGGTCAAGGAGAGTGAGAGCTTTCGGCGCATTGAGGATAACCATTGAAGCAGAAAGGCATCAAGTCAGTTTTGAACAAATGATGTTCCCCTTGATGACTTCAGAGAATTTTTAAAAGGCTGAACAAATTATTCAAATAGGCCAATAGGTGTAGGGCGCAAGGGAGCTGAGAGCACATGCTAAAAAAACTGGCAAACTTCATCAATGTGAACGGCAGTCCATTATTGCTAACAAGCATCTCTGATACAGACACCATCTTCATGAACCTGACAGTCTGATCTAGTTTCTCACCCTACATCAGTACAGCGCACGGGCAGACTTTCCAGATGGATAGTAAGGAATGTGTCAATTTTCCTCTCAAATATCAATTGACAATTGTCTCCCTATGCTGCTTGGGAAGTGGCAGGCAAGACAGTTTTTTCAGCGTGCCATGTTTAGCAGCACGCCCATATTTTATTGTTTAATTGTGCGCCGCTAATAAGAGTGCCCATGGCTGCAAACGCACTCCAGCCTTGCTGGGCTCAGTGTTGTTAGTGGGCGCTAATCAGTTAACAAAGTAAAGTCAAGGCTGTTCAGATAGCAATGAAAATGTGTAATTCCCAAAATGATTTCCTGTCTCTTTCAGAATAGTTTTTTTTCTGTCCAACTCAATTTTCACCACTCTGCAATTCATGGGAAATGACAGCTCCCACCCCATAAGGCAAAGTAAAACTGGGAATGCTGTATCCATTTACAGGTATCCACTTCACAGCTGTCAAGTGGGCAATACCTCTTATACTGATAGCCTGTTGTAATTATTGTTTTTGCATGATTTATGCCTGTTCTTCTCTGTGTCTGCCCCTTTCTCACTCCTCCTTCCCTGGGCAGCCAGTCATCAGCAGGAGGGTCCTTCCATATGAACTTGGTCCTGCTCAAGGTTTCTTCCTGTTAAAGGAGAGTTTTTTCTTGCCACTGTTAGTTGTTGGGGGTCAGACCCTGGGTTTCTATAGCGCAAATGGACAATATTGATTGTAAGAGATGATATAGCTTCGACTTTCAGTCTCAATGCATATGGGGCTACATGACAGAACTTCCAGTGTTGGCTTGGTTTCAATATCATGGCGGTTTCCTATTGTGGTGGCAGTCCCTGAACCCTAGAAGAAAAGGAGCCTGTCAAGTTGAAGGAGTCTCATCAAGCCGGGTCGGCGTGGTGGACTCTAATGTAGCTGACGAGTATCAGCAGGCAAAGCTGAGGTAGTACTGGTGGTCACAGAAGCAAATATGTGGGTGTGGGAGAAGTTTGGGGAGGCCATGGACGTGGACTAATGGTCGGCCCCAAAAGAAGTTCAATCAATCAATCAATCTTTATTTATATAGCATCAGAATTGTACAATCAGAATTGTTTCTAGGTGCTTTCCAGAATCCCAGGGCCTAACCCCAGACAAGCAACAGTGACAAGGAAAAACTCCCCTTTAACAGGAAGAAACCTTGAGCAGGACCAAGTTCATATGGAAGGACCCTCCTGCTGATGGCCGGCTGGGTAGAGGAGGAGAAGGGGGAGGACAGGCAGTGGAGAGAATAGGTAGAACATAGTAATACATTATATTAATTAAAATAAGCTGCTGGTAGAGTCGGGTGTGTCAGCGGGGTCGGAGGTCAGTAGGTCAGTATACAGCTTGTGAAGGCGGCCTATAGCAGCATAACTAAGTTCTGGCAAAACATCCAATGCCTCAGGAGCAGGAAGCAATGCTCTACCAACACTGTGTACAGTGGAAGTAGGGAGCTGTTGACCTCAGCTGGAAACATTGGGCAGTGGAAGAAAAATTCCAAGGATCACCTGAATTCCACTCACACAGCTTTGATAGAGGAAGCAGAGGCTGAGGACCCAGGTCAATCAATGTTTCTACCCTCACCTATGGTCAAAAATTTGGGTCAGGACCAAAAGAACAAGAACAACTTTAAAAGAAGTTTCCTCCACAGGGTGGCAGGACATTCCCTTAGAGTGATAATAGAGTGAGGAGCTCTGTCACCAGGGAGGAGATCAGAGATCAGAGTAGAACTAGATGAGCCAGATGGCATCTGTATCAAATGAACCTCGGGCATTCTCAGAAGTTGTTCCAGGTATATCCAGCTGGAAGGAGACTCCGGCGAAGAGCCAGGACATGCTGGGGTGACATTGTCACTCAGCTGGCCCAGGAATGCTCCGGGATCCTCTCAAAAGCTTTAGGTCAACTTAAAACTTGTATGTTTTAACTAATGTATTTTAACTGTGGTTTTTAACTTCAGGTGTATTTTATCTTCCAAATTTTGGATTCAGGTATTCAGTCCATTTTTATTTTTGAATGTTGCAAATTATTTCATTTCTACACCTTTTACTTTTAATATCTGATTTAATTGGTTGAATTTGACTAATGTTTGGATTGTATTTGATTTGCTCTTAGTTTTGTCCTCTCTTGTGCTCAAGTTTGTTGTGTTCTGTGGTTCTGGCTTAGGGAACAGATCTTGTTTGGAATTTACAAGAAAACTAAAGGAAATGATTGAATTGAATTCAATTGAATTGAATTGATGTGTGTGTGTCTGTCTGTGTACCTACGTGTGTGTGCACGCGCATGCGTGCGGCTCATGTGTGTATGTATGTAAAAATAGATAAACTTCTGCACAAGTGTTCCTACAGATTTGCAAATGCAGATTTGGCAATTAGTTAATCAGGCAGGAGAGATACAGAGAACAGCAATAAGAGTACCGGTAAAATAAAATGGGGATAATTTGGATCAAAGGAGCAAGAGACACAACTTTGATGACAGCTTAAGCTATAACATTTATTAATTTGTGTGTGTGTTTGTGTGCTTTGTTATTCAGTACATGTAGATAGCAGTGGGTCTTGCAGCCTTGAGCATCAATAACATCAGGTTATCTGCAGTATGGTCTGCTTCTCTCCCTCTCATCTTTGTTACACAGACACATACACAGCACACATGCGCACACACCCGCACCCACAGACACACATGCTGTGACTGATAGCGGTGCCACAGAGGTGGCTGTCCGAGGTTAGCGCAGCTGTGTTCAACAAAATGTTGTAGATTTAAGACTGTGGCCAGAACATAAGATGTGAAGCAGATTCAGCTGCAGTCTCCACTGGCCACTGACACACAGGACAATCTGTGAAATGAAAAGCAGACAGCTAAGATGCTTCTCCTTATATCAGCACCATTATATTCAGGTTTCAGGTATTCTGATTTCTAAGATGTTGTTGAATAAATTTTAATAATATCCCAGATAACAAACTAGCTGTATGAGGCAGATATTTCCAGGCAGTGCTGGATGGTATCACTACCTGCTGGACCACAGAAACATGCTCATTTATAGAGATAACTACATTTATATGTATATGTATATTTATTTATTTATTTTGCTGGACTACTGTTGTCAGTGATAAAAGTGTTTGAAATTAACATGATTCCTTAATGTCTGTTGACATATCATATCATTTGATGGTTACTTTATAAGAATATTTTGCATACGGTTCCTTTAAACTCAGTCTACAAAGTCTAACAAGATTTCATGTGTTGGTTTCCACACTACTGCTAAAAATGTGTGAAATTTATTTTAGTTCATTTTAATGAATTAAATGAAAATGCATACAAGTGCATATAAATATCAAAGATTGTAATTCTAACATCATTTGAATTTGTAATGTTTTTAAGTATAACAACTAATTCTCTTACGATTTTTTTTGTTAGCATTTCAAAAAACTAAATGGTTGGTTGTTTGGTTTGTGTGACTTTTGTGTTGTTGTGCACCTCCAGCATGTTGAGTGGTGACTGACCCACAGATGGAGACCTTTAAATGTGTAAGCTTTATTTAACACTTGAGTCAAGTCTGATATGGCCACTTTGCTCAGAAAGAAAGCCTTTTGTCCTGGATAATGTGATCAGTCAGGTGCTCTAAATATGTGTTTGTCAGGTTGACTGACAACTGTAGACTGCAGAGAAAGCGAGAGAGTCAGTTATTCAATGACCATTCCATCAGTCTGGACAACGCTTGAATCACAGAGTCAAGCCTGAAAGACCATGTGAAAGATTAGTGTGTGTGTGTGTGTGTGTGTGTGTGTGTGTGTGTGCACGCGTGTGTGTGTGTGTGTGTTGTGTGTGCGCGCGTGCGTGTGTGCTCAGGAAAGAGTGCGTATGGATAAGAGAGAGACAGATGGACATAATGAGATATTTAATATTTTCTTTGTTTACAGTGCAAGAAACCTATTTATTTGTATTTTTCACATTATCTTATCCTCTTATTATTACCATTGTTTTAGCATTCTGTGGTCATATCTGGCTTTATTTTCAGTTGCATTTTGAGAGTGACCCATTTTGGATCAGTGGTCTCATGTGCATACCTATGAGACTCCAATGTATGCAGCTCTTCTTCTTTCTTACAATAACAAATTAGCAAACTCTGCTTCAGTCCATCCATTTGAAATGTACATATAATTATGAATATATACAGACCAGATCAGAAAGGGGTGATTAAATGGTGTGTTTATGTCCACACATCAAACCTTATGCAAAAAAGAAGTTTGAATGTGCAGAAGCAGTGGCTGCTGCTTCAGTGTGGCTCATACATGATATGAATTACAGTTTGTGCGGGTCTATATGACCATGTGTGTTTAGATGCTATTTTGAGTTGTGCAGGTGATTTTCAGTGATAGGGTTAAGGTTGGCTAGCTTTCCATTAGCCTGGACAACATTCAGTCACCTTCACTTTCACCCTTCCTCGGGCCATATATTAACATTCACTCCATTTCTACTCTGTGTGTGTGTGTGTGTGCGTGCGTGTGTGTGTGCGTGTTTGTGTGTGTTATTGGTGCTTGTCTCTTTGTCATTTCCCCTGTTTATTTGCTTCAGTATTTGTCTGTGTTTGAATGTGAGTGTTAATCTCCTCAATATTGCCTCCATGAAATTGACATTTGACAGTAATTGTGATCCAGGCCTTCCTTTGCTCTGATTGGATGATATTACATGCACACACACACACACCACACACACACACACCACACACACACACACACACAACACACACACACACAACACACACACACACACACACACCCACACACATTTTATTGGTTAAGTGCAGAAATACCCTTTCAAAATAAATTCCAGCAGGTTTTTGCCTGATGGAGACATGGAGCAGTTTGGAAAGATAAATAACATGAAGAAAGGATGAGAGAGTAATGTGGACATCGTTCTTCCTGAGCACATTATTTATGTGCTTTTGATACTTTCTGTTGACCATGCTTTTATGGCCATTGCTCCTTCAAACACAATGATAAGAAACTGTACTTCTTAACTATAGTCAAGGTCTTTGTGAAAATAAAGCACATTTATGGTAAGTACAAATACAGTAAAACAAATAAGAGTAATTAAAAAAGCCTGATTGAAAGCCACAGAGAATAGAATCAGCAGTACTAGTTTGAAAGTATCAAATGACTGAGCAGATCTAACATGTCATTCATGCAAATCCACCTGAATGAGAAAACGAGCTTTTATTGTGCATTAAATTAGAATTGTGACAATAATTTAGCAAATGTAAGCACCACAGTAATCTTTGTGCTAAGTTAGATTGTAGAACTGCCATGCATTACTAACATAATAAATAATATATGTCGATGATATATGGAATAGCATTACTCTGGTCACTTCTGTGTGAAATTAGTTAAATTAAAGACAATTCTCCCCTCTCTCCACATTTTCTTCCACCTTTAAGCACCTTGGACAGGACCCACAGCCATTCCTCCAGTGATTAAAGTTAATAATTAGCTCTGCTTCTGTGTGTGAGATTTTTATCATAGATTTGAGGACATCCTGTTCTTCTGCAATCATCAGCCAGCTCCCTCTGGGTAGATGCTAATTAAAATCAATAGTCTTCTCTAACTGCTGAGGGTTTAGCTGCAATGAAGAAATACACCTGACACAATATTCACTCATCTTTACATTTCACTGTCATTGCAAAGAAAAGGTCTGATCAGAACTAAATGCTGGCAAATAGAGTCAATGGCTGTGATATATAAAAACCACCAAATATTATGCCAAAAACCCTGCTGCTGATTATCTGAAAGGTGTTTCAGCCAAACAAGGTGAAAAGACAAGTGCAAGAGTAGGTGGAAGGTCACAGGGAGCTTCTTGATCTGGTGATGTGCTCCAAGATAGTAGTTTGTATGAAGACAACAGGCAAGTATGCTCAGCTACATCTCTGTGGCAAGTAGGAATGGAGATGAGTCAGATAAATGGCAGGTGTAGATAGATCGGAACTGATCTTGAGGCACAAAGAGAAAGATACATCAGCAAGCCATATGCTGATTCAAAATAAGCTTGGTCATGTGGATCACTGTAGCATTAGGGTCAAAACAATAATCTGTGCATAAGTGGAGACAGCAAGAAAGAGCAATCATAAACATGGTTATGGCCAAAAATGAGGCTCTGCGAAATTAAAGGTAACATTATGGCTGACAATGTTCATTGGGTCTCTCTATCAAAAGTGACACAAATCCTGGGGAAACAAAATTGGCATCAAATGAAACAGCTGTATCGAGTGCCTTTTGAGTGGAATTTAGGAAGGGCCAAACAGGTGTGGCTTAAGTACATGTATTGTTTTCTATGTTCTGGGACATCGCTGGGATAATATATTGTTTAGATCCATGCTAAGCTATACAATCTTACAATCCAGCCTGTATTGGTGTTTAACAGATGGATACTGATGAAATTCCACAAGAGATCATCTACAATAATTAGGCTGGGTTAAACTTCTTAAAATCAAGAAGGCAGAAATGTCAGTGGCCACAAGGCTGTAATCAAAGTCCCAATGAAGTCTGGACGTAATGTCACCCTTTGCATTACACAGAATGGGGTCCTCCATGCCAGTGTTGAGCCTTACAAAACATCTCACATTCTGACATTTTTGGACCAATAGCACAACATTAATGTGTACTAACAAGATGCGACAGCTACAATAAATAATGTGACAATATCATCACATTGCTCTGCACAGGTCCAAAATTGGTTTCAGCAGTAACCTCAATTTATGTACTAATCTTTTACCATTCTCTCCATTTCTGAATACATTCAAGGAGTTGGAAATGTTATGATATCCAGCCCCAAGTAAGGTCCCCCTCTCTCAGGCCATAGAGGAGGCATGTGACCAAATTGATGCCACAGTCAATCCAGGATGGATTTGACACTCCCTGGGATACTTCCCTCATCTTGCCGATGAAGATATCCCCTCTGAAGTTGATTGAATTCTGGTGAAAACATTACCCTGGTGGATTTTCTTTTCTGTTGAATGGATCTGTTGAAATATTGACTGATTTGGGTTTATAAATGATATTATTAGTCTGTAGCACTGTATTAGCTAAATTTTCTGTATTGTATATGTGCACTTTCTCTATGTACTTCACTTGCAGTACTTGCTGAGAAGTATAATTGCTAAAACGGGCTTAGGTTAAGAAGAGCAGTGGGTAACTGGTTGAGAAATACCGTAAGTCATATCAAAAGTGTGTATTTTCATACAGCATCAAACTATCATTTTTCAAGTAGTGTAAAGGGTTTTCAAATAGGCAATAGCTGACTATATAATGGTAAACTGAACAGCAAAAGACATTTCCGAGCTTGATCATATAATCTGTCTTGTAATGATCATTTTGAACATCTATTTTTTTCATAAATTCAGCAAGAATTTTTAATGTCTTTTAGTTTTGAACAATGTACCACTTTTTTTTTTTTTTTTTTTTTAGCTTTGATAACATTGTCACCTAATTGCAGAACACAGCTTTTTGGCAGAAGGAAGGAATAATGTTTGCTGATATTGTGAGAAGTTGTACAGCAATACTGTACATGATGCTTCAGTGACTTTGTGTTTAGTCTGCTAAATGACTCTTTTCTGTAGCGAATTGCTACAACTCCCTGTTAAATATTTCAAAAGGCTTCGCCATCCAACTTGGGTGCTCGATGTCAAAGTGATCCTGGAGTTGCTGGTAGCATACTGTCATCACTAGCACCTCTTTACCAATAACACGCAATAATAAAGCTAAAGATATTGAGAGTAATTACCTTTGGCCTCCAAAGCAAAATGTGCTATGTGCCTCTTGCACAGTGAATCCGTGTAGCACTTGTGTTAATAGTAGGATGGGTGTAGGTGATAGCAGTGTAGCAGTGTTTAGTCCCATCCCACATATTAGCAACTGGTTTCTTTTCATCCATCACTCTGCCAGAAACACACCACCAAATAGATACATTTATCAATGCCTCTCATGTTGGCACCACACAGTAACACACACACACACACACACACACACACACATACACACACACAGACTAGCCCCCTGCTTAGTGTTATGGATGGAGCTGTATGTGATGAATTGTTTATGTCTAACAGATTTCAAGTTAATTTTCTGAAGAATGCTGCCCATCGAAGAGGATGATTTTAGGATGTTGTTATACATATTAGAGATAAATATGTTATAGTATATTATAGATATTATATATGTATATCATGTTCTATCTATTTCCTGCCTTATGGTGTTTCCAAGGCAAACTGAATGCACTCTCACTTCTTTGTAGGGTATACACGACAAATATGGAGACAAATGAGGATGATTTTAGCAGCAAGGAGATGCATCAAAAAAAGACACACAAATCAAACGTGTGGCAGTATTTGGGGTTTTTCAAACAAGGTGGTAAACTTGTCAAGACACATGTAAACTTTGCTGTGAGTTAGTTGCACTGTGATAGTTTTAGACTTAAATTGAATTTATTTGGTTTGCTTCATAAAAAACAGGCTGATAAACTCTCATATTGCAACTAAATATTGATCGATCATGTCAAATCAAACGGAGTCATTATCTAAATTGCACCGTACCTCGAAGAGGAGTGAATCCTATCACAGCATATCGATGGGTGTTTCATTGCATTGTTAATGCACTCCAACATCTTACAAGTTGGCTTTACTTTTAAAAAATTTGGAAACCGATTGCCTTAAAAAATACAAGTAAATGATTAATAGTCTTTACCGTACTTTATAGTCCCTTGTTCTGTGTACTGGGTCATGGTTTCCTCTCCTCTCCTCTCCTCTCCTCTCCTCTCCTCTCCTCTCCTCCTCTCCTCTCCTCTCCTCCTCTCCTCTCCTCTCTCTTTACCCAGCCGGCCATCAGCAGGAGGTTCCTCCTACATGAGCCTGGTCCTGCTCAAGGTTTCTTCCTGTTAAAGGGGAGTTTTTCCTTGCCACTGTTGCTTGTCTGAGGTTAGGCCCTGGGATTCTGGAAAGCACCTTGAAACAATTTTTTGTAAAAGACGCTATATAAATAAAGATTGAGATTGAGATTGAAGATTGAGACTGGAAAGCTTGTTCTATGTACTCAATTCTGTTAAATTAGTGTAACTTGTGTTAAGGAAGTTCTGCCAACTTAGAAATGTCAATTAGTATCAACTTAACTACACAAAGTTATTCTGACTTACATGAGCAGTTCTGTTTTTTAATTGGAATCTAGGAAACCGATTGCCTTTAATAAATAAAGTAAGCACAACAAAAAATAGTTAGTACACAAAACCAATTCTTTATTTTGTACCAAACATAACTGAAGTGTGTGAGTGAGTGACTGAGTAAAAATGACAGCCTATGGAGGTGTATGCGTGTGTGTATGCGAGAGAGAGAGAGAGAGAGAGAGAGATGCGTATTGAATCGTCATCAGTGGTGAAGAAATCAAATTGTAGTGGAACTTAGAGTGGTGTTTAATAGTGAACCTAAGAACTTTTCCACAAGCATAATGTGAGGAGGTTGAGCCTGAACAACTTACAACAACTTAAGCCTTGTTCCAACTACGTGATTTTAACCCAAATCGAGGTGAGGCAGCCATAGGCTTGGTGAGCACCTTGAAGACAGCAGTTGCAGACTGCCTGGCTCTAAGTCACTGATGAAAAACTGTATAACTAACCTGCCTAATATCCAGTTGGGTTACAATGATATAAAAAGCACTACAGCCAATGACAGCAGACATGGAGGTTCATAGAAATGCAGTGACCAGAGCAGCAGCAGAGCAGCAACAACAGAGCAGGGCAGCGGCATGAAGCATGAAGAACAGGATGATAGTATTATGCACAAACCCAGAGGGGTCTTTTGAGCTCAACATCCAAGTTTGCAGTGAAAAACATCAGCCCATATGGTCTGGAGACCAAGTACAGCAGCCGGCCACATCAACTGATGGACAGTTGTGTGAACAGCCCTGTTGAGGGCCAGTTTTAGTGTTAATATCTTACCTACCTCAAGAGACCTAGCCAAATTCAATCACAGCACAGCAACCCAACATGTAGTGTGAACAAGTCATTAAGAAAACCACTAATCGGTGAGGCTAATCGGGGGAAAAAGGTTTGAATTTGATAGGGTGCATCAAGATTTGTCCAGGTTTACCCTGCTCCAGAGTGATCGGGCTTCAGGTTTAGAAAATAAGCAGATGAAGTTATGCACCCATCATGCTCAGTGACTACTATAGTTATATATGGGTTTTGAGAGTTTTGTGTTCAGAATCAGAATCATTTTTTAAATTTAAAATGAAGACAATATTTTTTCTTGATAAATGTCTGCAAGTACAGAAGAGCAGGAAGCAAAAAGGATTTTCCTTATTTTCTCTCCCAGCGGACCAGCTTAGAAACAACTACCTATATTGTTTTACTTTCTCCATCTCTCCATCTCACACACTTGCTCATTTGCTTGTTCACTCACTCACGCACACACACACACACACACACACACACACACACACACCACACACACACACACAGTGTGACAAAGCGCTGCTATTATCATCCCTCTGACAAATACCTCTCAGGGGCAATGTCTAGAAATAATTTTAACAATGGACCATGCCAAATGTCAGCATTTGGGCCCGCTAATTAGGCCTATGCCTATTGTTAATTAGTGTCTTAATGGGATTATCTAAATTAACAAAAAGACTGCTGCTGCCAAAAAGAAAATTGAATTAAGTGAGGTGTGTGTGTGTGTGTGTGTGTGTGTGTGTGTGTGTGTGAGAGAGAGAGAGAGAGGGGGGGGGGGGTTATCCCAGTATGAATAACAGCACATAACCATTGATGAAGATGGTAATATTAGCTTCAAATTCAACATTCAACTAGACTTCAGGTAGTTTTTCAAGGAGCTTCACATCAGACATAGTTTACCATCACAGTAATTACTATGTCATACCAATGTCATTCTGTGTAATATTTCACCTTGATGTAAGATAGAAAAAAATCAAAACCATAAACTCCAACTTGCATAGGAACGGAACATAAGGGCCCTGTTCCGTACAATCACTACAGTGTCAACTATATTGTACATCAAAACACGTTGTTATGATGTGGTGGGATGATCTATTTTCCTTTGGGGAAACTGTTATCCAAGATATAACGCGGGGGACTCCAAGTGAGCTCCTCCAGAAAGCTCTCCAGACATGGAATGTGAATTGGGGTCCTCGTGGAGATGAAAAACATGTCAGACCAGTGGATCCCCAGTCTCTGCTGTGGAAGGGAGTTTTATGAGAGCAATTAAGTTGATAGCTTTGGAAAAATGATCAACCACGGTGAGGTTGGCGTTATTCCTGTCCTATGGGGAAAGACCAGTGAAAAAGTCCACTGCGATGTGTGAACAGGGGTGCCGAGCGGTGTATAGCGGATTGAGAAGGCCAGCAGGAGGTTGGTGTGAGGACTTTCCACAGGCAAAAACTTGACAGGCTGCTATGAAAGCCTTGGCATCTCAAGTCATGGAAGGCCACCAGAAGCATTGCCTAAGGAAGTGCAGAGTCCATGAGAGACCAGGGTGGCAGGTAAGTCTGGACCCCATTGCAAGACGTCCGAATGGGCAGAATTTAGTTCAAAGAGTCAGTTAGTTGGGCCGCCCCCAGGGTCCAGAGTCGATCGCTGCGCCTCTAGGACCCTCTCCTCCACCTTCCAGGAAGCAGTTCCAACAATGCAGGAGGGGACCTGGCTCTGAACTGGAAGGATCTAAGGACAACTGATGAGACAAGGTATCTGGCTTGACATTTTGGGAACCTGGGCGGTAAGTGAGAGAGAATTTAAAACAGCCGTGGAAAAATGCCCATCGTGCTTGCTGGGACCACTGAAAAACCCTTACTGAGGAAGTTAGCTTGGTGAGAGGAGCAATAACTTTACTATAATTGGAAATGAAGCACCAATAGTAATTTGCAAACCCCAAGAACCATTGGAGCTGTTTGCGGGAAGCTGAGGTGGGCCAATCCGCCACTGCACTCACCTTGGCAGGATCAGGAGAGCGTTGTCCCTGTCCAACAATGAATCCCAGGAAGGCAATGGAAGTGGTGTGTAAGTCACATTTCTCTTCCTTAATGAAAAGCTTGTCTTCTAAGAGGCGCTGGAGAACTAGGCGGACATGCTGCACATGTTCCTCCTTCGTTTCAGAAGAAATGAGCATGTCATCAAGGTAAATGAAGAGGAAATTAACATGTGGTGAAGGACATCATTAACCAGAGACTGGAACACGTCTGGGGCATTGGTAAGACCAAAAGGAATGACCAGATACTCAAAGTGGCCCAATGTTGTTTTAAACACCATCTTCCATTTATCACCTTGATGGTAAGCATTGCGACGGTCAAGCTTAGAGAAGATCTGAGCCTTGTGTAGAGGGCCAAACACCACATTGAGGAGGGGTAATGGGTACTTGTTCTTGGAAGTGATGTCAATCTGAGTTTAATAATCTATACAAGATCAAAGGGAGCCATCTTTCTTCTGAACGAAAAAGAACCCCACTCCCACAGGGAAGGAGGAAGGGCGGTTCAGACAGTTTGCCAAGGACTCACAGATGTACCTTTTCATTGCTTCCTGCTCTGGCCGGGAGAGGTCGTATAGCCGACTCGAAGGCAAAGAAGCCCCTGGGAGGAGGTCGATGCCACAGTCATAAGGGCGATGAGGTGGCAGAGAAAGAGCACGCTGCTTACTAAAGACTGCTCCCAAATCGTGATATTCTGCAGATACTGTGGAGAGGTATGGAACCTCCTGGGATGGATATGGGATTTTAGTGCAGAGCGAATACTGTTAGTGTGGCAGGAGACACTCCAACTGGTAAGCCTACCAGCCGACCAGTCGAACTGTGGGTTATGGCAGGCTAACCAGGGCACACTAAGGACACCAGGGGAGGAGGACGCAGGAATAAGACAAAGCTAAATATGTTCCCTGTGGTTACTCTAGATGACGAGAGTTAAGGGTGCGGTTCGATGAGTTATTTTGGCCAGGATTTCCCCGTTTAAACCGAGGATGGTCTTGGGCTTGGACAGAACTTCAGTTGGAATTCTGGCCTGTGTAATTAATCCTGGTGGATGCAACTGTCATATGCACCGGAATCGACAAGGAAAGACAAAGAGATGGTGTCATGAGACCAAAGAAGCGTACCTGGCAGCATCAAATGGGCCGGAGAGAAACAGGAAGATGCTCCACTCACCCCAACTCCTGCATGCACTGGCGAGCTTGGTCCTTCTGGCCGAGCTGGACATGCAGCAATGAAATGGCCTGGTTGACCGCAGTACAGGCAGACCTTGATGGTCATCCTTCTCTGCCTCTTGGAATGGGAGAGTCTGGTTCATCCCAGCTGCGTGGACTCAGTAGCTGTGACTTCAGGAGGAGGGACATGGCTTGGTGTTGGTGGTTCAGCTGCAGTGCCACTCAACTAACCAGACACCATTGGAGAAACCGCATAACGTAACCTGACCCTGTCTCTCCGTCTTTCCCTGAGGCGATTGTCCATACATATGGAGAGGTCGAGTAACATCTCCAAATCTGGCATCTCCTCTTGAGCTGCCAGCTCATCTTTTAGTTCCTCTGCCAGCCGCTGAATATAAACCCCTCGGAGGGCGGTGTCATTCCAACCACTGTTGGCCACAACGATCTGGAAGTGGATGGAACAATCAGCCATAGTACTAGCCCCCTGGTGCAGAGTAAAAAGCTTTGATGCTGTCTCACTGATCCGGGCCAGGTGGTCAAACACACACCTGAGCTCCGTGGTGAAGGAAGGGTAGTGAGTAGATGCAGGGGTTTGATTTTCTATGATAGCAGTAACCCATTGCACTGCCCTTCCGGATAACAGATTGTTTTAAAAGCAATCTAAAATGTATTTCTCAGGTAAGTTAAAGTTTGAGGGATTACCTTGGGTGAGGAGGCCAGCACCACTCGAGGTGAGATCCTGGAGACAGAACAGTGCAGAAACGGGGAAAACATACCAAAGAAACCCAAAACAAACAGCTAGAACCCTGAAAAATCCCTTCACAACAATAACAACTCTTTGCACTTATTAAAGGTCAACTGATCTCAGTCCAACTTTAGCAGCAGTAGACAAGTCGTTCGATTCAGCAGGATGAAATTTTGAGTTGAGAATGCCCAACTCAAACAGATGGAGCCCTTAAAACCTCCTCCACAGAAGCTGTAACGACCATATAATTGAATTAACTTACCTGCCTTGAATCATCAATATTGGTCCAATATAGAACAGGTTGCACCCACATTATCAGCCCGAGCTTTTTCAGCACTCTTAAGCCAAATAATAACTGCAGCCAATCCCTCTAACGGTGCATAAACCGCAAGCCTGGGGAAGCAAACCAATAAGATGCGAACCCACCCCTGCAGCCTTGGAGGTACCCCCCAAGACAACTGCTTCAACCATTTTTTGCACCACACTAACAAAGCCCCCCAATGGTTTCCAAAAGGAATCCACTCTAAAGCCTGACATGGACAGAACAGCAATAATTGACATTGACTTTCTTTCTAAAAGCAAAAAAAACCCAAACACTATGGTGACAGAAAAAAGCCCTCAATAAAACTCACAGGTGTTGGCACCTGGGTGAGCAATGGAGGGCCACCATAAATAACCAAGGTGACCACATGGCTTTCTGCTTCTTGAAGACAAAATAAAGCACCAGAACCCTAAATGTCTCAGAATCCTTCAGGTCTGAAAACCTGATCCAACAGTCACCACTGGTTGACTGTGGCATGTGACCCTGAGGTAATCAGGTCATTTGTTCTCTCTATTACCTCTCAACTATGACCTTCTTCACTCTTTTCCGCACTAACATTAAACTTTCATATTAAGGTGGGGGCCACAAACTATCGTCCTGGGGGCCGCAGTTGGCCCGCGGGCCGTGAGCTTGAGACCACTGTTCTAAAGGCTAAACTTCTAGGCAACAGAGCCATCCAGGTAGCTGGCAGTGAGCTGCTATGAGCCACCTCAAATGATCCAGCAGTTTACAGTTGCCAGTGTGTACCACCAGGACCATACGGCATGGAATTGCAACTTTTCCCAGCTTGGCTCCCCCACCAGGATCCCCAGATGAAAGACCAATGATCAACTCCCTCCAGGACTGGTAAAACTACCTGGGCCTAGTTTAGGTAGGAAAAGCAAAGAAATTGAAACTCAGGGTCTCTTACATGCTAGACTTACTATCCTTCCTCTAACCTTGCAAATCATGAAACGAACACTGCTTATCAAATTTCACATGTACACGTGAACTCAGCCAGCAAATGGTCTTCATTCCTGGCCTCAATACCTCAGCAGCCCCTTTTCTCTTTCTCTCTCTCTGACACACACACACACACACACACACACACACACACACACACACACATGTACAAGTACACTATATGATTTTTCCTTTATTCATAAATGTAGGAGGCCCCCAGGAAGACCCAGGACACGTTGGAGAGAGGGAAGTCTGGGCCTCTCTGCTTAGGCTGCTGCCCCTGCGATCCGACCCCAGGTAAGCGGTAGAGGATGGTATAGTATGGTATGGTCATCTAAACATGCCTGCACAAAGGTAAATTCTGGCAACCTCTACACTGTCGAGATCTCCAAATTCTGGAACAGGTGTGTTTTTAGTGTGTAGGCTTAGCATATCAACAAAATAGTGATGCTAGACTATTCCAGGCTTTCAAAACAGTCTGTTTCACAGTGTACTGTATTTAAAAGGGAACCAGGGCAAAGCTGCCCTTTGTGATGTGTTCACACTTCCGTGTACCAGTCAGCAGTCTGGCTGCTGCATTCTGGACCAGCTGCCAATGTGAAAGGAAGATTTACTGACTGAGGTATAGACTGTACTGCAAGTCTGGTGGTAATTAAAGCACGTACTTTCCCAAAATCTGGTTCCATTCAGAATGGCTAATTTTGCAACTGTTTTGAGCTGGAGAAAGCTACCATTTGCTCCAGAATTTAATTGCTCGTCAAATTTAGTTCAACGTCAAAGCTCCAAGACTTTTAACCCCTGTTTAAGTAAAAGGAGTCAAAGGCCCCAGCTCTTCCTTCAGACATTCAGTTTACTTAAGGGGAAATTGTGTTTAATATCCAAATTACACTTTTTAAAGATGAGTGCTGTAAGGTGGATCCATCTATTCTAGTTTTTATTATTCTTGGGGGGGGCTCATAAACAGCCAAATACATTGTGTTGTGGAGATAAAGATTCGATTGAACAGATCAATAGGCCATATCAGCCTGCTGTTCTGTTAAATTACTGATAAGACTATTTTCTTTAGTTGCTTTTTTCTCAATTGCTGCACACTTGCAACATTTATCTGCCTGAAGCTCTGACATCTTTCTCTCTCTTTTCCTCATCCTCTGTTCATGTGCGGTAAAGTGCTAATAAACTCAGGAGAAAGAACACAAGTAAATGGTCCTAAACTCTGTCAAAACCACAAGTTATGCATGTATATTTAACCAAGTAAAACATTTTGAATGATCACTTAATTAATTGTCAATCAATATTTTGAAAATTGATGTAACCCTGGTGTTTTCCACACCCATTTCAAGTTAAAATGATATAACTTACAAACAAGGCCTTGTAATTACAGCTAGATAGCTAACCCAGCACTTTGCATTGAAATTTTGTGGTATACTAATGTAACTATTTAATTTATTTGTGTAAAATACTGTAAATATACTGTAAACACATATTGGGTTGGTGTGTCTGTGTGCCACATAAGCAAGAGTAGCTAATGTATGCACTTTTTAAAAACAACTCAGCTCTATAGTGTGTTGTCTAATACTGTTTGCATGATCATAAACAGGTGACAAGGTTTTTTTGGACTTGAACCAGATAAAGTGATTTGTAGATTATGAACAAATGTATTTCATGTATTGCCATTATACTAAGAGATTAACAGTAATTTGATTACAGCAACATCACATGTCCAGTAACAACAACTACCATCCTGAATCTGAATTTCACCCTGTTGATTTCCCTAGTGTGTAATGTAGGGGAATGTAAGAAAAAAAACTATTGAAATTTATGATTGAATTTCATTTATGATTAAATTTCAATATAAAATTTACTTTTTAGACCTATCTTCTGTATATGTGTCTTTTTTCTCCTTCCTGTGAATATACTGTATATTAAAGATAATAAATTTGAACAGCTTGTTTTGTATTGTTATATTTATTACATATTATAACAATGGTTATTATTATTACTATTATTATTGTTATCATGAAAAGCTGCTCTTCCGCATGTAATAAATAGTAATATAATAAATGTAATAAATTGTAAAGTGATTAAAAAGTCATACAACTACATTTGCAAAAAAACATGAATAAATGGACAAAAAAATTGAAACTAATGCAACTTGCCCATTTATGAATACCCTATAATTCACAACATATGAGACAGGAATATGACCACATTAAAGATGATCACATCAAATATTCTTAAAGCACGAGAGAACATGACTACTGAATGCAGTTGTAATAATTTTCAACTAAATAAAGATGTGACTAACTTTTTTCGTGCTAAAGGTGCCATGACAAAGAGATCAACTTCTGTCAATTCTAAATGTAGATAAGTTGACAGAGTGTGTGTGTGTGAGAGAGTGTGTGTGTGTGTGTGTGTGTGTGTGTGTGTGTGTGTGTGTGTGCATGCGCGCATGCACGCACTCGCGGGCATGTGGTAAAGTGTTTTATTAGCATTAGCACTAAGGTCAAATAAAGCAGATTTATTTGTACGGATTACTAACGCTCTGCTAGCAAGTCCATAAAACAGAAACCAATCACTCACACACATGCACATACACACAGCCTCACGATGACAATGAAGGACTATGCCTGAGACATATCAGTGACACTTTTAGCCACTCAGATAAGAACAAAAGTTGTTTTTTATAGGGAATAAATGAGGCTGGTCCTGCTCAAGGTTTTGTCCTGTTAAAGGGGAATTTTTCCTTGCCACTGTTGCTTGTTGGGTGTAAAGATGATTTCATTTGATTTGGTTTATTAAAGCATTTTGGCCCTAAAACGCTACTGAAGCCTCCAAGTGAATTTAAGTTTTAGTGTTGCACTTCTCAGAGAGGCAACTCTCTGACATTCAGTACAGTAGAACACATTAATAGAATATAAAAGGAGGCGCTATTGTAGTGCAAATCAGAACAACTTTAAGAGTTGGATTCAGAAGCCAACACTGCTGAATGTAGAATATAATATAATGTATTATTTTCCAGTCTGCACAGCAGTTCAACCTGCTGCCTGCCTAAATGAGAAGTAAATTTTCAGTAACATCAAAATTAAACTGAATTACCTGAATCTCCTGAGAGCCAATCCACCAAAAAATGAAATTACAACCAACTTTAGATTGGAGGACACTTATACAGTTCACACTGGTTGAATTTGTGAGATCTCACAAAACAAACTCAAGATTTCGCAAAACAAAGTTGAGGTATCACAAATGAAGTTGAGGTCAGGCAAATAAAATAAAAACAATCTTGCAAAACAAATTCAAGAGCTCCCAACAGTTTTATTACTCACTTTCTCCATTTCATTTCAGGACCATACTTGTTCTCCAGTTTGGACCACAATGCACAGTTTTGTTTTGTTTTGTTATGTTAAAAGCTTGTTAGCAAAGTTAGTATTTATCACTGGTGTGTTTCCATCATCTGTTTTTGTTTTTTTTAACATATTCTTACTTAAGTTAAAATAGAGTAGAGTGGAAAAATTAGTGTATTAAAAATATATATTTATTGTGTTTTTATGCTTCAAAATAGACATAAAAACAAGATCATAGGCAGATTGGCAGCCTCTATAAAAGTCCTGAAGAAGAGGCAGCAGCACCAAATCCATTCAACAAAAGAGCCAAGTCTTCATGTGTTACTTCTGTATGAACTGCACTGTCCACCATGCTTCAGTTCACTACTACTTTCTTCTGCCATCATCAATGATTTTCACACATCAGATGCTCTCACCCGGGTGACCCAGCTGGGGATCCAATGGGCCCTAGGTTGTGTACAGGTAGGGCTGTTCCACCCATAGTTCCCATCTTGTTATCCACAACCTCCTTCTGCTGCCTCAGTGACCTTGATTCCTTTTCTCTGAGTGCCGCTGTGATTCCTTGCTGGATGCCCTGCAGAGAGACTAGCCAGCAAACCCTCTGCATCCCACCTCAGCCACACTCACACCACATTCATCGCCCATTGTTCTAGGACTCCTCCACTAGCTTAACATCCATTGCCTCTTCTCATTGGACTCCTTGATATGCTCCTTCCAGGGTACGGTGAATTGCACGAGAATGATCTGCTCACCCATGACTTTCAGACAACACTTGAGGACGTGTTACAGGGTCCCCCTCTTCAGGCACAGTTTGCAGGCTGGTGACTCACCAATCCCCAGCTGAACAGATTGGATGGGCTTGGTAGTACATCGTAAACAGCCTGGATCAGGAATCACATATGATTTGGCTCTGATTTCCACAGCTCCACCCATGAGACTTTGCAGTCCACATGATCCCATCTTGCTCAGTTCTACCACTCCAATCATCCTGCTGGCCTGCTTCTCTTACGACACCAGTGATCTCCTGTCTTTGCCAAGCACCTTAATGTAGGCAACTATCCAGGCCAGCCCTTCCATGAGTTACTGCTCCCACCAGTGCCCTGGGCCATAGATGTAACCCACCCACATTCACAGCTTCTGCTACCTTACGCCTTTGTCCTGTCCTCACTTTAGTCCTTGCCTAGGAGACCTGGGAGGTCCTCTGACTCTCTGTATTGCAACACCTCTCTTACCTTAAACTCCTCATTGAAGTTGCTAATGGGGAGCTTCCGCTTGATCAGATCAGGGGGGCGCCGAATATCTTTGGAAGGATGCTACACCGCTAAAGGCAAGCCTTGAACTTACCAAGTAGGGCTGAACTGTCCACTGTGGATAGCCAAGCTTCTAGTTCAAGGTTGGCTTAGCTCAAACAGCTTCTCCAGGCTCTTTAATGGTTTCCCATTTTTCACCACAGGTCATCTCCTCCAGTCCATTCAGGATCCACCTGCTCCCTGGGATATGTGATATTGTCTCCTTGAGATCATCCATGAAGGCCCTGATAGGCAGCTGTCACACACCACACTTGGTTAAGAGATTCTGCACTGGACCTCTGCAGACTTCACCAGCATGTTAATGGCAAGTGCGAATAAAATCACTGAAATGGTGCATCAAGTGATGATTCCTGTCTCAAGCCTTTACCTGTCAAATGTTACAGACTAGAACCTCCAGAATGGAAGCCATCTAAACTTGACTGGGATGTGCTGCCGGTGCAGGGCCTCCTCAACCAGCTTGTGGGGCATGGATCCATGGGTGTCTGTGAGGTCACCCACAGCACCACCAGGTTCCCCTTGTTCTCCTGGGATTTCTTGAACAGCTGTGTGACCACACCTTTGTTATCCAGTACCAACAAGATCACTCATTTCTGGACCGAGTTGTCAATGTACATGTTACCCGTGAGAGAGTTCCAAACTGATCAAGATAAGCTTGGTCTGGCCTTCTTGATAACTTCCTGGATCTCCTTCCGACTGGGCTTCATCCTTTGAAGTCTAGAGTTGGTGCAGGTGGATCAATCAGATGATGGCAGTGGTCTACATTTTGCTTTCACAGCAGGTGTCTCTGAGGTGGCGGTCGATCTCACCTTCAGCACAGGTGAGCCGGCTACTCCGCTCTTTCTGGTTTCTAAGCAGTTGCTCTGAGAACCAGAAAGAGATTTGCTCTGAAGTTTGCCTGCTTCCTGGCCCTCTCTTTCCTCCTCGTTCTTTACCACTCCACTCTGCTTGTGGAAGATGTTGTGGACCTACTTGTCGAGGATGTTGGCAAAGTCAAGGCAAGGTCAAAAGACAAAATGTCTTAATTTGTCTCCCTTGAGACAAATTTGAAACAGACAAATGTGGAACGTGTTGCGTGTTGCACAGACAATGCATTCAAAAATCTTAATATCTTCAGAAATAATGAAAAAACTACACAATCAATCAATCAATCAATCTTTATTTATATAGCGTCTTATACAATCAAAATTGTTTCAAGGCACTTTCCAGAATCCCAGGGCCTAACCCCAGACAAGCAACAGTGGCAAGGAAAAACTCCCCTTTAACAGGAAGAAACCTTGAGCAGGACCAGGCTCATGTAGGGGGACCCTCCTGCTGATGGCCGGCTGGGTAAAGAGAGAGGAGAAGGGGGAGGACAGGTAGAGGATAGGATAGGTAGGGGAGGACAGGTAGAGGATAGGATAGGTAGGAGAGGAGAGGGGTAGAGGAGAGGAGAAGTAGAGTGAAGGGGAGGTAGAGGAGAGGAGAAGGAGGAGGAGGAGGAGGGGAAAGAGGAGAGGAAAGGAGAGGAGAGGAGGAGAGGAGAGGAGAAGGAGGAGGAGGAGGGGAAAGAGGAGAGGAAAGGAGAGGAGAGGAGAGGAGAGGAGAGGAGAGGAGAGGAGAGGAGAGGAGAGGAGAGGAGAGGCACAGAGCACAGAAACACACACAAAAAATATGATATACAATCACTTCAGCGGGGCCGGAGGTCATTATGCAGCTCCGAGGGCGGCGATACCTGTAAATAAATAGGGGGGGGGGGGGGCAGAAAAACTACACAAGAATCAGCATAACTAGTCTGCTTGATGAGAAGAGGAAAGGAGAGGAAAGGAGAGGAGAGGAAACCATGACCCAGTGGGGTGACAGAGGCCTGTCAGGTGATCATGTTTTCGGACCCCGGCAACCTTGGCCTATAACAGCATAGCTAAGATGTGACCTAACGATTAGACGACCCCCTAAGTATGATAATTTGTCTGTCTATGATAGTAACTGGAACTACTGAATTAGTGACAATAAGCTTTTTCAAAGAGGTAGGTTTTGAGTCTGATCTTAAAAGTAGCGATGGAGTCAGCCTCCCGTACCTGGACAGGGAGCTGGTTCCATAGCAGGGGGGCCTGGTAGCTAAATGCTCGGCCCCCCATTCTACTCCTGGAAACTCTGGGAACCACAAGTAGACCAGCATTCTGAGAGCGGAGCAGTCTATTGGGCTGATAAGGTATCACTAGCTCCTCCAGGTAGGATGGAGCTAGGCCTCTGAGGACCTTGTAGGTCAAAAGAAGGGTTTTAAAAATTATTCTAAATTTAACGGGCAGCCAATGAATAAATAAAATAAAATTCATACAAAATAAAATTCATACAAAATCTAAGGATCAAAAAAATGAAAAGCATTCTAGCATCTTAGTACATGACCTCTATCTCATCTGACTATCCTCAGCAATCCGCTCATTGATGAGGTTAACTGACAGTGGCGTGAACAAGTGTTTGTATCTGATATGTTTACTAAAAACAGCCCTATATCTTCTTCTACAATTGAGTAAAACATATTCAGAGTTGTGTCTACGACCATATTGTCTGCCATAATAGAATTCAAACATCCTACACTTTCACCCAGGTGACCCAGCAAGGATTGATCGGACCCCAACTTGTTTCTCCTGTGGTTTTCAAGAATACCTCAAAGATCTGAATTAAAGTTTGGCAATGAATTAGTGGCATGCAGGCACACAAATTCAGTTACATGTAATTTCAAGAATGATACATTGAATTATTGCAAACCCATTAAGGACAACATTGTTTGAGGTACAGCTGCACCCCTACAACAAAACCCTTTTTGATGTAACATGAATTCATTTGCTTGCTTTGATTTAAAAATGAATTTTCCAATCTATTATGACATTGAAATATACAGTATAATCGCAATTTCAGAAATGGCTATGATTTATTTGTATACTGTTTTTAAATTCTTACAGGACTGATTTTTGCGATTTTTTCTCTTAAACCAAGTAAGAATTACAGAAGCAAAAGTGTAGATTTAAGTATATTATGAAAAATAAGTAAACGGGAAGGAGGGTAGGAAGAGAGTAGAGTTTAATGATTCCAGATGAGCTGAGTGGTCTTCCTGACAACTGAAATGAACAGAAATCAATAGTGAGAGCGTCTGTCTGCAGCAGATAAGACACACACACACACAATGCTGACTATTAAAGACGACAGCTTGAGATATTACACTATTAGTTATGCTATTTTTAATCAGCTATCATATTTAATTAATTCTTCAGGTCAGATGCTATCTGAGAGAGAGCGCGCGTATGGGTGTGTGTGTGTGTGTGTGTGTGTGTGTGTGGAGGATGGGGCTATTACACATCAAAAGGGAAAAGGGGAAAAAAAAAGCTTATTTAAAATATAGCTCTAGTGTGGAGAACTTTTTTGTTATAATGTGTTGTTTGGGAATTTTATTTAATAAAAGATGATAGTAAGATGAAAAAGAATAGATTATAACGATTTTAAGCAGTAATAAAAAAGATTTTTTTTGTGTATTTTAAAAAGTGCATTTGATAAATAAGACCCACTCCTGGTTTATGTGGTTCTTTGTGTATGTGTGCGTGTATGTGTGCACATTTGAGCGCTTGTGAGTGCCTGCATGTGTGTGTGTTTGCGTAGTATTTTTTCTGTAAAGAAATTGTGTTTAAACGAACACAAACACAATAGAGAGAAGAGTGTAGAGAAGGTGGAGGTGTATTGAAGGCTTCAACATCATCACCTCACTCTAACTGGCCACCAGTTAGAGATCAGACAGCTCAAGCTGCTAATTATAGTAATTATGATTCATTACTGGCTGGAATTAATTCAATAAAGAGGAGGCTGAACAGAGCTCATTAACCTTCATTACAATAACTATAGATGCACACACACATCCACACATGCACATTTACACACATATTGTATTTACTATCTGTAAGGGGAGCCTGGTTTTGTGCGCACGCATTTTTTTCTATCATCGTAATACAAATTATTATCATAAAAATAAATGCAAACAATTTGCAAATTCCACATTTTACTGCATTTTAATTGTAGCACCACTCAGAAGCCTGTAGGAACCAAGATTACCCCAAATCCGTACCCCTAATCTGAACCCTTAAAGATTTTATTCTATAGATTCTACCTTCAGCTTCAGTCTGGACATCAAGTAGAAAATTATTTAGATTTAGAAACACACAAACATACACACACATACACAGACACACACACACATGCACTCACACAGTGTTTCTAAAGTGTTTGATCACATACATTGTTTCATTTTTAATATCTCTTTGTTTCTATCACAGCTTTGGTTGTATTCATTGTAACGTTTTTGCTGATCATTTCTGTTCTACTCATCTTCGCTTTAACATTGTGTTTGCTCTGCTTTATAGTTTTCTCCCAACATTAAAATGCTAATATTTCCCAAGGTGAATAAGCTAATGTGATGTTTATGAACATTAATATATTGACTGTTTTAAAATACTGCAATGAATCCTGCATGAGCAGAAGCAGGAAGTACATCAAAAGGCTTCCGTTAATGGCTGCGGTTCTCTGATTGGTTGACCATGTTTCATTGTTTCAGCCATTATTTTGCTCAACTTCTAATTTCTTCTTCCTAAGGATCATTGAGCAAGCCAATTACATGGAGCTGACCTTGTGTATTAGGGCCAAGGAGGAGGACAGAAAAGATGTCCCATCACTTCTTTTTCTTTCACAACAATATAAAAATGTGGCATCCAAGCTCCCATCATGATTTTGTTCTCCTCTGTGGCTCAAAATGAGAGTCAATGGAATATTAAGTCCCTAGCATTTGAATAAACACGTTGTGTGTTAAATCAAAATCCAATTCTCTGGTCTATTATTTTCTGGCATAGTAATGACTGCCAAGGATTAGGAATCAATATTTCACTGAAGTGGGGACATTACGGGCTTTATTCAGACTGTAATTGAGTTTTGAGCAGAGGCCCTGCCCTGAAATCTGCATTAAAGATAAGTGGTCCATGCATGCACAAGTAAAGCTATAGCACCGGGCAATATGTCAGCTACACGTCAATTATAGTGTATGACAATTAACCTTGTAAGCTGGGCACCCTGTAAAGGGGCAAGGTGGATCACATTTATACTAAATTTTAAACAACACTACTTAAATTTGGTAAATTATTGTATTTAAATCCATATCTCCATTTTAAGTCATTTAGAATGCCTAAATCACGACCTGTGCTGTGGTGCAGGAGCACTCTTGGCTTAAGAAAATTCAACTGGACTTCTTGTAGTTTTTCAAAGACTGCTCACCTCTTATTAACTGGTGGGAATCCCAGAGTTATATGTGCTGCGCTGGTTTACAGAATGCTGTCATGCAGAAGCCATCTGCATTATCCCAAAGAGATGGGTCCTGGAAGCAACCAGATGGGTCCTGGAAGCAACAGAATAACTGCATGAAACATTTCCCCACCAAAGTGACATCTTTGTGTCTGAAGGTGCAGTTGTGTGAATCAAGTGGTAAAAAGTGTTGAGGCTATGTACAATATAACCAAACCACCTTTGGTTCCACAGTGACCCCTGGAAGGAAAGGGGGAAAGAAGTGTTTTATTTATTCCTGCAACAGCATTGCAATAAGATGGTTGACTAATTAAGACTGTGGTATTTATCTAAACAGCATTAAAACCAAAAAGCATTTGATCCTTCTTATAGTACAACTGTGAGAGTTTACTAGAGAGCCTAACCTAAACATCCCCAGCTGTTAAAGGATAATATCCCCTACTGGTCAGTCTGGGGAAGGCTGCTTCCATGTGCGATGGTCATGAGAGTGCTACAGCCAGAGATATTAGACTATTGGGGAAAATTGGAATATGTTGCAACCCAATGCAACCAAGTAGTTTAATAGAAAAGCATAAATAAGCATTAAAACAATATAGAGAAAACAAACATACCCCCACCCCCACCTCCACCCACACACACACACACAGTATATAAGTGTGTGACCGTGGCGTCCTTAAGGGGGATGGTTTAAAATAGAGAGAGGGCGCGACAGAGAGAGAGAGAGAGAGAGAGAGAGAGAGAGAGAGAGAGAGAGAGGAGAGAGAGAGAGAGAGAGAGACCGTCGTCCTGCACCAGCTCGTCCCATCAGGCTTCTTGAGCGCGTGCCCTGCCGATGACCAGACAGATCGCGCGAGGCTGGAGGTCGGGACGGACGCGCTGTTCGGGTGTGTAACACGGGATAATGGTGCGGCTACAAGACACATATTAGATCACCGGAGACGTTTGCTTACTAAGGCAATGACTGGGAGAGAGTGTGGGAGGAGAAGCACGAAGTCTGTGTGGAGCTAGTCCACATTAGTCTGTTACACATGGAAAACTTTTGCGGACCGGAAACATTATCCCATTTTGGATGATGACGGGACTCGAGATCTGGACTTTGGTGTGAATCTATCAGAATAAATGCTCCGCAGTCCCTCAAAAACGATTTTCTCTGACTCGTTTACTGTGCTTTAATCCGGATTTTAAACAGACTCTGTAGTCTATGGGAAAGGGAGATTAAAGTGATGAACCGGGATAGGGCAGCACCAGGGCCCGTGGCAGACGCGGTTCAGCCCATAATGAGTCGGGACAGAGCAGTGGCAGCTCCGTGCGGGGACGGGGTCCAAACCGTGGTTGGTACGGACGGAACAGACATTCTGGATGGAGGCACCGCAGGGGAGAAGAGGCTCATCTCCAATGTGATGGCCGGAAGCAGAGAGGTCCAGGCTGTGGAGAACCCCACGGAACCACCGCCGACGAATCCAGTGTTAGTTGCGCCACAGCAGGTACAGAAGTTTAAATTGTCCCGAGAAAATGGGTTGTCAGCCGAGATGGTTACCACGTGGATGAAATAACATTCGAAATAATTTAAAAACTGACATTATATCAAATAGATCCATAGAAATACGTAAAACTTTGAATCTTAAGCGTTCCGCATTAAAGATCGAACATGCGCCTTATACAAACGACAGCCGAATGAGGCCTTAATTATGATTAATTTAACTGGCATTTATCTGGAATAATGTGCCTGAAAGAATAAAAAACAGTAAATGTTTAGTATAAACTCGTTTTATTGTAATACGAGCTATTATTCACTTTTTGCGCTGAAATATTTTTTGTTACATAAAAACACAGAAAGTAAGAAATTTCAAAACTTTGGATGAGAATATCATTTGCTGGGATTTCCCTTACCAATTTCAGATAGAAAAATTAAAAATTAAAACGCACTCTTGTATTTAGAGTGCTGTATAATATGAATATGATTGACAAGACAAGAATTAGTCTTTGAACATAAAATTGGTGTAGAAAATCCCCAAATTTAGGGTTATTCCTGTGAATCGCAGCGTGGATCAGGGAATGCTGTCATTATTCTTATCGTAAGATTTCATAAGACCCCTGCACGGATGCTCCGTTGGATTACATTCTAGAAATACAGAATTATGATAGTAATTATCATGGGCCTGATCCCATCTTTTATCTGTGTAATACAGGTGGTAATTTTATTTACTTGGCATAAATATTAGGACTATAAATCCGCTGCACATATAGGCCTACTGTTTTTATGCAGTAGAACATGTTTAAGCCAAAACTGACAGCAATTTATGGACCTCACTCTCTCACAAAGAGTATAAAATATTTCTTTTTATTCCACAGATCGAAATAAAGACAATCTCATTTACACTGATTTACAGGGGAAAAATGAATGGTCTGTAGAAAGAGGATCGATTTCCGGAAAGAAAATAACAATTTATGTTATGCTTGTACAGTTACGACCCGATATTTAACTGTTCATCAGTATATTATTATTATTATAATTATTATTATTATTATTATTATTATTATTATTATTGATATATGGCTTAATTGAATACAGTTCTATGGTTTCTACTTATTCCATGAAAAATAAGCAGAAAAATCACACATTTTCATATACATTTGTAACTCTATGGACTATGATAAAAACGAATATTAATGTACCGCATATGTGCACCAGGGACCCACCGGACATCGGACCACGTCCTTCTCCGTCCTGGACATTCTAGACCCCAACAAGTTCACGAGCAGACGGAAACAGCAGCTGGACGCGCACGGAGCCGAGAAGCCGAGAGGAGTCAGGCGTGAGCTGGAGGCTGGGATGGAGCCATGCAGCAAAGAGGAATACCAGAGTGAGTCCGGCCTCGGCCTCTCACGCTGTGGCACTTATCTTTTTATCACCACTTCTGCTCTTTTGATTTTCTAAATCAATGTTATTTTGCTATTATTTTAGTTATTTAATCTATATTTTCGCTGCTAAAATATTAAATGTTGGTCCTTTTTTTTAAAATCAATATCATATATTATCATCGAATTGTTTTCTGTGGCCGTTTTGAGTCTGAGTTTTCTAAATTAAAAAGTAATCGTATACAAACGTAAAAAGTTAAGAATTTAATTAGACGGGCGGATAAAATGTTTACCGGAGAAAAAAGTGCCGGGCAAAAAAAAAAAAAAAAAATCTAACCATATTTCCTAAAATAAACCAAAAGAACAGAAACGGCAAAACGTTGCAGCTACAGAATTTAGAAACATTCAGTCTCGTCTGCTTTGACTGTTGCGAAAAGCAAATCGTCTGTAGTTGAAATTTAATTTAAGAAATAAGATGTAATTGACCACGGTACATGTTTGTGTTGCGTGTGAAATCGATATTATTGATTGGTGAATATCAACTAACAGCTCAAGTCAAGTAACATCAAATAACACGCACGGTGACTCAGTTGGTCCATACGTTTTTTGTCTGGTATAATAATACGATTTGTCTCATTCATCCAGCTCACGTCATCCATTAAATGTATTACATACGCTACGTTAAATGCATTTAATTGTATTCCATCCAAACATGCTGTTCCATCATCTTATTTAACTTATTAACTTATTTACATCAATTTCCCGATTTAATCAAGATACCCTGTAAACGAGAAAGTATGTGTGTGCGTGTGTGTGTGTGTGTGTGTGGTGTGTGTGTGTGTGTGTTTGTGTATGTGTGCGTGTACTACTTAAATTTTAAATCAATATTAAAAAAAACTCTAACATGAAATCTTGTATTTTTAAATATTGACTAAATTACCGTTAGCTTTACTTTAGCAACGGAAAAAGTACCCAGCTTACTTTTTCTTTTTCATTACATTTCAATATATGTATTTAAATATCAGTCATCATTCACTTTTTCGACAGTAAAAGCTAGCTTTATTTTTACAAAGTACCCCTTTCGATGATTTTTAGAAACAATTGCTATGAATTCAAACATTATTATTATTATTATTATTATTATTATTATTATTATTATTATTATTGTCCGAGAGATGGACAAGGTCCAGCAGGTGAGGACCCTATTCTAATTTAGTGTTTAACATTCTGCAAGGCACATGGGTTAGTAATATTAACATTTAGCAAATGCTTTTATCGAAAGCGGCTTACACATGAGGGACACAATCATGCTACAGCAATTCTACTAAATCCAAGTGCAGCTACCACTTTACAGTGCAGAGCTATGAACAGGAGAGAGAGGAAAAGGAGATATAGATAAGAGCTGTTAGGAGAACAGGTGCTGTCAGAAGAGTTGGGTGCAGAGGAGCTTTTTGAAGAAAGACCAGTTTGCCCCTGTTATGACACTGCTCAGAAGATTGTTGAGGAACAGGGTATGAAAATAGTCCGGATTGCTGTGCTTATACAGAGGACTCTGCCATTTGTGTGTCATGTGGCGGACCAGGGTTATATTTGGTCTAACTTGATATATTATTATTGTTGTTGTTGTTGTTGTTATCCACAAGCAATCACATTTTCACTCCTTGTCAATACATGAAAAATTGCAGGTAAACCTTGAGGAGAAATTTGATCTTTTGAGAAATGGGGAACTGGACATCTGAAAATGCCTTAGCAGCGTCCCTTTTTGGCCAGTTTGTAGAGGGACAGTGGAAGAGGCAGGTGTAAATTATATGCACCCCATTGAGATCTTTATAAAATCATTGTAACCCAAGACCTTAACATCAACAGGAAGTTGACTATTTGGGTTAGAACAGTCAATTTTGGCTTTTTTAGGCCTATTTTGGCCTTTTCCACTGAGGATCTCAGCATGGGGTTTATGTCCAAAGATGTGTGGCTGTCATTAAGGGTTTCTCTGTGGAAAGTCAAAATGTATTAAATGACCCTAGGTTTTTGGTGATTGTTTTTTTAGTACTGATACAGGTATTTTTTTATTTTTGAGTTGTCAGAAATGTTAATTTCTTACATCTCATACAGAGCCAGGGGAAAGGCTCACAGAGGAATGGCAGCAAGGACCTGTTCCAATTGCTTGGAATTTGTATTGTTATAATGATAATAATAATACCGCTGGCATTAAGAACATGTACTAATTTAATCTTGGACCAAGGTTTTGTGTGCGCATTTTTAAATGTTTCACATTCTGGAGAATTTAAAAGTTGTTTTTAGAATAGTTACATTGTGGTGCTTTAAATACATTCAGGTTTATTAAACCCAAGTAAATAAACATAATTTTATCCTTCATATGTACGTGTCACAGTAGTAGCTACTGTACTGTATATGTAAGCTAACTTAATGTTTGTAGGTCAATATGCTCCATGTGGCGCAAAAGAATTCCTACATAAATAACTTTTTTAAAAAATGCTCAATTGAACTGAACTAAAATTTTGAAAAAAGAAATTGTTGTATTGAGAAAATACATATTCTTCTCACCGTGTGTTGCCTTCCAATTTACTGTTGTTAAACTTCACAGAAAAGTGACGAATCAAAGCAGATGGCTTTTCAGGGGCAGAGATCTAAAAATCTACCAATCTAAAAATAGCAATCACCGTCATTATTACCATATAGGCCTTTCCAAAAAAAATTGTGTAAAAAAATCCTGGTAAAATAATAAAGCGTGTGTTATACTTACACAATGTGTTTTGTTTTCAGAGCAAGGCTTTGTATACAGAAGCCCAGATGAGGATGACTACAACAGATCTGGGACCCCAGACTCAGAGGTTCCAGATGGTCCCTACAGCAGCGAGGAGAGCAGCTCAGCTCTCCCCATTAATGCAGATAAAGATCTGGAGCAGCACAGTAACCAAGACCCTAGCAGAGACACAGTAAGCCCTGGTGGTGGCGGCCCTGCAGGACAGATCACCCACATCCAGAATAATGAGGTTCAGGGATCACAGGGTAAGCCCAAGAGAAAGCGCTCTGGCTCAGACTCCAAGTCAGGGAAGCCCCGCAGAGCCAGGACTGCCTTCACCTACGAGCAGCTGGTTGCTCTGGAAAACAAATTCAAGTCCACACGTTACCTCTCAGTGTGTGAAAGGCTCAATCTGGCCTTGTCCCTCTCTCTCACTGAGACCCAGGTAAAGATCTGGTTCCAGAACCGCCGGACCAAGTGGAAGAAGCAGAATCCTGGAGCTGACACATCAGCCCCCACTGGCGCTGGAGGAACAGGAGGTGCAGGAGGGGCAGGGAGTACAGGAGGGGCTGGAGGCCTGGGGAGCCTCAGCCCTCTCAGCCAATCCCCACCAATGAGTGGACACCTGGCCATGCATGCTGGGTATGGCGGTCACCACCACCCCACCACAGGCGGCCTAGTTCAGCTGCCTTTCCTTACTGCCAGCCATGTTCTGTCCCCCTTCATGCTGGGTGCCCAGAGCTATGCGGCTCCTGCCTTCTATAGCACTCACCTGTAGACCTCCACACCACACACACACACACACACACACACCGAACTGTTCCAGAGTGTGAAGGATAAGCAGCACAGCAGCGCGTCCTGCTTGGCTCTTCTTTCTACTTAGAACATTAAAAGGCTTTAAGTGGATTATTTTGATAGATTGTGAATATCTACAAAAATGTATATAAATTTAGCTTCCTATTCTGAATGCAGTTTAACACCACATAAAAGACAATTAGTCCATTTGTTAGAAAATATGTATAAATATTGGATGGTTATTTGTACGGCTTGGTCTATTGTCAGTACTGTGTAACAGCTGTGCTCATTAACATTATTGTTATTTATTCCCTTTCTTAACAGTTTCCATACAACCTGTGAATGTACTGAATCCTCAGCTCAGCATATTATTGTGTTTGATATTAAAACAACGATAACAACACATCAAATCCACGTCCCTGAGCAGTCATTCCACCGGTGTCAAACACACAATCATATCCAACTGCTCACAAATGACAGTTTTTTAGGCTGTGGTATAAAATATGGTTCATTTACACCTTTGCTGATTAACAGAAAAGAACACATTAACTGAAAGTGAAGCATTTTCATACACAATATCATTACCGATGTATGTTTGCAAAAAGTGGCAATTTTTTTCAAAGATTTCTAGATTTTATGGTTGATAGGTCCTTATATCGTGGAGTCGACCTTCAGTGTTTTGGATGGTTAAGCTTGATATTCTCGCCTAATTTCTAATAACAGCAAAACACAAGCATTCTATATAAGACTTCTCAATCCACAGATATTCAAATCAAGTTTCACAAATGTGATATTTGAGGTTGTTTCCATTAAAAAGTTCCTAACAATGACATTTATTTTTTTAAGCTCCTCAAAAAATACATTTAATCACATTTGACTAAACAAATTGTTGAATCAAACTAATCATGGCAGGTAACAGCTAGTTATTCAACACAGTCTAACCAAATTTTGAAATATGTATGACACTGTGGAGGTTTGAAGCCTTATTAAGTGAAGAGGATGGCAAAGATGGGGCGGACAACTCAGCCTTTACTGAAGCTGCTTTGTAAAAAAGGTCAGTTTCGAAGTGTAATTCATATGTAATTTAAGATTAAAGGCACAAATTTGTAAGAAAATACTTGCAAATTGATCAGTAAAAACATAAATAAAATGCACTTGTAAGGAAAAAAGACATGATCATGTTCACACACTGATTGAAGTTGTTTTCTACTTTGATTGAACTACTTTCATGTTAAACCAGCAGTTATTCCAGTCCAGAGTCATAACATCATAATTAGCCAAGAGTGCCAGTTCCCTTAACTTCACTTATTTAGAAGCAATGACGAGCTGAATTTATTCACAGATCTATTTTTGTAACATCATAAATTTCCTTAATAACCAATCCAGCTATTGTTTCTTAACTTAACATATAATGCTGTAGTATATCTTAAATAAACACTGCAAAGTAGAAAATACTAACTCTAACTTCTAAAAAATGTACACAGATTTTAATTTGTTTTATATTAAGGAAACATACATTGTAAAGGTTTATGCTGCATTTTTACAATCTTGTACAGTAAATGTGTGAGGAAATGTGAGGTTAGAAGAGGTCAGTCCATCTTTCACAGGAGTTCATTTTAGGCAGGCTTCAGGTTACTTGAGAGCATAGTTGAACTGGTTGGAGAACTTGTCATGTTTTCTGCTGTCAGCTTTATTCATCACCTGAGCAACTCGCCGCATGGCGCTCCTGGAGGAAATTACAGAACAGAGCAGAGAAAGGAAGACAGAGAGAATATCAGCACAAATCCTACTCTTGGACTCATGTCTGAATGGCCCTTTCATCACTGCATATTTTGATAGGAAATACATCGTCACTAGGTAAAGGACTTTCTTCTACTAACCCTAACTAGAGCTGTCTTTTCATTTTTTTGTTGGTAAGAAGATAATTGATCAAGCGATAATTGAGTCTCCAGGAGGAAATAGTGAATTTGGGCATTTGACATGAAGTTGTCCTGGCACCTCACATACTAACAGAATACCTCCCATGTTTTGTCTACAATGGGGCTTGAACCAGAATATTAGAGGATGACTTTTTATTGGTTGGGCAGTATGTAATCTTCTGATGTTAACTGCATAAATTAACCCTTTTCTCCCATTGGATCAATTTTCTGCAAACATTACTTTCAACTTTGGAACTTTGGACTGTCATCTATTGTTGGCTGCATTGTTAGCCACTTTAAACCCAGGGCTGTTCCTAGCCTTCCCTTGGAACATCTCTTTACTAACTTTTAGGGGCCAAAATAATTAGCAGCCACAAGAATGATGAAATTCAACTAGCAACTCTCTATATTCAAATCTCTAGTTTGGGAGGTTCCTCTTTTTTCATAGATTTGAAGTATCTAGCGTGACAAAAACCTATGTCGCTAGAGCATTCGAAACTATGATCCTGTACACATACACACACGTTACAAGACAAAACTTTGAGCTGATTTCAGCATTTGGTTAATATTACTCCTCCTAAATAAGAGACATTCACTTCGAAAACCAGTAAAACAATGATATGATATCTTAGTGTTTCATTCAAAAGAGACTTTATGCATTAATAGGCTATATCACCTTATCTATTTTATACAAACTAGGTCTTGTATTAGATCCACTAAAAATTTGCCCTTTGGTCTGTTCCAGTGAATAAACAGTTTCGATTGCAGCCGCTTAGATTGAAACCTGTTGTAAATCTATCTTCAGCACCATAAAATAATATTTTTATTAATGAAATCTCAACTGGCTCACAGACAGTAATATAAGGAATTTACTTGTTGAAGATTTTCTTCTCCAGCCTGAAGCGTGATGTACTGGAACTTTGCTTCAGATCAGTGAGGTTTGGGTATTTCTTTTTCTTCCCTTTGCCTTTTCTGGCTGCCCTATCAGAACCCAGGTCTTCTCCTGTTGCCAGTTCGATGTCTCGCATCAGTTCTGGATCCCGCCAGTCTGCAGAAAAGGTATTTTTCCAGATGAAGTTTAGTTTTCAGGCTAACTGTGTCCTGCTGCTGCTCAGTATGCTCATACTTATATAGAATTATACAGCATGAGCTCATGGGTGTACTGGTATGCACATACACACACCTATATATATTTCTATGGGCTTTCATACATATGTGTACAGACTTTTCAAAGTCACCTAACCTTTCCATCCTAATTTGTAAGTAATTAAGTCAAGCTCCTAATTCTTACAGTATAATGCACAATTACGAACAAACAAAAAGACATGTCAATGAAAAATGTAAGAAAGTAATTTCAGCTGATTACTCAAATGAGCGCATACTGTATCAATAGTAAGCAGCATGAGTCCGACTCATTTGATGATGAGTAATAATGATGGTGTTAATGAAAAGTGTCATGTCAAAATTCTGGTTTAAAGTGACTGCAGTGCAGAATAGGGATAATCTAAATACACAGACACATTCAGTTAATAAGACGGTGGAATCAAGGATAACTCTGCAGTAATGCAAAGTAATTACACTGTGACTGTGATGGGATTCAAGTAAGGCTTTACTATGTCAAAACACTGACCCCAGCTCAGCGTGGGGGTGGCCTGCTTTTAAAGCCCGTCTGATTGTCCGTCTGGACCGTCAACCATCCCACCACAGAAATGAGCAGAAGAGCAATGATTGAAAAACAGCTGTTGTATTTAAGCAACTCATTAATGCTAAAGGAGAGCAGGCTGCATTTGCACTGAGCACTGTGGTGTGCATTAAATGTTTGACATTTTCTGTGGTGCTCTGAGATGAGGGTTAATTAAAAAAGGGAAAAAGAAAACAAATCGAAAAGAAAAATAAAGAGGTAAGAAAGATGAAAGCTAGTCATCTGAATTTAATCAGTGTTACATCAGTGCTCTCTTTTCTGTCAGCACCTCTTAGTCCTTCCAGCTGGGGTCTGTGTGTGGGGGGGTGGGGAAGGCAGGCCACACACATTTACAGAGACATCTGAGGGAACTGAAGTTTGTTCAAACAAACCCCTAAGATTATATGTATGTGTATTATTTTAAATGAAGATCAGATACAAACTTGGGTTTTTGGCAGTTTAAGCACCCAAAACTTTATCTGGTCACCACAGTGGAAAGAATGAAAACAGGACATTTTCTTGAGGTGCTGGATCTCTTCTGTTCTGCACAGGCAGGGATAAGGATCGCACTTGTTAGAAGTTCTACTCCTGAGCCAAAGACGGAACAAACCCTTTTCTCTTGCAATGGCTGATGGGATGCAGTATTCAGTAAAAGTAAAACAGTCAGTGACCATGACCATAACCAGGGTCCAGATCGTCCTGCGTTTAGAGAGATGGACATCAGCACCTGCTCCCATTTATCTGTCAGCCTGCGGCTATATCAATGCTCCATCGTTTACACTGATCGTATATTTAATCACTATCCAACCGGTCAATACTGGATTAAAACCACAAAACCCTCTGCAGTAAAAAAGGAAATTAAGTAGATTCAGTTTGGTTTTTATTTCTACTGCATATTAAAGCAATTAGCTTTTATACTTTCCATTTCAATACATGTCAAACATTACTATTCTTTTACCCTCTAGAAAACAGATTAGGGTCTCAGCTGCTACTGTGAGACTGATGTGTGTGTATATCTGCGCATGAGAATGATCAGCAGTGTGGTTGCTAACAAAAGATGCTGTTTCAGAATTCACTGGGCTGCGTGTCATAGACAGACAGGAAGACAGGAAGTGTGGGAAGAGAAAAGAGTTGTTTGGGCGAGATTGTGCTAATGTTTTAACAATGCACTGACATTAGTATACAGGCATACCCTGCAGACTTTTTTGTAACATGTAGGCAAGTGTTTGCTGGTGTGTTTCCTCACCAGGCTCCTCTTCCCTTTTTCTTCTTGCCTCTCGCTCCTCCCTCAAACGGTCACCCTCATTGAGTGGTAGTCCTGCTGCATCTCGAGGAATGATGCGACCATGAAATGGACACTGCAGAAAAGTAAGAAAATTAAGGTAACACTGTTAGAGAAAGATAATCTCTTTGTTTGCCTCTTGTTCATCCTGTTACCTTAAAGCGGTCCTGTCTCTGACACAGCAGCCCATTATCCAGTCGAGCCCGACAGAAATGGCTGACAGGAGTGAAGCTCCCTGGAAAGGATATATATCTACTTCTGCTTTCTGCCAAGAGCTCTTTGTTTTCCACCTCCTCCTCCATTGGTGCATGAGCCCAGAACTGATGCTGAGAAGATGACCTGCACAAGGTAATGTTTAATCAGAGTCTTGGTGAATTGGGATGCTGCAAATATGGATGCTCCTATCTAAAAAACCTTTTGATTTTTTTCCCATTTAATTTTATTTTCTTGACCGTATCATCCCTTTCAGAGTCATGCGAAGAGTGCTGGAGCCAATGCCAGCTGCAGGGCCCTATGTGAGTATTTGTGGTACCTTGCTCAAGGGTACCTGGGGGTGCTCTGAAGGTGTTCTTGCACCTCCCCCTTCTACCCCCTTCTACTGTTTTGTCTGCACTGGGACTTGAACCTAGAACCGCCCGCGTCTAAGCCTAGTCCCGCACAGTCTGAGCTACCACGACCATTAGGTAAAAATTGTAAAGTGCAAAATGACACTTCTCAAATAGTAGTGTGGGTAATGTTCTCACTAGAAAAATATCTGCAACTATTCTAGTGTAATACAATGAGTAATAATATAAAAACACCTATGCAGAAATAAATGAAAACAGCCACATTCCTCTGTCAATTCCCATTGATACACCAGTAATTACCTTTGACCAGATTGAGTTTTTGAGAAAATAAAATAAACTCTATTAATAATAAATCACATTGTCATTTAATTAGAAGTAAAATCATTATGTTGATAGAGATAATTTAATGACAATGGTCATGAGTCATACTTGAAAATCTTGCCAACATTGGGCTGTTCTTCACCCCAGTAGTAGAGATCCAACCCAAATGGAACCACTGGAGCAGCTTTAGAAGATCTCGTGCTAGAAGTGGACTGGAATGAACTGGTTAAAGTGAAAACAGAGACAAACAGGGTAACTTTCAACATATTTCAGACATTATTTTGCGTGACGACTGTAAAATGTAGACATGACATTTATTTGTGTTCAATCTATACTAAACCATAGTGGGAATAATTACTTGATCCCCTGCTGAATTTAAGCAGTGTTTATAAGTTTTCTCACTTTAGTTCTTTTCTATAGGTTTTTACTGATTATAATGACAGAATACCACTCAAAATAAATGAAAAGACAGTATATAAATATACACAACATTGCAGCTACATTTTTTAGGCAGAATTCTAGGTCCCACAAATTGTAGCTCCAAAGAAGGGAGCCATACCAAGCCACAATATACATGCCTTTGCTCTAATTGTCGTCTCAACTGCAATGTGGCGGCTACACAGGTTGGATCACTCTGCTCTTCTAGAAGTCGCTTTAGTCGTCTGGCAGAGGCGGAGGAAGAGGAGGAGGAGGAGGAGGGCAGAGGAGTTGAAGAAGCCATTTGTTTAGAAGATTTGGTAGTGACTGGTGCTGTGGAGGTTGAAGGAGATGGATCCAAGCCTGTAAAAGAAACAAATAAGTATGTGTTCTAAATTTGTTGCTGCAAGATGCCTTTGCGCTGCTGTTACTATGTTCTTACGCAGTACACAATACAACGTTTACAGTAAAATTTATTATTACACCCCAACAGAATGGTTTAAAGAGCTGGAAAAAGAGCCCGCAGCATTGAGCAGAGCAAAACATCAGATTCCACATAATGCAAATCAGTCACAGACAACCCTAACCCAAACCCTAACCCTAACCTAACCCTAACCCAAACCCAAACCCTTTAACTAATGAGTGCCGAAAATGTACACAAAATGTTCTGGCCACATGTCTGAAAAATCTGTGTGTGTGTGGTCAATCACCAGGTCAACAGGGGATTAAGGAGACAGGCATGGCGACATTCTCAATGATATGAATGTGAGATCAATGACTAATGCTGATCCTCAACATTAGAATGCTGACATTACTGCATGTTCTGTTGCATCATGTGCAAACACACACTCACTCTGATGAAAATGGAGGACACATTTTGTTAATCCAACATCAGATTCACTCACAGCAGCTTAACATGTCAAGCTCATAGCCACGAGATCATTTCATTATTATTGATAACCAATCAACAATTCTAAATTAAATGCTCTCTATACACCACAAATCCCAAAATGCAGTGCAACAGCTCCGTAACACGAAATGTAAACTTCATGGAAGCCGAAAGTTCACATCACCACCAATTCCAATCTTTTTTGGAGGTAATACACTCTCAATTTGTTGGCGTTCCACATTAAATAAAGTTGTAACATCTTAGTCAAGGAATTATGCTTAGTTTAATTTCTGAGTCACATAGGAAAGTTTGTCAGGTCACGGAAAGTCAAGGCAAAGACTCCACAGTGCTGTGGGATTAAAACTTAAAGTTGGGGCTGGTTTTCCCCTGGAAATTAGCTATGCTTCTCTCTGAGCTGAAATCTTCAGCTTCAGGTGTGGGACCAAGTAATCGGGCCCATTTAGGCTTTTCAAGCTGAGCTGCACTTGTGGGAGGCTGAGCACAGAAACTTGGTTAACTTGTGTGAGCACTTCTGGACATTGGTTTAGGTTACAAATCTTACCAATGAATATTTCTGGAGCTGTGTCCACAGATTCATCCTTTATTTGCCCTTTCCTGTTTTGAGATGCTCAGTATATATATTAATAAACTAAGAAAAATTTAGAACAAATGTTTTTTGTATGTGAATTTTAAAAAAAATCATAAAATTTGAGTCCAACTCAGTTCCAGGATTCAATTTGCCAAACCTGAAAACTCAACAGGACCACATTTGAAAAATTTGGAATCATATTCATTAATTTACCCATTGAACCAATTTGTAAATATCACGGCACCTTTCTAATGTGAAGCGTTCCAAAACTCAAGCATGTTTAGTGTCCACCAATCATTCATCGACAGGCATTAGAAGAATAATTGTTTAAAGCTATATTAAAACAAAGAGAGTAATGTTTTAAATCACATTAAAATGGGATGCATAACAAAGGCAGTTCTTGTGTTTTTTCAAAAACGTCCCTCGTGGATTCACTTGTTTCGGCGACATCATCACTACATCACGTTTAATGCCAAGGTTGTATTTTTGTTGGAAAACTCCCCAGTCTGATAATCAAACAGTTGCCCTGTCTATACAATCCTGCTGCTTTTAAGTGACATAACTCTAGTGTAATGGCACAGTCACTGTGCTCTCTCTGTCTGTGCCAGTCTGGAGCTGCTCTACTCTGGAGCAGTGTCTGAAGTTAGCACGGCTGCCGTTCCAATATGCCGAGTACGCCGAGTGCACTTATCAGGGAAGACCCACACAATCAAGGTGGATTTTAAAAAAAACATGATTATATAATAACATTACAAAAAATAGATCAATTACTTATGAACTGGCTGACCAATGACGTTGTTTTTAAAAATTGTGTATCCCATCACAATCCAGGCAAATGTTTTTACCTAGTATATGAAAGAGGGTTGGGGCATTAGGCATGAGGGCAGTAACAGGCCTATTGATAGCTACATGTACATTTTCACATATACATTTATTCATTACATATATAAAGACGTCAAAATTTAATGTCAATGTTTATATCTGTTGGGGGGGGTCTCAATGGTGACATTCTAGATTTTAAATTTCTATTTAGTACAGAACATTGCAGCTACAATTTGGCTTTTTCCTGGAGTCTCTATTTCTGTCTGATTTGAAATGCAACAGTCTGGAGAGAGAAGGATTTGTGTACCCGCTGGTCTTTAATAACTGCAGACCTGTCACCACATCAATTCATCTTCACTTGCTGAGTTGTCATGAATTAAATCTGAATGCTGATTAATGGCAATGTTGCTTTCATACATTGTGGTTACTTTACACTTTTAAAAATTATGTTTAGCCTCGAGGAAGCATGCCTAAGCTATAGGTCAACTGTTCAGGTCATTGAATTGCTATATTTTTTTGCTTTGTCAGCTTTATTATCTATTTTCATGTATATTAGATTGTAAATGAATGTTGATAATACTGTATTGATTCATTATCAGTAGACAAGTAAGCTTAAAGCAATCAATGGCACTACTCTGTCAGTCACAATTCTGCTTTTAACATCACTCAAAACATCTTGCAGAGCACACTGTTATTGCACAGTAAGCCTTGTCTTTGTGGCTGAGCAGTTGACCTTTGACCCCTGGTGAATGTTCCCTCGCAGCCTCGTACCTCGGTTACATTCAGACTGAGCTGCTTCCTTACCTGCAAGCCTACCCATTACTTCCACCTTAATCCATTACTAGTCAATTAGATGGAAAATGAATTAGATGCTATCGGTTGCAAAACAGTATTGTGTGTGCGTGTGTGTCAGGGAGATTAGTGGACTAGGTAATGATCTGTTGGGTCACTACTAAATTAACAATGCAACCTCTTAATGAGCCCCCATTAGCCCTGCACCTAGAATTTTACAACACACCAATCAACCCAATCACACACACCCTCACACAAACATTGACTTCCATCAGACCTATCTCTAATAATGTCCTCAAGATGTTAAATCATGGGCAAAACATTATTTAGAAATTACGATGTTTCATATATTGAATGCTTGACAGTAAATCACTTTAATGATATTTCCAACCATCAGGGTTTAGATTACACTTTTTTTCCTTATTTTTATAAGTATTATAGCTTAAAAAAGGACACTCCTCTGAGTGTTTCTCCTATTTATCTACAGTATCTCTCTTCCTCCCTCAGCATTTTGCATCCCATTATGCATTCTGGTTATCAGCCATCTTATCCCTCCCTCTGCTGTCAGAACACTATCTCTCTCTTTCTCAAATTAACATTTTAATTACGGGCCCTGTTTAACCTGGGAAAATCAATATCCCTCTCTGGCTTTCCTGTCTTGCTTTTGTCTACGACTGGAAAAGCCATTTTTTCCCCTTTCTTCCGTTCCCCCACCACACACACTCACACATGCATATAAGCACGCGTGTATGCATACACACAGAAATATAGCAGTTTTTCTGAGCTTAACCTCGGACTAGATACATATATATATAATTTTCAAACTGGGAGGCACGCACCCAGGGCTGGTTGTTATGATGGGTGGGGGGAAGGGGGGCAGGGGGGCTATCAAGTCATGTCCACAAGATGGCATTACTTTTGATAGTAACCACCAAAGAGGGTTATTTAATCATTTAAAAAATACACAGACATTTATTCACTGCTAGTAAGTGATACACTTGTGAAAGGATTACTAATTAAATTTTAAAAATCTGCAGCCCAAGGCAAGAACACACCAGCCACTGAAAATAACTGACTTTAAATTCTCATAAGACAGAATTGAGAAAATACATAGAAAGCTACAAATGAGAAATCTTTTTAAGCACATAGTTTAAAAACCTAAAAGTGACACTTCCTCTGTTTTTCCAGTAAGATTAAAAGAGAAAATAATATAATTGATAAAATACACTAATATTACTGTGAAGGTTCTCAGCCATCCAGGTCAGATTCAACTACCAGAATATACTAATACTAATTATAACTGTTGCTGAATTGTATGTACATAGTAGTCCACTGAGTAAAAATGTTATGTTGTCTCACAAGTTCTACTCTGGACTTCTGCAAATTGCAAAAAAGAAATATTTGCTTTGTGAAACAGCTCATTCTGAAGCAGTCTTTGGGTGGGTTTATGCATTTGCTACTCATTGACCCACATCTGGCAAATAGTAACATGTGGCATTTATTACAATATTTATTAGAATTATAATATACTTATCATAGAAATACTGTTAGTTAATTATCCTTTACTGTTCAGTCTCCCACGTTGATACTGTGGTGGTGTCACATGACCAGTGGTGCGTAACTTGATTGGATGGATGAATTGAGGCAGGGATCAATTGTATCTCCTTGGTTAATGGGATGTTCGCAACTCAATTTAATTGCAGCTGAAGTTGAATTTTTCAATTTAAAAAAAAAAATCAGTTGTAAGAATTACAAATTCAAACTATGATGGCACAGATGTACTTCCATATTCAGGGAGTTATTTTTAAAGTATTTCAAATTTAGTTAACCTTTGCATGTTTGCTAGCAAAGCACATGTCTGTATTTATTTAAGAGCTTTGGGTTGGTGGCATCAGCAAAGGATACACATTGGGATACACTGTCTATAAAAGCATCCGCAATTGCTATGCCTGTCTTTATGAAGATGAACTTACCATACTCAGCTCTTAAATGCTCTGGGATGTTTGGTTCATATCCTTCTTTCTCTGGAACCTCTTCAAAATCATCATCATCATCGTCGTCGTCCTCTCCATCTGAAGAGGCCTTCATCTAAAGAAAAATAATTTAAAAAAATTAGCTATTGTTGGTCTTTTAGGTTGAATTTCAGCTGTGAGATAAGACCAGGCATTTTGATGGCAACGAGGAAACATTTCATTAGTAAAATGTGTTTATTATGTCACAGAATCTTAGAGCAAACCATGACTATGACTATGACCTCAAAACAAGCGCAATATATAGTGACATAAAAATGTTGCTTGAGGAGGCCAGTGTGTCTAGCAAGCATGCTGCACAGTTGTAAACATTGCTGGACACGTCACAGGGAGACAAGCTGACATTTTTCCACATATTAACAACTTTAAACAAACTAAGCCATCAATGATTTTTCTGATTTTCGGATTGTCTTTTATTAACAATGGTTAACAAGAACCATCTTACGGTATAGTGACAAATATTGACATCATTTATTATAGTAAAATGTGTCCTTTTGGAAGGTGTGTTGACGACTGAATTGAAAGAATCTCCATATTACTCTTCAGATACGTGCACATTCGCGCAGAGACACACCCAGTCCACTATTCAGTCCAATATTAAAATATTAGTGTATTAGGAACAACCTCAATTTTTCATTAATGGTTAATAACTTTGCATGTGTCAGCGTGTAAGAATAAGGAAATAGTAAAATTGTGTTAAAGTTACAGCTACACTGTACCCCAATGGTGTCTTTTCTCACTAATAAAAAGGAAATGAAAAGTGGCCTTAATTGTTCCCTTCAGGATTTGTAGACCATCAGTGAAAATATTTTCATGTCTGAAATCTGTCTCATATACATACATGTGTGGCAGTGAGGATTCTGTGACATATGGAACTCGAAATAAACAGACAGACTTATCGAAAAGTTAAGGCCACTGATAAGAGACTGATAGATTATATTTGAAGTGTCATCCAAAGATAATAAAAGAAACTGTTGAATACAATACTTGTGGTCAAAAGGACAAATCCATTCCTTTCTAAAGTACTTCATACATGACCAAAACACTCAGCGTTATCTGTCACAAATAAAAGGGCCACAAAATGGAACACACAAAATCACAAAAATCACGCTCGCAAAATCATTTGGACTGATAATAAGAAGCTGTTAATATGGCAAATGATACTTTTAATCTCAAATGCAGATTGTGTAACTTGATATTGCAACTTAATCTCATCGTTTTTTTTTAAATAAAAGGGGGAAAACTGCATCTAAACTAAAAATGTAACATTTTAAACAATGCGGCAAACTTTTGCCATTATTCTGCTTCTAATGTACACTTATTCATCATCACAGCACAATACATCCAACCACAGCGCACCAACACGTAACAAATGGATGTGGAGGGGTAATTTCTCGGTTTTCTGCTGTCTGTTTAATCCTTGCTGCTTTAGTCTGCATTAATCAATGACAGAAGACTCAAAAGTGATCACCTACCTGCAGGAAAGTCTTGCACTAACATCATTCCTTTACCCCCCTCTTTCTGCTTCTTGGTCTCTAATTCACCTTAATTTAATCCTGATAGCATCAAGTGCTGTCAGCATGCCTGGGGGAGTTGTAAGTCTCAGTAAAATTAGCCTTTCTTCAGAAACATTTTGGTGACGGAGAGAACAGCGGAAAATATGGCCTCTATTTTTCATGGTTACATGAGGAGGACTCCCTTGCATTTTAACTGAGAAGAAGAGAACAAACACATGGCTACATTTTTGTCCCTTTTTACCATTTGGAGATAAAAATGTCTTAAAATGGAATTCAAAATTGACCAGACAAATTAGATGTGGAAGTTTAAGTAAAGCAAAGCCATGTGTCATTGTAATGGGAAAAAGGCAATACAGATATCGGTCTCCCTAAATAAAATAGTTACACACACACACACACACATGTATATACATACATATGTGTGTGTGTGTGTACACGTACAAATACATACATACATACATACATACATACATACATACATACATACATACATACATACATATATACATACATACATACATACATATTACATTTTTAAAATGTATTTATTTTTTCACTTCCTCCCCCTCCTGGGCGGTGCCTCCTTCCTTCAGACTCGGGTCCTCTACCAGAGGCCTGGGAGTCTGAGGGTTCTGCGCAGGATCTTAGCTGTTCCTAGGACTGCACTCTTCTGGACAGAGATCTCTGATGTGGTTCCTGGTATCTGTTGGAGCCATCTACTCAGGTTGGGTGTTACTGCCCCTAGTGTCCCGATCACTACTGGGACCACTGTTGCCTTCATGCCCTACGTCTCTCTATCTCCTCTTTCAGCCCTTGGTATTTTTTCATCATCTTGTATTCTTTTTTGTTCTTTCCAGTGGCCAGGGTATTATGCCAGCAGGGTATCTGATTACTGGCAGGGCGTAGGTGTTTATGGCCTGGATCTTATGATTACTATTCAGCTGACTTTTCAGGACCTGTCTTAACCTCTGCAGGTATTTGGCTGTGGCTGACCTCCTAGTTGCCTCCTCATGGTTACCATTTGCCTGCGGGATCCCCAGGTATTTGTAACTGTCCTGCACATCTGTAATGTTCCTTTCAGGCAATTCAACCCCATCAGTTGCGATCACCTTTCCTCTTCTAGATACCATCCGCCCACATTTATCTAGTCCTCATGACATCCCGATGTCTTTGCTGTAGATCCTAGTGAGGTGAATCAGGGAGTCGATGTCACGCTCGTTCTTGGCATACAGCTTGATGTCATCCATGTAGAGGAGGTGGCTGACGGTTGTTCCACTTCGGAACTGGTACCCATAGCCGCTCTTGGTGATGATCTGGCTGAGGGGGTTTAGGCCTCTGCAGAACAGCAGGGGGAACAGGGCATCTCCTTGATATATGCCGCATATGCTCATGTATTGATCCATGTGCCTACTGATCTTAGTTGCTGATAGGAGCTTCTATGTGGTGCTGAGGCAGGCTATGGGCTGGTAGTTGGATGGTATTGTGCCCTTCATCCTCCAACCTGTGGGTGGTTTCCCGATGTTAGCAGCTGGTTCATCTGTGCTGCCAGGTGTTCATGGAGTGTAGTCAGCTTCTTAAGCCAGTAGGTGTGAATCCTATCGGGCCCTGGTGCTGTCCAGCTCTTCATTTTGGAAATTCATGTTTGGATGTCTGCTAAGGTGATGACTACTGGTTCCTGTTGTGGAATGTAAGCTGTGCTCTTGCAGCCATTGGGCATTAGTGTTGTGTGTTGCCTCTTTCTCCCAGATAATGTTCCAGTATTGCTCAGTCTCACTCTCAGTCCTGGGGGTGGGGGGAGTCTGTTGTCATCCTGTTAAGTAGACACTAAACACTAATCACTGTGATTGTCTGTCTATGTTACGGCCTAGCGGGTCACTTTATCTCCTGCTGTCCAGTAAAAGCCTGGGCCCACCAGTAGCAGAAGTACAGGTGAGCCTAACCGTTGAACTGTTCCCCAAGAGAATCCCTCTCTGTCACACCTGCTTACTGCTGACAGGGGATTCACATACCGTGGCTACATTCATCAACTTTGAAGCAGGTGTCTCCATCATCAACGATGAACTGGCACGGCAGCTTACCACTGACACGATTCCATCGCCCCGACAGCAGCCTGGGTGATCATCTTCTGAGGATTTGAACCATTGAACAAGACCTGTACAGATGCTCCTCTCCGGGAACCATCAGGATACAATTAGGTCAGCCCACAATTAAGCCACAGGTCTTCAGCAAGGCCCAGTCCACCTCGCTTCTTCCATTGCCACCCCTACGACTGCACCATCAACTGACAACCTGGCACCATTCCATCACAAGGTCATCTGTATTCCCTGTCTGCACTCAAAACAGAGGCCATGGAGAAATACATTAACAACTCTCTAGAAGCCTGCATCATCTGCCGCTTGGCTTTCTTTGTGGAGTGGAAGGATACAACCTTGAAGCCTTTTCATTGACATTATCAGGGCCACAGTGAAGAACTGTCTCATCTTGTCTGCCTTCAACCTCCTGGAAAGGGGCACTGTCGTCACAAAGCTAGGCCACTGCAGGTCGGTAAGAGGAGAACCGATGGAAGACGGCTTTGAAACATGCCCACTGAGCACTATGAATACCTAGTCTTGCCCTCTGTCCTCACTAATCCTGCCTTGCTCTTTGACATGTGCAACAAACATGTCCTCATCTACCTGGATGACATCCTCAACTGCTCCCAAAACGAAATGGACCATGTCCACCATGTCAAGGTAGTCCTCCAAAGGCTATGTGGGGTATGTGGTTGGTCAGGGGAGCATCCAGATGGACCCAGCCAAGGTCTCCACCTCGACTGTCTGTCCACCTCTGAGACCCAGAATTGGCTACAGAGGGTCTTTAGTTTTACCAATTTCTACTGCTGCTTCATTCAAAGATACAGCATGGTTGCAGCCCCTTTCATCATCATCCCCTCTTCCAAGATGCCCTCCTACTTGTCCCCTGCCGTCACCTTCCAAGCCCTTAAACCCCGCTTTACCATGGCCCATTCTTTGCATGCCAGAGCCTGACAGACAGGTTCTAGTGGAGGTGGACATCGCTAACGTTGGGGTTGTCCTCACCTAGTGGGCAACTGATGACCAGAAGGTCCATCCCCGTGCCTTTTCTCTGCGATTGTCCTCAATGGATATGAACGACGGCATTGGGAACTGTGAGCTACTGGTAGATAAGATGGTGCTGGAGGATTGATGGCACCAGTCTGGACTGACCACGAGAACTTAAAGTACATTTGGCCGGCCAGGAAACTGAACCCTCTCAGTGGTCTTTATTCCTCACATGGTGGAACTTCACTCTCCTCCCAACCCAGAGGCTCACAACTTGAAGCCCAAAGTCCTAGTTTCTGAAGGGGTAAACTGGGGAATCTCCTTCTACTGCCTCTCCCAATGCTCTACTGCCTCTCCCATCATCGTCGGTCACACATCTTGTTGAACTCTTTGGGCTTTGTCACCAGCCTACTACCATCTCGGGTCATACTTCCATCCTGGCTGCTGTGGACCGGTTCAGCAAGATGGCTCACTTTATTCTCCTGCTCAAGGTCCCTTCGGTGAAGGGAGTGGCTGAACTGGTACTCCAACACGTCTTTCACTTCTATGGCGTTCCTCTCAATCAGGGACCCCAGGTCTCTTAGTATCTGGTTGACTGGGAGTGGTATACTCCAGAGGAGGGGCCATGGGTTCCCAGCAGTTTCATCCTTAAGCCCTGCCTCATTGCTTTCATCAGCACCCAGATCAGGAACAGGGGATTTCCGGTTGTCAACCTTGCTTGTCGTCTGAATCCTGAGGGGAACCATGAGTTCTGCTTCTGCCCTCCTTGTTTCAGTCTGCTTGTTGCTATATCCTAATTTTTTGTGACAGTGTGAGTTTCTGTGCCCTAACCTGTGACTCCCTGTTTAACAGAGACTCTTGTATTGCCGCACTGGTTTCAGTGTATATGTTGTGTGGATTTTCGCCCAGTGGACATTTCCTCTTAATTGCCCTGTCTCTGCTGCAAACTTCATTCAAGTCACTACCGAGTTTTAGTTCTCAAACACACCTTTTTCATGTAACACCTACAGCCCTGCTGACCAACACGGGACCCCAAACCCACTTCTCAAATACTTTGACCACTTCTCAAACTCATCCTCTGACTGTCTGAGATATTGTTCCTGCCACACACACATCAAGGCCATTTCCCAACCACTTGGAACCTTCACCGCAGAAGCAGTGAGAGCAGACACATAAGTCCAGGGAAGTCTGAGCCAATAAACATGTGTGCGATTGTCACTTTAGATATTCATATTAAAATCTGGAAGTCCACATCTTTTGCATCAGTTAAGTAACTTTAAGTAAGATTAACAACTGAAAAGAATCCTGCCTAAACATAATTGGGAACTAATGTATGTGCTGCTACCACAGGTTTATCACTTATTTGGCTTTTTAAAGAACCATCCTATTTCTACCTTCTAACTCTCACCCCCCCTCTTATCCTTTATAGAAACAATGTGAGGGCACCACCTCAGACAACTGCTCCCATGACTTCATTTGTCTCTTGGCAAGTTTGAGGGTGCTACATTTAAAAACCCATTCAATCTTATAAACCAAAAATTAAATGTAGTCGACTGTGATAGGCACTCAGTGCATCTGCTATTTATATGCTAATGTACACTCAGCCCTGCCAAGGCCTGGCAGATTATTAGTGCACAGCCATAAGTCAGCTGTATGGCAGGTTAACCATCACACACAGAGGGAGAAAAAGGGTGAGAGGAGGAAAGTAAACTGGATGGAGTAGTGAAAAAAGGGTAAATGGAGAAAAAAAAACCACATGAGATGTCACCATTGTCTTCCTGACAACTTATTTTAGCCCTCCACAATTGTTGACCACATTATTTTATTCTATACACTTATTGTGTAGGAAAACACTGAGTGTCTCATGCTGCTGTTATTTAATGGCAAACATGCATACATAAACGCACGCAAACACGCACAAACACAATCAGGCACAAGACAACAACAGCACATACTAGTCAAGAATCCAAGTCTAAAAATAATTTTCGACTGCTACTTATTTAGGACAGGGTTGGAATTCTAAGAGTTGAAGCTTGATTAGACACAATTGATTTGATATGAAGTATGATGTCCTACAACTTTGTGGTGAATCTAAATTGAATAGGTAATGGTAGCAAAATGGTGACAAATGCTTCTAAACAGATTTAGAAGATTAGTCAACCTACAGGAATAAAACTAATCAAATTGTTTTAGGCAACAGAGATTTTATCTGAAAAGTCTGTAACTGATCCAAAAGCACATTTATTATCTACAATAATTGTGCATTTAGCTTTTAAGATAATGAATTTTGTATTTAATGATCACATAATCATGCATTCAATTTTACAATATTGTATTTTTAGCTTTATGTTGCCACCAATCACTTAAATTGTTCTTTTTTCCCCCCACTACATAATATATTGGTCTTTGTTACTTGTAATTGGGCTGAAAGTTCACTGTCACTGAAGAATTTTAATATATTGACCAATTAATTAGGCCAAGAGCTTCCAGCAGAGTCTGACCAGTTTGGTCTTGATTTGCTACATCTCACATTTCTATTACCACGTTACAGGATTCATTACGATCAAGAAAGGATCCCCCGGGATCCCTTACTAATGAGGAAAAAAAGCTTTTCACGCCCCTTTTGAAGCATCTCTTTTGCTTTGGTTTATTATGCAGCTCCGCCTCATCAGCCAACATCAACATACTCACAGATGCAACCTCTTTGTGTCTGGGGAGCAGTCAGCTAATATGATGTATAAGGTGACATCTTTATTTCGCTAACCTTGCCTGGCAGGTCTATTAGCAAGTCCAGAGCTTCCTGAATTTTTTTCTGTCAGTGAGCTTATTTTCAGCTGTCCTCTTCAATTCCCACCGTGTCTCAATCTATGATCAAAACAGTCATTATTATGCATTCCTGGCTACTGCCAAAGTGAATTTACACATTAAATTCTTTATTTTCGCCTGAAGGCTCTGGTGTAACAGTCCTGTAGAGACCACTGTGGGTTTGTTAAGATCAGCTGCTAGTTTGACCCTATGGACTGATGATAGAATTGTGGTATATAGGTTTCCCCCTGTACCCCTGTCCCTGCTGGAACCTGACTATGACCAGTCAGTAACCGCACTTTGAAAAATAGTGTTTCATTTTGCATGAGCATTGTTTAATATGCTGTTAAACAAATGCCAAAGCTCATAAAATGAGTTGTTACAGTTTAAAAAAAAAAAAAAAATTCCAGGGCAATTTTCTCTGCATCAGTCATTGTGACATTTTTTGAAAATAATGTCATTTTCTAAGCTAAGATGCCCTTGATTTTAAACAATGGTTAATGATCACATTTGTTTTGGTGAATAAAAGATCCTTTTACAGTTTCAGGTTAAGAATGAAGTTATATCCTGTAATTGCATTAATTGTTGGTTGATTGCTTGATGTAATGATGCGGTATTCACTTTTTAGGCTGAACAAATCTGTATTTAGAAGTGTCATTGAATAAGGTTCTAAGTGTTCAAAAAAAGTGAAACGCAAAAATGTGAAATCCTTCAGTAGTTTTTGGTCCAATATATGTGTCTCTTATTTCCAGCATTTACTAATAGAGCAGGCTAAAACTGTATTAGCAGATTGAAAGTAAGTAGAAATGAAAAGAACGGAGTTGGAGGTTCATAAATAAAGGCATTCATTCTTGGTTTATCTTCAGTTAGGAAGAGGCGGCAACATCCATTGTTCTCTGATAAGATGGGTTATCAGCAGTAACAAGACTTGGAGCTGTATGAATGGAACCCTGCCTGACTGAATACACTATTCCAAAAAGATATGTTCAAATAAGCTTGATTCCATGCTAAAACATTGCTAGCAGTACATAATAGATTCATGTGAGATTCTCATGGTAATAGGTTTACTGAAAACTTTCTTACAAAAAAACTTACACCTCTAACCATTCATGTGTAAAAGGGGACTTAAATTGGACTGAATAAAATAAATTGTCATGCAAGAACTGGAATAGTGTATATCACAAATAAAATAAAGCCTTATCAATAAGTTCACCAGTGTTGATAGATAAAAGAAGGGTTTTTAGCAGCAGGAGGGAAAATTTCTCAATACATTCTCCTTAATCAACATACTGAACACAAATTGCCGTGCATCTTGGATACACGCACGTAAAATGGTTCCGAGCATTACCAAGCAGAAACTGCTGCCATCAAAATAAATTAAATCAATTCCAAACATACTTCACATGCCATCTGTTAGAGGTATGAAATTTAGACAGTGTAAAAGAATTCATGTCAAAACAGAAGAAATAGAATTTATTCCATTATTCCATTTCAATCTTCCTCTAATTCAATGTCAGGTTCATCTTTTAATCCTTTCCCTGTCTTTACTCAAAATAATAAAATAATCTATCCCATTTATGAGGGAATATATTGAGATGCCTGATGAGGGAAACAAATTGTGAAGTATATCAGTAGTCTGATAGAGTAGGACCCTGCACGGGAAGGTCTTTTAAGGCTAAAAAAGTTAATTATGATAAAGGGGCTGTAAGTTGTATGGTTATCGCAGCACTGGGCCTGCTGGTGCAGCAGGATGGTCCCTGACAGTGATAACCAGGCAGAGCGAGACACCTTGCGCTTCGTCACTGTCAGTCTGGTCTTCAGTTCAGATAAAAATGGATTCACAAGCTGTAGCTTTTATGTCTTTTTCCCCTAAATGCATATAGCACTGTGCATTCATTGATTCTATAGAGCTTATAGTTGCTCCTAGAATTGTCTCTGTCAACATTGGGCTGACGTTTTTCCTCAAATGACAAGTCGATGATATTTTGCCTCAAACAAAAAGGAGAATAATAATTTAAGTTAGATGTATAGGGGCTTCCAGCTATATGCATAAGAGCATATTAGTAGAAGTCAGGAAAATGAATGGGTACTTTCTCCTCCTTTGTTTCCAAATGCCTTTTGTTTGTTTCTGTTGCATTATGCATTATATGGATGAGCTTTGCTATGTCAATTCGATATACATGTTCATGACATCATTCCTCTGGTTGCTGAAAGAATTGAACAAATAAGCAGGAATGTTTAGATCCAAAAAATGTAAAGGTAACTTATGACCACAATACCAATGGGAAGTCATTTCATCCAGAGCTTGTTAAATTACTTGCAGAGTATATGTGGGCAGCTCAGTCTTAACTACATCAGGTTTCAGCTGAAAAAAGGCTAATTCTAATGATTTCCATTTATCAGCAAGTAGTAGTTGAAATATAGTTATTTGAATGGACTCAGAGTTAACTATCACACAGAAGTCCTCTGCAAGTTCTGTTTCAACTATTATCACTCCACCAGAAATAGAACTACACTACACTATCACATTACAATAGCTGGCCTAAATCATTTTTGTACGACGATGCCATCTGCTGGCCAGTTTTATTTATAGTAACAATGGACCCAGTAAAAGTTGGGCAAAGGCAAGTAAATATGGAATTTTCATAAACTCTGTAAAACGCCAGTATGAAAAAAAATAATTCCTTCATCAAACTATTTCCCCAGTTGCTGCGTATAGTCTAATGATTATTACGTTTTTCTTTTTAAAATAGGGAATTAGTCACTGTAAATTAAATATGTACACATGTACAGTAGTTTTGTGTAGGGCTGGATGTAGTTCATAACATGTCAAACACTTTAGAACTCACCACTCTGCGAACTCTGCTCTTGTAATCAATGTGAAGTTCTTCATGTTTCTGCAAAGCAGCTTCTATAGACTGCTTTAGATACAGAGCTCTTCTTATAAGCTGCTGCTCAGCACCTGACTTTGTGAAGACCTAGACAGACAGACAGACAGACAGACAGACAGACAGACAGACAGACAGACAGACAGACAGACGTTCAGATAACCATCTCTGAACCTGAAGAGCCAGAGCCATCATTTAATTAGTTTCAGAAAGGTTCCAATACACCCTGTTGCCTGCGTTGTTTGAATTCCCTGATATAAAGTCCTTCTGAGAAAGAGGTTATAAGCACTGTTGCGTGGTCACTGTTTCCAGATTCGATATGTTAAAGTATGAGACCAGGAGCTGTCCATTTTGAGGAAAATTACTCCATATCTAAGATGCATTCCAATGTTGGTCGCATTCATCTGCTTCACAGATTCATGAAGGCCGTCCAAATTATAGCTTTATATAATGCAGTATCAAGATGAATTCACATCCATTCCCCTCCTATTCCATTATATAATGAGGAAAGAAAACATTATTCTTCTTTATCGTGATCTATAAAAACAAGCAATAATTATTTGTAAAGTAGCTGTAAAGTAACCAGTTCAGTCAGTCAGCAGTTGTTTAGTTTTGTATCATTTTATCACAAATTCAAATTATAAGTGATAAACTTTCCCCATAATGAGGCTAATGTGTCTGTACCTGAATCCAGCCCTGTACAGCAGGGAGGTGTTTGGAGGATAGTAGTCTGTGGAGTTCTATCAGTGTGGAGACCACTGCCTCATTATCCTCATTTTCTTTAATACGAAGATCTGGAATAGAAAAGCATATTAGAAACAGATCCAAAACAGTATTCCAATTTATTTTAAGGTACATTTACACTACATGCAAAAGTGACCAGGTCAGATTTTTTTGTGGTAGTGAGCACACTCAAATTTATCCCAGACCTGATATTTTCAGATCAGATTTTTTAAAGTGTGACCGCAGTGTGAACCACCAATGTGGATTTGGCAACTTTGACATCACTCTAGAAAGACATTTGTCAGAATTATCTTCGGGGTGAGACAGCCTATTTTCAAAATAGAGGACAGCTATGATACTAAATTTACAACCACAGCACCACAAAGAGACAAAATATAATATTTGGCTTTCTTTTTCTTCATTTTTGCCCTCTTCAGCACCTGCTCACACATTTTCTGGCCTCCACAATGCTCCGGACCTCCATGCTTATTTTGGTGTAAGCATGACGTGAAGCATGACACTATTGAGGGACTTTGACCTTTGCTCTTATATTATAGTTGATGACGTAGCCAAGTTCTTGCGACCTAAGGGTCTATGTTACAATATGTGGGGAAATGAGCAGCTTGTTTTTTAAATTGAACAACCTCCATTAAAGGAAGACAACTCAGATCTCTCTCTATGTGACTTGATTCTCTAATTGGAATCGCAGTCTATAATCTGCTACCTTAATCGGCAATTCTTTCACTGAGGCTCTCCTTGAATACAAGATGAGCAATACACGATGGCAGACAAACTTATTAAAGGTATTCCTACTGATTGCTGCTGGTTATGAGTCTGTTACAACCTTTTAAAATGTCGTGGACTATATATTAACCATTAAACCCACCAGGGTTGATGGTGAGGTCTAAACTGTAGGAATGAGAGATGAGTCCAGAGCTCCGAATAAAGGAGTAACCCTCATCTTCATTGTGTCCTTCTTCTTCCTCCTCATCATCTTCTTCCTCCTCTAACTTTTTTGCAGGTCGATCTGTCATGTGATCATCTTCGTCTCTGGTTTCCTCTGCACAGATTTTCTCTTCTTGCTTTTCTTTTATCATTGTTTCTTTCCCATCTTCTGCCAGGTCTCTGCTACAGCAAGGTTGTTCATCTGCAGATTCACATTCACTGGCTGATTGGAAGATTTGAGGTCTGCTCTGGATGTCTGTGTCGTCAAACTCAGGGAAAAGAAGCTTCATACAGGATTCCATCTCCTTCAATGTCGTCTCTATTTCTTGGTATAAATCTGACAATGAAAGAACGATGCAATATAAATACATTATCAAATAATTTATCTCAATTTACTGAGTTTGTGTTGCATTTGAAGGCAACATAAAGTTTATCAGTATTTCAATAATCAATAGTGTTCATCTCTTCAGTATTTACCCTCCATGTCTTTGGATGCTGCTTCCACTCTCTCCTTGTAGATGGCCTCCATTCGTCTATGTCTCTCTGCCTCCCTTGTCCTCTCCACTTCTGTTCTTGCCTCAGTATCCTGGAAGTCAACCTAAGAGAATGGACAAGTGTCATAGTTCCAGAAGGTAACAGTAGTTTTAGATACTACTTAAATTGAATGATCTGAAATTGCAATCTATTCATTAGAGTAAATCATTCCACAGTAAAGAAATTCTTGAGAAGGTGGTGGTGACTCAGTTACTGGAGCACCTGCAGAGGAACAGCCTGTTTGAGATGTTTCAGTCAGGCTTTAGAGATCACCACAGCACAGAAACGGCTTAAAGTTACTAATGATCTTCTCATAGCTTCAGATCATGGATCCAAAAACCTGATCACCTGAAAGACCTCTGTCACCCCACTGGGTCATGGTTTCCCCTCCTCTCCTCTCCTCCTCTCCTCTCCTCTCCTCTCCTCTCCTCTCTCCTCTCCTCTCCTCTCCTCTCCTCTCCTCTCCTCACCCCTCCCCTCCCCTCCCCTCCCCTCTCTCTACCCACCCCCCCATCAGCAGGAGGGTCCCCCTACATGAGCCTGGTCCTGCTCAAGGTTTCTTCCTGTTAAAGAGGAGTTTTTTCCTGCCACTGTTGCTTGTTGGGGGTTAGGCCCTGGGATTCTGGAAAGCGCCTTGAAACAATTTTGATTGTAACAGAGGCTACATAAATAAAGATTGATTTAAGTATTTATTGAGAATTATACTGGAATAGTTCAGGTATATATCGCTGTCTCTAAAAAAAGCTCAGAAACAGTGTTGCAAAAAAACCCTCTTTGAATGCCTAACTTTTGAGAATTTACTACTGCAACAGTAATGCACTTAAGCATTTGGAAACTAATATGATGCTATTTAAAAAGCAACATTGTGTTTTTTGGTATTTTGGTTAGTTGTTGGATTTTGTGATGTGATGAAAAAATTCAATGACAATTTAAGGCCATAGGGAGCCAGACTGGCAACAGCCACAGACTAACATTACAACCTATCCCTGGTTGCTATGTGTATCCGGTGATTCATTCGGAAAGAATGTTTTACATCTTACCTTCTTAACTTTTTTGAGAAAATGATAGCCCAAAGCTAACTTTTTATAAGCCTCCCCGTACGAAGAGTACCAAGCCTGGACAGTCTGGATAGCCAGTGCCCTCAGCTTTCTGGCTACTTCTTTTGGAGGGGGGAGGGGCTGTTCTGAGTCCGTCTCTACCGTCAACTCCAAAACCTCCTAAGGCAGAAAAAACAGAAGTAGTGCCGTTTTTATTTTATTACAGAACACTCTTTTCTTTTTTTATTTAAATATAGGCTTAAATGAAGGTTTCAAATTATGTTGATGTGACAAATTAAAAACTTGTGACTAAACATAGTTTTTTACAAACTCTCCATGTCAAATGCTTCAGCTCACAGTTCTTCATAAAGTACCTGATGTGTAATCTCATAACAAGACTGACATAGGCAAGTATGCTTTGACATATTTCAAACCTGGAAGTTGTTCACCACTAATGTCCTGAAGTGATGTGATCTGGAGAAAAGCTCACTGGTTATCTGGAGAGCTGAGAGTCGGATCTCAGAGTGGTCCTGGTTGAGTTGGGACATTACCAAGTGGTACACATGGTCTATGCAGTCATTAGACATTCTGTGAGGAAATACAAATGATAAAATCTTATAATTGTACATATTGTATCTAAAATGATCATAAACATATTTTTGACAGTTCAAAACTAAAGTTGTATGACATAAACTGAACAGTAAATCAAAATCAACATTTGAAAAAAATGTATTTTCAAACTGATTTCAGTTAATTCATAAAAAAATAAAATCTGAATGTTGTAAATATTATACTGACACCTTACTTCTAAAATTGAATTCCAATACTAGCAGCACTGTCAACGATAAATTCTTTTAAAAATAATTACTATAGTTGTCTTAATAATATTAACTTAAGCAAGGAAAAAGATGATCAGTTATTATATTAGTTATCAACATATCATCTTTAACCACATAGGGGCCTGGGATGAACTGGCGACTCATCCAATGTGCACCCTCCCCGTGACCATGACAACAATAAAGCGACAAGATAAGATGAGAGAAATGTTTTCCACTCTTTCTCAACCCATACGGTCAAGGCATATGGTCAAACATAGAGCTGAGGTTGTATTTGTATTCCTTTCCAGTGAAACTATGTGTGCCTAATGTGACTAGGTCTTTCTTGTAATATGTCCACAAAAGCTTTTGCCTTTTTGTACCGATGTGTCAGAAAATAACCATCACTAGCCAGACTGTGACACACTTGCAAATCTTCTTGATTTCCTTCATCTTCTCCTGGTTGAGCTGCAGCTGTCCTGACATAGTCAGCTCCTCCACCAACTGAGACAGCCTGTCCCGCTGAGATGGATCCATCAGCCGTCACACACACCTGTCAACATGAGACATTACACATATTACCTGAAATGGTAATTACACACGAGATATAACAAATGTTGGCTCAGACTGTTGTGAACTGGGCTGGGAAGCTCTGGGCCAGACAAAACGTGGAAGATGTTCTGGTAGTAGGGGGAGGTGCCAGAACATCTTCAAACCACTGCTGAGGTACCCTCGAGCAAGGTTTCGAACCCACAAATGCGACTCATTCAGGACAGTCGCCCTTCGTACCCTCCCCGTCATCCCGGAAGGGATAAAGCGGTTAAGAAGACAAGATAACAAATGCTACATATTTCAACGTTATTTTATCATGCTTTATGTTCATTAAATACGGGCGATGGAAGATTAAAAATCTTTGTCAGTACTAACATGCTGTGCTTGTTGGAACGTTATAAAACTACACAGCTATAAAGGTAACAATGCTAACAAACGTAAACACGTCTCTTTGACCGGTTAGTTACCTGCTAATAGCTTAGCACTAATTGAACTGCTGGAATAATAAACCATCCGCCTAGTAACTCCGACTGTCCAAGCCAAGCCAGAAGTACTTTTTTAACAAAAATGTCCTTAATTTGAGCTAAAACCTTCGTTTTGTTTACAAATGAGCCTGCAATCATGGCTTCCTGACAGTGACTAACATTTATTTCCGGTGTCTGATAGTTTTTCCGGTTTAGGTTTTCAGAATGAAGCACTGATGAATTCCAAATTCAAATAATTTAAAAATCACACATCCCATTTTCTTTCAGTCGTTACTGAAAAATCTAAGACAAAAATAAATACAAATTACAGATACATTATACCGTACAATATAAATTTTTGAATAAGGTTTGTCTTGAAATGCTACAACAGGATTTTCTGAATTTCAGTAAAGAACGTCTTGGGGTCGTTGAGTGAAGACTATGAAGCTTCCCAAAATCGAAAAAAAAAAATTCCCATAATGTTCTCATCGTTCCCATATTTTTCACTTTGGTATACATATTTATTGTTGAGATTAATATTCCATGAACAATTTCAGAATTACTGAACCAAAGAAATTCAAAAGAAAGCCGATAATGCCACGTATACGCAAAAAAAAAAGGCGCCGGGGGGTGGGGGGTGTTATGATGTAATTTAAAATAATAAGATACTTAGTCGAAATAACGACTTAGTTCGCTAGCAAAACAAACAAAAATATCCCATCGTATCATTAAGAATATATGCAAGTCATGCGAGTTTGCTCCGTCCCACCAGTCTCAATTCGACGTTTTAACTTGAGGCATAGCAGGATTTGTCTAAGTACAGGTGAAAAAATTAAATAGTATTGATTTTTTGTTTTTAGGTTAAGTTGTTAGATTAAAGTTATGCTTTGGACGCTTGTTGGTGATATTCTTCCACATATTTGTTGGGGGTTAGATTCACTGGACTTAATTGGTCAGCAGGAGCAGAAATTTGTTTTACATTCATCTCCAGCTCACAATAATGCCATAATAAATAATAAAATGGTAAATTATTAGATCGCAGTTATAGGGTGTGTTTTATGTCCTGCTTTTATTTTGGCACGTGCAGATTTTAAGAATTGGCAGTAGGTGGCAGTGTTGCAGCAATGTATACACTGTCGTTATTTGTGCCGTTATACGCATGTACATAAACGTTTTTCTTTTTTTTTTAAATTAAAAATGGCTAAAATCCCACGCAGATGCATCACACCTGGTTCTCACAATTAGGACACAACTTCTAAATTAGGACTGTCCTCTTTATACTTCAGGCTTTTAGTTTGGTGTGCTCCTGACTGTTGAGAGTGGACCATGTTGAGATTGAAAGAGCAACTGACGACATCAGAAAGAAGATGGTTACAGTTTATGAGTCTGGTTAGGGATTTGATAAGTTCTCAAAAGAAGCTCAAATCAGTCATTCTAGTGATTGGATAATAGTCCACAAATGGTGGACCTTGAAAATAACTGCTAACATTCCCAACTTTAATTGAAGGTGTGCAGGGTAGGTTGCACTATAAGAAAAGTATGAGGGTCAGTCTTATGTTTAAGACAGAAGTAGAAAAAGACTGGAACTTCTGGAGTCATGTTCCGTGGACAATTTAGTCTAAAATTGAACAATTGTAACACCAATTAAAATAAATGCTGAAACCACAGGGACTCTTACAGTTGGCGCCACCATGCATCAAAAAAGTCCTGTTAGCATCCACGTCAAGACCTTACATATTGTTCCCCATGCAGAACTCATCCACAGAGAGTAAATACTTCAGTCATCAGTCGTGTAAAAAACTTATGTAAATACAAATGTTTTTCTTTTGGGTAAGGCCAAAAATGTAATTTTTAAATATATATTGACCTCAAGAACTCATTAGGTTCAGATGTTCCTTGATATTCACATGCAGCAGTGTGCCCCAATCCTTATGCAGAAGGTAATGTGCTTCAAAATAGATCTTTAATTTTCACATGAAGTGATGCTGTGTGCTCATCTCTGTTTCTGTACCCATATATATGTTACTCTACCGCCCTCTTCATCGCTTTATTTGGACTTCTAGGGCATCTATAAGTTCAACAATCTCTGAGAAATAGCCATCATCTTCTCCCATTATCCTTTCTGCCTGCACCATTCCATGGTACTGGTCTCCAAGAGATATCAGGGACTCCAGCAGAAAGTCATCAGACCGGTACTGGTCCAAGCATACAGGAGCCATCACTAACAAAGCCCGCAGAGTCTGCAAAAAAGTGACACAGTGCTGGTTTACTCAATTACTGTGAATTTTCTACAAGTTAATGGCTTCAAATAAGCACCTTCTCTCTGTAGTCATGTTCAGAAGACTTTAGTTGCTGTGGGACCAAACTGCACCAGCCATTTTCCAGCAGATCTCCCTTTAAGGACACCTCAGCATACTGACGGACAAGTTTGTCATGAGACGGGTCATGCACAGTTTTCTGTTCAGCCTGGGAAATCAGTTCCTGGAGATGCAGGACAATCACTGTCATGTTGTTTAACATGTTCAGGTAGGTAAAGGTCCAGAACATTACAAAAAAACATTATTACATCTAGCTTTTATTAAGCTGGTCAAACATCCCTAAAAATGCCTGATACAAATATGGAAAACATGGTTAAGCAGTGTGGCCTTATACCTCCATCCCCACAGAAAACACTACTACTAGTTTCTACCCAATGAGAATACTGTATATACTGTATATACTGTACTGAATGGCATATTTCCTTAAAAACACTTCACAACTGTAAAAGTGGGCCATTTTAATCCATTTAGGCCTGTAGCAGTGCCATCTAAACAACTTGTTTAAATACATGCATGTTACATCAACGTCAGATCTTAATGGAAGCACTAAAAATTGAATGTTACTTCAAACATAACATAACATCGATAGACTGGCGGGTGTTTTTTTGTACCTTTTCACTTATCATGTCATACAACATAGTGACAATGCGTGTACGCAGAACTCCACCTTCATCTGCCCTAAATAATTCTGATAGGACTTGAAGCCCTCCATGTGACAGGAAATGACTCTGTGCATACGGGAAATGACGTAGCAGAGATGCTAAAGCAAAAAGAACCTGAAACATGAAAAGACAAAGAAAAAGTTAGTGTTTACTTTTAACTTCAACTGTGTACAGGTTTACTTACCTTCTTTTTAACTTGCTGTGGGTGGGTAGTGGCCAGCAGAGTTAACAATGTCTGCAAAGCTCCACTCTCCACAGCCCTCACCTGAACCACAGGGTTACTGCAAAAGAGAAACATGAGGCACATTCCCACTGTGGAAGTTCCTGGTAAATACTGTGGGTAGGAACTTTATAGGAAGTGCCATACTGTTATTCTCACTTGTCCCTCTCCATAGTCATGTCTCCACTGCGGGGTAGAACCCCTCAACGACCTCACGAGTTTCAATCGAGGCATACTGATTTTGACTTGTAATTGTTGTAATTGTGTACACAGCAATGTGTTAAGAACTATTAGCACACATGTTGCATTGTGATACTTATTAAATACAAAACAGTACAAGGGATTGCCATGTTTCTGGCCTGAGTGTTTAGGTAAATCGTGGTAAATCCTATGAATGAGGTGTCTGCTAGACTAATGCCCTTCTTCTCCTGGGTTCCAAGTCAAATCTTGCTCTGGATTTAGCCACTCAGTTCTGAGTATACCTCAAGTCCCCCCAGGTGTTTTGCAAGGACAATTATCGCTCCTATGATGGAGCAGGGACTTGGTTAGGCCCCATAAAAGTTCTTGTAAATGGCCGTTGGGAGAAGGCTGCTACAGTGGAGACACACACCAATGACCCCATAAAATTACCCTAAAGTTCCTGCAATGGAAACACACCTTAAGCTGTTACTGGTTACAGAGGGACTTGACATCTAAGTAGAGGTACTTAAACTAAAAGAAAATAGGCTGACAAAACCCTGACATAAAATAATTAAAAACAGAAAAAAGTTCAGCAAATGGTCAAAAATTCAACTTTTGTAATTATAAATTGAATGTCCAAAACATCCCTAAAAGTGACTGTTAGCAGTAAACAAAACAATTCAATAAACAACCACATGGTTAAATGATTGCATAATACTTACTTCATAAAAATAAGCAATTGTCAATATTACTATGGATGGGTAACACAATTAGGCTGATATTAACTGCATAAGTTTATCATTAAATGATCCATTCATAGTTTACCTGGCTAAGGCAGATCCCAAGACAGATGCAGAACTTTCCTGTAGTTTGACATCAGAGCTGTTCAGACACTTTAGAATTAACTGGAAACCTCCCAATGTACACAAGGTCTGACCATTGTCCACCTAACACACACAAATAAGAGTCAGACACACCCATGAAGACTAATATGACTTAGCTGTAATTGTGTTACTTTACTTGATGGACCAGGTACTCAAGCTCATGCAGGATGTGGAGCTTCTGCTCTGTAGTTGACAGACTGCTGTTCAGCTGCTCCAGCAGGCGTTTTATTATCTAAGCATTTCAGTGAACAGATTAAATGAATGCTGAACATAGATGTACTGAATTGGGTTGAGGGAATTAGTAACACGAGCCAGGGTGTAAAACTAGCCAGGGCCACCACTGGCTATGATAGTCTACTGTACCTGAAAATCTGTCTCCACCAATAGATCCAGCTGAGCGATGTCTTTCTTTAACTCTTCCAATGAATGAAATTTCGTAGTCATGCTACCCTGCAATGCAAAAGCAACACAGGAAGCTTCATTTACAAGCAGGAAGAAAGTGCACAGTAAAAACACCACATAAGAATCATTTGACCCCATGCTGTGATCAGGTTGCAGTTCCCACGTGTTTCAGTACTTGTGTAATTAACGTTCTGTAATTAACGTGAGTAGCAAACAGATGATTCAAATTATGAATCAACTGTCATCTAATGCTCAAGGTTTCACAGACAAGGCTCAAGCTTAGTCCCAGAATAAAATGCCTGTTTAAGATGTCCTATTATAAAGCCATTTGCAAGAAGGAGGACTTGTTGTGGTTCAGTTGTTTTCTGCTTTTTGTGAGTTTTTGATTCACTACTTTTCTGTTTTTTTCTAGGAGGTGCGGTTGACTGATTCTCTGGCTCACATCGGTGACAGCCATATCTAAAGATTTTTACTTAATTCTTCCTTACGTGCTCAGTTTCATACATGACACAGTTTGGACAGTGCATATGGTCAGAGTAACTTTTTTTTCATACATAGATAGATAGATTTTTCATACAAAGATACAATAGAGCTTATATCTGCACCAGAGGGCTGGACAAGAACATCTTTAAAGTTTAACAGTAACATTATTGTTATTGATTATTGTTAATTTTACAAAAAAAAATTATATCTCTGCAATTTGGTTCTTAGCTGTGTTGATCGAAAAGTGCTGAGAACAGTTAAATGCACTTTTTGACAACTAGATCTGCATGCATTTTCCTCCTCTCCTATAGCTTGGAAACGGGCCGACCAGCTGGACCGTGATCTGGCGAGGTGCAGGTGGTTCAGCATCCAGTGTGACGAGTTGGTGGATGGCAGCAGTTTGAACTGTCAGTTGCAACTCAAAGGTAAGACTGTTGTTGATATAGTAAGTGCTTTAAATGTTTCTAAAGCCAAGATGAGCTTTTTCTCTGTGCATTTAAAGAGAAAAAAGGTGCCGCACTTTCCCTCTGCAGATGGTGCTGAAAGACAATGCTTCTGCATCTGAGGTTTTTGACAGAGTTGCAGAAAAGTACTCTCAGGTCATCGAAAGACTTGGACAAGAGTTTGAGAACAGGTTTTGTGACCTGGGTCAGCTTGAGCCATGTGTGTCATTCGTTTCTAATCCTTTCATGGTCATGGACAGTTAATTATTTTAAACTTTGACAGTTTTTAATAATCATTTATGAATTATGCCCTAAAAAGCAATCTACAAAAGCTTAAATGTCTTCATAGTCTGGGTTCTCTTTAAAATCTCAGACCATTTACAGTGATGTAAAAAAAATAAATCATACAGACAAAATTCTGTTTTTTTTTAAGTTATACTAACAATCAACCTTCTACACACCAAAACACATAAAAGATAAAAAGTTCAACATTTTCTCACCCGTTTCTCTGTATCTTTGTCGGCCATCTTCATGTCCTCTTTTATTTTCTTCATTGCTCTTTTCAGTTCATTGGGACTAAATACATATGTCTTCTCTCTTTCCCTGCAAACAAATCCTTTTACTACAATTTTATTACATTTATTATTAATCTGTATTAATCGGTTACTCTGAACACAGACCTGTGATCTTGTGTCCAGTATTTCAGCTGCTCTTCTCCCAGCCTCACCTCCTGCTGACCAGTCTGCAGATTCAGCTTAACATGGGAACCTGCTGGCACTGCCTGGCCTGTATATCAGAGAGAGATGCGCACACACACACACACACACACACACACACACACACACCACACACAACACACACACACACACGCACACACAGAAATAAAGTAGAAAAATCAACCAGTTGACCTGACTTTATCAAATAAAGTGCGACACATGAAAACAGCAGTACCTGGTTTAAGTGTTTGCCAAACATCACTTGGTTGGACCACTTCTAAATGTCCTTCACTATCAGGAACACTGGATTGTTCTTGTTCATCACTGCCTGCTTCGACACCATCTACATTCTCCACCACTACTAATGAGGTCAGTGGACTTTTGGTGGCTGAGGCCCTCTGAAACACACAAAATATAGTCATATTTTCTCCATTCTTATTATTATTAGCATATAGTATGACTACTTGTAATAGTCGTAGTAGTACTACTACTACCACTAATAACAAGAAGAATAAGAATGATGAGTGTTTGACACAGAGTACAGCAGGACAGACCTGTTCTACATTGCTCTCACAGTAGTGCAGCAGCAGAAGAACGGTCAGGTTTATACAGCTGAATATTGGCTTCGTCATCGTGACTGAAAGACAGAAATGTAACGCATAATGTTTTCAATCATCCCACATTTTCAGTTTAAGAACTGCAGTCGTCTTCTGTCTCCGTGCGTTTACAGGACAGTCTGCAATACGGGTGAATGTTGGAACTCTGGCTCGGAGCCGCACTGCAACCGGAGCGAAGAGGAGGTTTGCCCATAGGGAACGTCTGTCCAGCAGACAAACGTCTGTCCAGCAGACAACTAAGTCCACTGCGTTAATAAAATAAGATCAGAAGTTGTCTACCGACAAACGAAGACGTGCGTCTAGCTGTGCTGTTCTCCACCAATCAACTTCCTGTTTATCTTTACAAGCTTCTTAAACTATTGTCAAAGATGTTTAAACCCAATTGGTGCAATTGGTTCAAAACATCTATTCATAAAGATGACTTGTCACGCACAAAATAAAAATTTAAACCGGCTAACCGAATGTGATTATACATCAAAAATTGATTTGTGCTTTTAAACAATCAATTTACCAAACGTATCAACTCACATGTTATTCAGTTTGACACCAACATGCCGCGGTTATCTTCTTTTGCGTCATCATTTTCTAATATCTCGTTATGCTACGTAAATCGGTGACCAATCATAACCCGGAAGTGATTTGTTATTTCCAATGATGACGTCAACGGATCTAATAAATATTCGTGAAAATCGTCATCGATTGGCTCGGCGAGGTCCGGGGATCTCATAAATATTAAATAAAAACGCCATGTGATTCTCCTAAAATCATAAATATTCATAGTATTTTCGTAAAACGATTGGCTGGGACGATAATCCCGGAAGTCGCATAAGAATATATACGACAGGCATGATAAACCCAGCAGATTTATAAAAAAATATTGACTATAGCCAAGGAAATGTAAAACCCATTCTTCATTCGCAACAAAATTCTAACCTTAGTCAGTTAATGTCCTGAGTCTTTATAACTGAAAATAGGTATCTTAGCAAAAGAGCAATGTAACAGTGAAGTTCCGCTTGAGGAGGGAATTCTTACCGTTGTCAGGTGATGACACAAATGGAAACAAATATGTCTAAGTATACATATATGTCTGAATCAACCCTGCTACATTCACCCACTATAAATAAACAAAATCCTGGGCAGTTAAAAAAAATGTCAGGCACTGGCCTGACTTTACAATATGTGCACAATCAGCTAAATAAGCATCCCCAATAAAGGAAAGGAGATTCAGAGATTCACTTGACACCTAGCAAGTCCAGAATATCCCACTTACAAACGCATACATGCCAATTTAACCCCATGACAAAACAGGAGTTTAATTTAAATGGAAGTGATTTTATATATATATATTTAGAGAGAGAGAGAGAGAGAGAGTGAAGTATACAAGTATATAGTGAGGTGAATCAGGGAGTCAATGTCACACTTGTTCTTGGCATACAGCTTGATGTCATCCATGTACAGGAGGTGGCTGATGATTGTTCCACTTCAGAACTGGTACCCATAGCCACTCTTTGTGATGATCTGGCTGAGGGGGTTTAGGCATATGCAGAACGGCATGTATGCCACATCTAATGCTCATCGCCGTGATTGGCTTTGAGTTGGCCTCCAGTATCCATGACAGTGCCGTGTCCTACAGTCCTGGGCGATTGCCCTATCGACCAGTAGCCTGTGCTGTGAGGTTGCTGCACCTTCTCCAAAT